>NW_004444006.1:10434498-10470637 GCF_000243295.1 Trichechus manatus latirostris | reverse complement strand
GCCTGGCTACCACCAATGACCGCCCTGACAGGGAACACAACAGAGAGTCCCAGATGGAGCAAGAGAAAGGTGGGGTGCAGAACTCAAATTCTAGTAAGAAGACCAGATGTAATGGTCTGACTGAGACTAGAGGAACCCCAGAAAGCATGGCCCCTGGATTCTCTATCAGCCCAGAACTAAATCAGTTTCCGAGGCCAACTCTTCAGACGAAGATTGGACTGGACAGTGGGACATAACGTGATACTCATGAGGAGTGTGCCTCTTAGCTCAAGCAGATACAAGAGACTAAAAGGGCAGCTTCTATCCGGAGGTGAGATGGGAAGGCAGAGAGGGTTAGGAGCTGGTTGAATGGACATGGGGAATCAGGGATGGAGAGCAGAGTTTCCTGTCATAGTATGGGGAGAGCAATTAGAGTCACATAACAATATATGTATAAATTTTTGTATGGGAAATAATAAAAAAATCAAACGACACATTGCATGGGGCAAATCTGCTGCAAAAGATCTCTTTAAAGTGTTAAAAAGCAAGGATATCACTTTAAGGACTAAGGTGCCCCTGACCCAAGCCATGGTGTTTTCAATCGCCTCATATGCATGTGAAAGCTGGACAATGAATAAGGAAGACCAGAGAAGAATTGATGACTTTGAATTACGGTGTTGGCGAAGAAAGTTGAATATACCATGGACTGTCAGAAGAATGAGTAAAGCTGTCTTGGAAGATGTACAGCCAGAATGCTCCTTGGAATCGAGGATGATGAGAAGGACATCATGCTTGGTAAAGTAGAGGGTCAGTGAAGAAGAGAAAGACCTTCAATGAAATGGATTGACACAGTGGCTGCAACAATGGGCTCAATTGTAACGATTATGATGATGGCGCAGGACCGGGCAGTGTTTTGTTCCATTGTACGTAGGATCGCTATGAGTCGGAACTGACTTGAAGGCACCTAACAACAACGACAACCCTAACAGTGCAAGAAGTTAATAATAGGGGAATTGTGTGAAGGAGGGGAGGTAGTATTTTGGAACTCCATACTTTCTGCTTTATATTTCCATTAATTAAAAAAAAAATCATTTGGCCCGTAGCAGCCGACTGAAAGAGCACCCAACGGCCAAAGCTGAAACAATATGAGCAAGAAAATAAAGTAGTATTGGGTTATAATTCAAAGTATGAAATAAACATCCATGAGCCCATACTGATATAACTAAATGATTGAATAAATTAATAAATGGGGGAGAAGAGACAAATCGTCCATGCAGAAGAATTACAAATAATTTATGTAGATAATTCACTCTCAAGGAGGTGGAGCATAACTCTCCACTCTTTAAATGTTGGCTGCTTTCCAAATAGTATATTATAGAAAGACAGAGATTAGCTTTCCTGTAGAGAAACCTGACAAACACTACCTCAATCTAGGCAATCATGGTTAACACCAACAGTGATAAGTCATATTGATGGTATGTACCTCTGTTATGATACGAGGATAATGGCAATTGCCTCTGTGGTCTTCCTCCCTAAAAACCCATAACCTTACTGTAATTATGAGACAAACATCAGATAAATCCAAATTAAGGGGCATTCTATCAATATCTGACCAGTACTTCTCAAAACTGTCAACTTCATCAAAAACAAGGAAAGTTTGAGAAACTGTTACAGGCAAGAAGAGCCTGAGGAGACTTGAGATCTGAATATAATGTAATATCCTGGATGGGATTCTGGAACAGAAATGAAAGATTTGGTGAAAACTAAGGAGAGCTGAATACACTGACTAAATAAAAAAATTATATTAATTGACACAAAAAGAATTTGACAAAATGAAACACCCATTAATGATTCTCAACAAACTTGGAAAAGATGGGAACTTCTTCAACTTAATAAAGAGCATCTACAAAATCTACAGCTAGCGTCATAGTTAAAGACTGAATGGGTTCCCCCAAATAGGGAGACCAGTATAAGACTGTTCACTCTACCCGCTCTTATTCAAAATTGTACTGGAAGTTCTAGCCATTGAAATAAGGAAAGGAAAATAAATAAAAGGCATATGAATTGAAAAGGAAGAAATAAAACTTTTCCTATTTACAGGTGACGTGATGGTTTATGTAGAAAATAAAAAGGAATCTACCAAAACATCAACAACAACTCTTAGAACTAATAAGTCAGTTCAGTAAGGTCACAGCATACAAAATTAATATACAAAATTCAATCACATTTCTACCTACTGATAATAAACATGCAGAAACTGAAATTAAAAATACAATGCTATCTACAATTGCTTCAGAGAAAATGGAATTTTTAGTTGTAAATCTAACAAAACATGTACAGGATGTGCATTAACAGTGTTGACTAAATAAACCAAATTTGACCTAAATAATTGGAGAGACTTACCATGTTCATGAATTGGAAAACTCAACATAGTAAAAATGTCGACTCTTCCCAAATTGTTCTATAGAAGTTTAGTGCAATTCCTATCAAAACCACATAGATATGAAAATCCTTAACAAAATATTAGCAAATAGAATTCAGCAATCCATACAAAGAATTATACACCATGACCTAGCAGGATTTATTCCTGGTATACAAGCCTAGTTCAGTATTTGAAAATCAATCAATGTGATCCATCATATCTATGTTAATGAGGAATAGTGGTCTGTAGTTTTATTTTTGTACTGTCTTTCTCTGGTTTTGGAATCAAAGTAACAATGGTCTCATAAAATGAGTTCGGAAGTGTTTATTACTCTTCTATTTTCTGGAAAAGATTGTGTAAATTATTCATTAAATATTTTGGTAGAAAATCTTCAGGGAAGACAGTGAACCTGGATATTTCTTTATAGGGAGGTATATAGTTACAAATTCAATTATATTAATTCTTATAGGAGTATTTGGGTTATATATTTTATCTTGGATGAGTTTTGTGTTTTATGGATTGTGAAGAATTGATCCATTTCTTTGAAGATGTGGAATTCATGAGTGTAAAGTTGCTTGTAACATTCCGTCATTATCCTTTTGATGGTTGCAAGATCTGTTCTGATGATATCTCATTTAATTTCTGCTGTGGAAGATTTATGTTTTCTTTTTATCTTTGTCAGTCTTGCTAGAGGTTTATCAGTTTTATTTATTTCTTAGAAGAAGCAGCTTTTGGTTCAATTGTTTTTCTCTACTAATTTTCTGTTTTCAATTTATGTATTCCTGCTTTTTTATTATTTCTCTACTTTTGCTTGCTTTAGGTTTCTTTTGCTCTTTCTTTTTTCAAGTTTCCTGAATTAGTAACTTATATTATTGATATGAGAGCTTTCCTCTTTTTAAATGTAAGCATTTACTGTTATAAATTTTCCTCTAAGCTCTGCTTTAGCTGTATCTTATAATTTTGGGTATGTTGTCTTTTTTTTTTTTCCACTCATCTCAAAGTGTTTTCTAACTTCTGTTGTAGTTTCTTCCTTGTCACATTAGTTATTTAGGAGTGTGTTGTTTAAGTTCCACAAATCTGTGAATTTTCCAATTTTCCTTCTGTTGTTGCATTTTAATTTGATTCAATTTTGGTTGAAGAATGTAATTAGTATGATTTCAATTCTTTTAAATTTATTAAGTCTTATTTTAAGACCTAACTTGTTTTCATATTTATTTTTTAATAAAAATATTTTACTATTTTTATTATTAATAAAATAATAAAATATTTTTATTATTAAAAATGGGAGTATACTATTATGATGATCTCATAACATATATGAAGTTAATAATGTCACTTGAAGGTAGACAGTGATAAGATTAATACGTATAGTATAAAACCTGAAACAGCCACCGAAATAATGAAACAATGGGCTATAGATAATTTATCAATAAAGAAACAAAACATTATCATTAAAATAGAGTCACTCTATCCAAAAGCAGGTAAACAAAGAAAAAAAATTAACAGATAGAACAAATATAAAACAAATAGCAAAATAATCAATTTAAATCTAAACATATTAATAATCACATTAAATGCAAATAGCCTAAACAGCCTAATTAAAATGTAGAGATTGTCAGATTGGATAAAACTATGAGATCCAGCTATATGCAGTCTGCACAACATGCAATTCAAATAAAAGGACAGGTATAGATAATATTTAGAAAGATGGGAAAAGATATGCCATGCTAACACTGATCAAAAGAAAGCTGGAGTTACAAAGTAGATTTTGGAGCAAAGAATATTACCAGGAAAAGAGGTCATTTAACAACAACAACAACAAGGTCATTTTGCCAAGGAGACCTAACAAAGTTAAATGTCTACATACCTAATAACACTGCTTTACAATGCGTTAAGTAAAAATCAAAAGACAAACAACAGTAAAACTGCAAAGAGAAACAGACAAACCCACAATTATAGCTGGAGATTTCAATATCACTTTCTCAATATTTAACAGCTAGAGGGAAAATCAGTGGGGATATAAAAAATTTGAACAGCACTATCAACAAACTTGACCTCGTTGAAATTTGTAGAATGTGTCACCCAACATCAGCAGAATACATTTTATTATCAAGTGCAAAAGGAATATTTATCAAAAGAGACTATATTCTAAGCCATTAAACAAGTCTCAATAAATGTAAAAGGATTCGAATCACACAAAGTATGCTCTTTAATCACTGTTTTATGGACACCTCACAGGAGTAAGATGGATTCCCACCTCAAATTTGGTTGAAATATCAACGCTGGTGACTCTCCACATACCATGAAAATTTGAGAGGCAGTTACTACTCAGGCAAAGGATTACTAGGGACAGTAGGTTGGGCACAAGTAGGTCCAGGTTGGTTTGGGCAGAGTAGAGGGAGTGGGCTGGACTTTTATAGTGACTTGGGAATGGGGCTGGAGAAAAGTTTGCCCTTATGAGCCAGAGACATGTGAAAATTAAATTTCTCGCCAATGCCAAAGGAGGGTCACATGCACAGGCTTTCTTATCAGTCTGTCCAGATGTAAGGGCCACAGGGGAAAGGGAGGGTGAGGCTTAAAAAGAAATCAGTAGTCAAACATAAAAAATGAAGTCAGACTCTTTATTACAGCTCGTCCCTGATGTTTGACTGATGACTGAAATATGCCATGTCTCATTTAATTGAAGACGTATTTGTTAAAATATAAAAGTTAAGAGCCATATGATCATGTACACTTGTCTTAGGCTGGCTTCTCTAGAGAAGCAAAACCAGTAGAGTATATATATATATATATAGAGAGAGAGAGAGAGAGAGATTTATATTAAGGAAAAGGCTCACGTGGTTGTAGAGGCCGGAACATCCCAAGTCTGTGGGTCAGGCTGGAGGCTTCTCCTCATTCACGTAGCTGCAGGGGATGGCGAACCCGAGATCGGCAAGTCAGACATCAGGTCTCTGGCTCATAGGCTGTGGAGATCGACAAGATTGGCAGGCAAGACAGTGGGTAGGCTGCTAGCTCAAGTCCTAAGAACCGGAGGTCAGATAAACAGGAGCCAGCTGCAGGATCCAGAGCAAGCAAAAGCCCAAGAGACTTGCCAGAAAGTCCACCTATATTGGATGAAGGCCACACCCACAAAGAAACTCCCTTTCAGCTGATTGGCTACTCACCTTAGATCCCATCACAGAGGTGATCACATTATATCAAATCTCATCATGGAGGTGATCACCTCATTACATAACTGCCAAACCACTGAGGATCATAGCCCAGCCAAGTTAATACACAACCTTAATGATCACAACACTGTAATGTGAATGAGATGGCCTTGGAAGAGCACAGGCATCCAATCAGCCCAGACTGTTGGGGACAGTCAGGAAAAGATGTCTGTAGGTGTTTGGGACATTTGCTCAAATATCTGAACAGTGTTATTAGCAACGTTAACCTGTTGTCTTATTTTTTGAGCTATCTGAGTAACTTTGCCTGTGTTGTTTATCCACATGCAACAAGAAATACCCTTAAAGGAACAGATGCCTTCTTGTTCAGCCAGTAGATAGTCTAAGGCTAGTTAACTATTAATAACCATATCTGCCAGAGATTCTTGCCCCTCTTTTAAGGCTTCAAGGGCCATGGCAGTTTGAATTATGCAGTTGGATATTATTTTGGACATTTCATGATTGGCATAAAATATCTTATTTTTCTGTATAATATATATTGTGGACTCCTAAGGCAGCACCAGTGACCTCCAGTATGGTCAATAGAATAAGGGCAATTGGCATGAATGCTTGATGCATGGGAACAAGATTAGTGCAGTTTCTTTAGGGCAGGAGCCCAAAAGATTATATTTAGCCCCAAAATTCATATGGTGTAAGACAAATTAAGAGAAGTCTGTGGTGGAAGAAAAAAATGAGTGCAGAATCGATGGGGCATTTAGGGCAATAAAAACAATAACCCCTTGGGGGCTGAAATCTTGGACTTAGCATTTTGCTTGGGCAACCAAGAATCAATATGTTGCCAGTAAACATTTCGATCAGGACTTAGTAGGAGACCATCCTGAATACTTGGAGCTAGTATTTTAAAGGGAAGTCCAGGGGAACAGTTGAGGTTTAGATTTGGAGATGCACCCAGCCTAATAGATTGCTAGAGTGTGGATTTTGCTACTGTGAAGATTTCTTTAAGATCAGTTAGATAGGTTGCAAAGAGGCCAGGCAGCTGAGAAAGTGCCTTATGACATACTAACAATTTGTATGTTTTAAAACATGGACTGTTTGCTCAATGAGGCTTACGTTAAAAAAAAAAGTCAGGAGGGCAATGATACATCAGAGAGTAGGGCTAGAAGAGTAGAGGGCTGAGCAGCAGGAAGTGCATGGGTCAAGCAGAAGAGAGAGTGGGGATGAACTGGGGAATAAGAAGAGCTGAGAACAGCAAGGGGTATAGGGAGTGGAGAAGACATTTGATAAGTGTTATGATGAGGGCCCTATGAGTAGGAATATACTTGACAGCAACAGGTTTTGGTTTTTAATGATGAGGGCTTGGGGTTATGGAAGATTCCTCCTGGGATGAGAACAACAGTTGGATCAAGGTCATCATGGGGAAAGAGTCCAGGTGTGGATTTGACATCATCATGGGGGATGAGTCCAGCTGCTAGGCTGAGGTCATCTGATGGCCCATCAGGCTGTCATGGAATTGGTTGAGCATGAGGTCCTGGACTTTACTGCGCTTGTCATATTCTTGGGCTGAATTTAAAACCTTGAGGCATAAGGCCTTCTTAGTCATGGAGTCACAGAAATGTATGAATGTATTTGGATAATGAGGGGCACAATGAGTAATAAAAGAGGCTACAATCTTTCCATCCTATTGGGGATATAATAACCCCAAAGGAGTCCATTGCATATGTTGCCACATGAGACTTTCCATTGCCCTTTCAATAATGGTCAGACATGTATTTGTGAGGCAAGCTTTGGGCATAGACACACCAATTCAAGAGGGTTAACAGTGGGACACGCCATAAGTATATATGCTGCCTCCTGTGTGGTGTGACTAATTGTGAGTTCAGAATACCCAGTAGGTGCTGCTTCAAACACTAGAAAATTTTGCCAGTGATGTGGGAATGAAATTATGGTGCCAACTAGTGGTTTGCTATAGCAGTGTTGTTGAAGGGCTCAAATATATATGGGTAGCAGCATGGTGGAAATATAGTCCAGTGGCTCTCCTATTACCAGGTGAGGCCTGCACAATGGCCTACAATGTCCCAGGACCATGTTCTTACCCAAAGTAGCCATAGCTAGGCTATGAAAAGCCAGAAGGCCAAGTAATAGCATTTGCAAAAACTATATTTCCACCAACTATGTTGCCATAACCTGAGGCACTGGGGGGCCACCATTCCAGGTCTATGTGGTTGGAGGTAACATGCATTCCTTAGTGGAGAATGCTCTTGGATGAGACCAATTTTTTTATTAATTAAAATTTTTTTATTGTACTCTAGATGAAGGTTTATGGAACAAAGAGTTTCTCATTAAACAGTACACATATTGCTTTACGACAATGGTTAACAACCCCAGGACATGTCAACACTGTCCCCTCTCAACATTGGGTTCCCCATTACCTGCTTTCCTGGCCCCTCTTGCCTTCCAGTTCTTGTCCCTGGACTTTTGTGCCCCATTAGTGTAGTGTTGTTTTATGGGGCTGTCTAATCTTTGGCTGGATGGTGAACCCCGGGAGTGACCTCACTACTGAGCCAAAAGGGTGTCTGGGGGCCATACCCTCAAGGCCTCTCCAGTCTCTGTCAAGCCAGCAAGTCTGGTCGTCCTTTGTGAGTCAGATTTTTGTTCTACATTTTTCTCCAGCTCCATCCAGGACCCTCCATTGTGATCCCAGCCAGAGCAGTCAGTGGTGGTAGCCCGGCACCATCCAGCCATACTGGACTCAGTCTGGTGGAGGCCGCGGTAGACATGGTCCATCAGTCCCTTGGACCAATCTTTCCCCTGTATCCTGTTTTCTTCATTCTCCCTTGCAGCCGAAGGGGTGAAACCAGAGGAGTATCCTAAATGGTTGCTTACAGGTTTTTTTTATTTTTATTGTACTTCGGGTGAAGGTTTACAGAACAAATAGTTTCTCATTAAACAGGCAGTACATATGTTGTTTTATGACATTGGTTAACAACCCCACGACATGTCAACCCTCTCCTTTCTCAACATTTTTTTTTTTTGGTCAAAATATACATAGCCAAAGATACACCATTTCAAAAATTTCTACATGCACAGTTCAGTGACATCGATTACGTTCTTCCAGTCATGCTACTATTCTCACTTTAGATGAAGGTTTACAGTACAAAATAGTTTCTCATTAAACAGTACACATGTTGCCCTATGACAATGGTTAACAACCCCACTACATGTCAACCCTGTCCTTATTCAACCTTGGGTTCCCTATCACCAGCTTTCCTGTCCTCTTCTGCCTTCTAGTCCTTGTCCCTGGACTGCTGTGCCTCATTAGACCCGTTTTGTTTTATTGGGCTGTCCAATCCCCGGCTGAACAGTGAACCTCGGAAGTGACTTCACCACTCAGATAAAAGGGTGTATGCGGGCCATACTCTCGGGGTTTCTCCAGTCTCTTTCAGGCCAGTATTCTGGTCTTTTCTGTGTGTGTTGGAATTTTGTTCTACATCCTTCTCCAGCTCTGTCCAGAGCCCTCTGTTGTGATCCCGGTCAGAGCAGTCAGTGGTGGTAGCCGGGCACCATCTATCCATACTGGACTCAGTCTGGTGGAGGCCTCGGTAGCTGTGGTCCATTAGTCTGATTGAACTGATCTTTTCCTTGTATCCTGTTCTCTTCATTCTCCTTTGCTCCTGAGAGGGTGAGACCAGTGGAGTATCTTAGATGGCTGCTCACAGGCTTTTAAGACCCCAGACACTACTCACCAAGGTAGAATGTAGAACATTGTCTTTATAAACTGTGTTATGCCAATTGAGATAGATGTTCCCAGGGACCATGGTCCCCACAGCCCTCCGCCCAGCAGTTCAGTCCCTCAGGTAGTTTGGATGTACCTAGGGAGATTCCATAACCTTTCCTTGTACAAGTTGTGCTGGCTTCCCCAGTATTGTATACTGTCTTACCCTTCACCAAAGTTACCACTTATCTATTGTGGATGAGACCAATTTTACCCTTTCTTGGCTCTTTCTGCTATCCACACTGTTGTGGGAGTGTGTCCTGGAGCGATGACTTCTGCTTCCTGAGTGGGATCAACACTGGTTTTTTTAATTATATATCCTTAGTAGTCAGAATATTTTGGCAAAGCTTGCAGCTTAAGCAAATTGTCATCATTAGAAGAGTGCCGGAATAGCTCTAGCAGATAGCTGGAGAAGTATTCAACAGTCAGTGGATTACAACTAACAATCCATCCTCAGTCTGGCTTCCATCCCAATTGGGGTGGGGGCAAGACCAAAAGGAGTAGGTGAAAGGGGAGAAGGGGCAGAGAGGAATGCCTAGTTCCATGTGATCTTCGTAAACCTTGATATGCAAAGTGTCACCAGAGAGGGCAAGGAAAGACAATAGAGTTGTTTTCAGTACATTTTGATATGGAACAGAGGACTCCAAAGGCTGGTATTTTAGTATTATGATGCCACTGGGAGAGGGGAGACCTGTTTAGAAGATCCTATGCTTTTTTGTAATTTCAGTAAGGTTTGTTTAAGCAAACCATTATGGCAGTCTATGAGATTGGCTGCCTGGGGCCAATAGAGAAGGTGAAATTTCCATTGAATGCCATGTTTGAGGACCCAAAATTATGTATCTTGAGAAGTAAAGTGAGCACCTTTGATCACTATTGATAATGCCTGGAACTCCAAAGGGAATAAGGGGTGTTTTAGTGAGGCCCTGTATGATAGCTTCAGTAGTGGCATGTCTAGTGGGGTGGACAAGTAAGATGCTGATGTGGATATCCATCATGGTCAAGGGACAATGAATGACACTGGCAGATGGAGGCAGTTACCCAATGAAATCTATTTTCCAGTGCTTATAGGGAAGGGATACTCATAGGATGGCACCCCAGAGATTATATCACAATGTTGGGCCTTCCTGCATTGTCATGGATTGAATTGTGTTCCCAAAAAATATGTGTATCAGTCTGGCTAGGCCATGATTCCCAGAATTGTGTGATTATCCACCATTTTGTCATCTGATGTGGTCTTTGGGTATGACGGTGGGAAGGGATGGCGAGGGGAATTCACTAACTAGACAGTACGCAAGAATTATCTTAGGTAAAAGGAAGGACAGCACACACTACAAGGGAACTCAGCATAACGAGACTAAACCGAAGCTAAGAAGTTTCCTGAATACAATCAAACACTTCGAGGGACAGAGTAGCAGGGGCTGAGGTCTGGGGACCATGGTTTCAGGGGACATCTAGGTCAACTGGCATAACAAAGTTTATTAAGAAAATGTTCTGCATCCCACTTTGGTGAGTGGCATCTAGGGTCTTAATAGCTAGTTAGCAGCCATTTAAGACGCATCAATTGGTCCCAACCCACCTGGAGCAAAGGAGAATAAAGAACACCAAAGACACAAGGAAAGTATTAGCCCAAGAAACAGAAAGGGTCACATAAACCAGAGACTTCATCAACCTGAGGCCGAAAGAACCAGATGGTGCCCAGCTACCACCAATGACCACCCTGACAGGGAACACAACAGAGAATCCCTGATGGAGCAGGAGAAAAGTGGGGTGCAGAGCTCAACTTCTAGTAAAAAGACCAGACTTAATGGTTTGACTGAGACTGGAGGGACCCAGGAAGACATGGACCCCGGACTCTCTGTTAGCCCAAAACTAAAACCATTCCCGAGGCCAACTCTTCAGACAAAGATTAGACTGGATTATGGGACATAAAATGATACTCGTGAAGAGTGTGCTTCTTAGATCAAGTAGATACATGAGACTAAATGGGTAGCTCCTGTCTGGAGGCAAGATGAGAAGACAGAGAGGGTCAGGAGCTGGTTGAATGGACCAGGAAATCTGGGGTGGAAAGGAGGAGTGTGCTGTCACAGTATAGGGAGAGCAACTAGGATCACATAACAATGTATGTATTAATTTTTGTATGACAGACTAACTTGGATTGTAAACTTCCACTTAAAGCACAATAAAACAAAGAAAAGAAGAACATAGAATAGTTCCCTTCCCCCACACCTTGCCACCACATCAGCAATAATAATAATAACAGTGGACTACAGATGAAAGAGCTGCAAGATAAAGACTATCTGACAAGGAGTTCTTAGGGGAACCCAAGACAACAGGGGAGACTGAAAAAGGGCACTACAGGAGTTTGAAGTCCCTACCTCTAACAGCTAGATCAAACATCAAACACTGTCCAATCCCTAGCTAGATTAACACAAAAGCTCACACTGAAGGCCTTTCACTTCACTGCTGTAACCTGATACATCATGTTGGCTTTCAACAAAAAAAATTATGAGGCATAACATTTGCTTCCAGTTGTGAGGAAGATTATATTGCAAAATTTGTTTTGTTTGTATTTGTACAGTATTTTAAGTATTTTCAATATAATATAATTCAATGTGAAGGAAAGGAAATGAGACAAAAGGCAAGGAAAACACACAGTCTGAAGAGACAAAGCAAGGATCAGAACCAGACACAGATACGATGTACAGATTTTTGAAGTATCAGACAGAGATTAATATGTTGAGATCTAATGGAAAAAGTAGACAGCACGCAAGCCCAGATGTGTAATGTAAGCAGAGAGATGGAAACTCTAATAAGCAATCAAAAATAAATGCTAAAATTCTGAAGAAAAAAAGGTAAGAGAAATAAAGAATACCTTTGATGGGCTCATCAGTAGACAGGACACAGCCAACGAAATAATCAGAGTTTGAATATACGTCCATAGAAAGTTTGCAAAATGAAATGTTAAGAGAAAAAAAGAATAAAAACCACAAACAAACACAACAACAAAACCAGAACAGAAGATTCAAGATCTTTAGGACACACTCGGAAGATCAAAATCCCTCTGGATTGATACCTTACTCCTGGTTAGAGAGAAAATTCCAGGAAGAAAAGACACTGGGTCTTCAAAAATCAGCTGCATAAGGACATCCTCAGGACAGAGGGAAATGAGACTAACAAGGAGTCCCAAGTATTGGCTGCTGAATTATGTCAGGCATTCTGATAGACATTTACCATACATTATTACTTTTCATCCTTACAAATATCCTATTGTATAGACGAGGACTCCAAATCTAAAAAAAAAAAAAGAAAAGAAAAAGAAAGAAAAAGTAAAAGCAAAAACGGTAAAGCAACTTGACGAAAGTATCAAAGCTAGTAAGTCACAGCCTTGGAGTATATCTGTAGGTATGTTATTAATAAGATCACCTGGTAAACTGTCTAAGATTATGGCAAAGAAGGGTGTAACTTAAATCTTTAAGCATATGTTGAAAGGTGAATTGGTTCCCAGAAGGGAAAAAAAAAAAAAAGCTTAAACACTATGTAAAAATCATCAGTCAGAGCAGTCCTTTGCTGCTGGTTCCTAAGCAGGGTTGGGGCAAGACTATTTGTAACAAAGGGTGTTCCTAAGAACCTTAACTACAGTTTCTGAAATTCCAATTCGAAGCACATACTGAGGCTCAGAGTGGTTAAGTGTTTTGCTTTGGAATTCTGCCTAAGAGTCAAATTGACTCCTAGCCCCATCTTCTTTTATTTCTACCAAGCAAGGCCCAGGAATTTAGGAAAATGCAAGAACCGCTAGGAGTATAGGCTTCTTTCTTTCTTGTGGCCATTCCTGGGCCCAAATATGACTAATTATGATCCCTTAGAGACAAAGAGCAATGGATCATAGAAATCCTTCACAACAGTGAGGGGTGAGGGGGCAGAGAGAGAAAAAGAAATTAGAGACACCTGGGATCTGCTTGTCTCCTGCCTTTAATTACACACAGAAGTGACCTAGGTATGTACCTCTGGGAAGGGAGAGAGGGGAATGGTATTGGAGAGGGCTCCAAAGGGAACACCAGCTGTATTTTGTATTGTTTTTTCACTCACAAGATCTAAACATCTGAAGCAAGAATAAGACAAAATGTTTTTTTCATTTTGAGTGATGTGTACATGGGTGTGTGTTCTGTGACTTGATATACTTTTCAGTATTTACAAAAAAAACTTGTTCATAATTTAAAAGGATGAAGAATGAAGGTTTCAGGCAAGCGGAAGCCCTCAGAAAGGATCCAGCTTGAAGTCTGGAGTTGTCAAAGTGTTCTAAGAAGAACCATGTTGTCCAAGGTATAGAGAGAAGAGAAGCAGGTGGGGGGAGGTTGGCAAAAGCCAGATCATGCAGCTCATTATATGTAAGTCACATTGAGGACTTTGCACTTTAGTGGAAGTGAAATCAGGAGAATCAGGAGTCATTATGGGATATTAAGTAGGGGAGGAAAATGATGTGCTTCATCTTTTGGAAAGATCAGTCTGGCTACTGGAGGGAGAACGGGATGGTGGGAATCCAAGAGACATAATGGTGCACTTCAGTGTAGTTGGAGAGGTTCAGGAGGTGTTTGGGAGTTAGAGGTGATAAGACTTGCTGAAGGGTGGGATGGTGAGCAGAAGAACATGTGGGAGAGGAAGGAAATAAGGGTGACTCTCCAATTTTATTTCACTTGAATACCTGGATGGATGGCGGTGCTATTCACTGAGATGGGGAAGATTCTGGGAGGAGAAAATTGGGGGGGGAGTAGGGAGCGGGGAGTAAAGAAGCTCAGTAGCTTAGTTTTTGCCATTTAAGGATGAAATGCCTGAGACATCCAAGTGGAGAAGTCAAGCAGACAGTCAAATAAGTATGAGATAATGACCACATATCTTCCCCACCACCACCACAAAAATAGAACCATACACCGTTCCCTTCTCTGCAACCTGATTTTCTTACTTACTAGTAAATGTCTCAGTCATCTAGTGCTGCTCCAACAGAAATACCACAAGTGGATGGTTTTAACAAAGAGAAATTTATTCTCTCACAGTCCAGTAGGCTACAAGTCCAAATTCAGGGCATCACCTCCAGGGGAACACTTTCTCTGTTGGCTCTGGAGGAAAGTCCATGTCATCAGTCTTTCTTTGGTCTGGGAGCTTCTCTGCGCAGGAACCTCAGGTCCAAAGGACGCGCTCTGCTCCCAGCACTGCTTTCTTGGTGGTATGAGGTTCCCATGTGTCTCTGCTCACTTCTCTCTTTTATATCTCAAAAGAGATTGCATTAAGACACTGATTTTGTCAACCTCATCAGTATAACCTCATCACAGTGATAGAATTTACAACACATGAGGAGATCACATATAATCTCATCATAGTGGTAGAGTTTACAACACATAAGGACATCACATCAGATAACACAATCATACAGTACTAGGAATCATGACCTAGCCAAGTTGCTACACACATTTTTTGGGGGACACAATTCAATCCATGACAGTAAACATTTTGGAAATCTCCCTAAACTTTGTTAATGGTTGCATCATAATTCATAGAATGGCTGCACCACAATGTACTCATCCATTCCCCAACTCATGAGTATTTGTTTTGTGTCCTAGTTTACTGCCCAATAGGAATCAATCTGTGATAAACATGCTTGTACACATGTCCTCATGCCCTGGGGCTCTTATTTCTATGGGACCAATCCCCATTCCTTCCCTGTCCCACACATGTGTCTCCCTTAGTTTTTCACTTCATAAGGATCCAAAAGACCATTTGCTACATTTGTTTTATTTATTCAAAGCAATTTAATAGTCACTGTTATAATTTGTTAAATGGCAGGGGCACATTCCCTAAATAAAAAGCTAAGGTTGCTTTTCTGTTGGCCTGTATCTCATAATTATTTTTTTAATTTAGGGGATTTGGCGGACAGAGTGAAATGACAGAAGCAATTTCCCTACTCCAAAATACAATTATGCTTTCATTCCCTATTCCCCTAAGCATCCTCCCTACAGCTATGCTAAGGAGATATTCCTAGGAAGAGGCTTCTTTGCATAGATCTCTGTTTTCAGTGTTTTGATTTACTTTTGCATATAGAGTTGATCTTCCCCTCTCCTCATTGGTACCCCCATCACCTGCCTTTTTTCATTCTTTCTACCCTTTTCCCCTACTCTCTGAACCACAACCCCATTCCTTTGTGTTTCTCCCTCCTGATACGAAGAGGTGGATTGGGCCATATGAAAGGGTAGATCAGGGCCTGCTCTAAACACTCTTTGAATGTCTCCATGTCTGAACCTATCTCTTTTCAAAGCTTCACAGAGAAGTAAACAGAAAGAGAGGTCCAAACCCGAGCTCACAAACGTCTTTGCTGTCCGATTTTAAACCAACTCCCACGCACATGCAAGGCCTTTGAAAGAAGTGAGTTTTAGGGCCGACCCCTTCACTGTCCAGTATTTCTCAACCTCTTTTGCTGGCTTTTCCTCCTCAGTACAACTTCTAAATGTTGGAATATCTCAGAAGATAGCCCTGAACCTTGTTTCTCTGACTACAATCCCTCCTTAGGTTATCCCACCTAGTCTCATAGCTTTAAACACTATCTAGGTCCTGTTGTCTCCATAATTCTGTTTCTCCAGCCTATATGGTGGACAAATGGATTCAGAAACTTAGCATGTGCAAATATAACCTCTTGACACTCACCCCCAACCATCTTTCCCCCTTCTTCAAACCTACCAGGTACATTCTCATTATTGCCTATCACAATAGTTAACACCTCTGTGATCAAGACATGCAAAAAAATACTCCTGTAGTAATGGTTCATTTCTTCACTTTGTTCACCGACTGCCTTCAATCCATGGTCAAGTGCTGTCTCTTCTGCTTCCAAGATATACTGTGAATCCATGCACTATTCTCAAACTGGCCCAGCCTCTGTTATCTCTCAACTGGACTATGGCAAGAGACTCCTAATTGGTCTCCTTGTTTTCCTTTATGCCTTGCCCATATGCAATATTTTCCACACAGAGCGGACAGAGACAAATGATTATAAATCACACCACAGCAGTACCCTGATTTAGTCCTCTCTCTGACTCTCCACACACTTTGAATATAAACCAAACTCCTCGTCATGGCCCCTGCCCACCACTACAACTTCCTCTGAACCCTCTATCCCTTCATCCATGGGTTCCAGACACGCTGCCATCCTTTCTGTCTCTCCAGTACCCCAAGCTCTTTTCTGCCACAGGACCAGGGGAATTGTGCTAGGCAGGTGCTGCCCCTGGTTCCTTAAATGACTGACTGCTTATCATTGTCCTCAGAAAGGCCTTCCTTCAGCTTCATAGCTCGAGGTTTGCCACTTCTCTTGGATTCTAGGTAATATCTACCAAAACACCTTGTTCATTTCCTTGAAAGCATTTATAGCAGCTCCTATTTTTATGTTTTCTGACGTGTTTATTGTCTGTCTCCCCCACCAGAAAATATGCTCCCTGAGTGCAGGGACCCTCTGGCTGGACGAGTGCCCTCTGGCACAAAGTAGGCCCTCCATTAATACTTGTTCAACCTTTGAATGAGTGAAATAAATAGCACTTCCTCCCACAAGAAAAGGACTTCTCCCTCCCTCCAGTGAAGCTCCACAGTGGTCTTCAGTTTTGCCTCTGTCACAGCATGCAGTAGTCAGAAAACTTTCAATTGCAGATGGTAGAAGCTGACTATGAACTAAAAAACAAAAGAGGGAGAGAGGGGCTCCATGGAGGCCTCTGAGAGGAGTCTTGGAGAGGATTCCCTAGCTGCTGTCCTTTTCACTTTAGCAGCATTGTTCCTGTTGCTGGATCAGTGTAGGGATTGCCTGCGAATTGCCTTCAGGTTTGACAGTCTTGGGGATTCACTGGGCCACAGCATGACTTCCCTAAACCTATCTGACCTGCCATTTCACTGATTTTGTTGGCTCTGTGGGCTGGAAACCAAAGAGATCTTGTTGAGTTCTGGTCCTTGAACTGGTCTCCAGTTGGTCCCCTCTGCTATTTCTGTCTCTTAACAATGGGGCTGAGAAACTCTTCTCATCATTTCCACATTCCCCATTCCTTAGCCATCATGGCTTCCCCCTGGCCTCACCTCCTCAGGTCCCTCTTGGACAACTACCTGGACTAGTGAGGCACATATCATCTCCCCCCTACATGCACGCAACCTAGATGCCCAGGAGATGGCTCCTAACAGTGATGGCAGTAATCACCTTGCTCAGGCAGGGGCTGTACAGCAGGCTTCTCCTAGGTTTCTCCCCTTGCCTTTGCTGGCAGTAGGGCTGTCTAGGGGCAGACAGCTGAATTTTGCAACCTGGCAAAGTGCTGGTATGTGTGTCTTGTTCTCAGCCATACTGGACTCCTTTCCAGTCACCCCGTGGTGACTCGGTCCATTCCTCATGTTCATGGTTGTTCTATCATGTTGGTCCAGGTCCAGCCAACACTGCCATCACAGAAAACAATTTCTGTTATCTGAAGAAGGTGGATGGGCAGAGAGACGGAGGAGGAGGAGAGAATATGTGCTGGGCAGATGAAATTCCACAGCCACCATAGTCCAATCTCATAGCCCTCATAGCTCTCTGCTGGCATTTCTGTTACTTGTATGGGCAGCCTGAGCCTTAGTCGAGTGAAGACTTCCTGAGGGAAGGCACTCTGGGTTGACCTTTTTTTTTTTTCCTAACCTGACCCCATAGCCCACAGTTCAATGCCTGGCTCATGGTAAGTGCGAGACACCTATTTATGGAAGGAAAGGAGAGAGAGAGGGAAAGGTTGTTCTGACGTTTTTGGAACTGTCTACGTCTGATTTCCTTCTTGTTCTGTCAGCTCTATCTGTGCAAGCATACATTTATATATGTATTGGTGTTTAATATGTACTGTCTCTAAAGTTCTGGTCATACCGCTTCCCTCATTGAACATGCTGAGTGGTTCCTGTGACTTTGGGTATAGAATCCAAGCACCTTAGCTTGTCTCAAGGGACCCCACACCTTCCAGCCCCATCTCCTACTATATACTCTTGAGGACCATGAGTTCTTCCACACCAGATTATTAGGCATGACCAGAAGAGACCATGTGTGTGCTGTTATGCCACAGGGCCTTGGCACAAACTGATCCCGGTGCCTGGAATGACTTCCCTCCTGCCTTGACATGGGGGACTGCTACTCACCTTTCAGAACCTTCCTCGGGGGTTCTCTCTTCTGCACATCCTCACCTGATTCCCCTTTCTGTAGAAAGTGGGACTCTAGTCCCTGTTACACTCTACTCTAATGGTTGCTTCTTTGTCTGTCTCCTCAGCATTTGGCCCTGTGTGGCCTCTCTGCTCCCACAACACATACCGCTCATGTCTTCTCACCCTGCCCCACACATCAACACATCAACATCCAATGCTCACCACATTGCTTGTCCCTTAGCCCCCCCCCCCCATGCCTAGTACTTGATAAGCCTTCCATAAATTTCAGCTGGTGAACTGAGACTTCTAGAGAGTAATTTCAGGTTTTGTTTTTGTTTTTATTGAACATGGTTGTGCATCTCTTGGTTTAGGTTGGAGGCCCCAGCACCTTGAGGGCAGATCCAAGAATAAACAAGTGCCTGTTCTGCATGAGGTCCTGTGCCCGACCCTTGGTTTGGCTTTCCTCATCTTATCATTGAGGACAACACTAAGGAAAGGGTGTTCTTGATTCCCCCGATGCATGTTTCGAGGCTGCAAGGGGGTGGTGGTTGGGGATATGTGCAGCCCCAGGTCTCTAGTCCTCCGGTAGTCTGTTGTAGAGGCACGGTTTCAAGCCCAGGCTTTCTGTTTCCCCAAGACAAACTCAAAACCATTCTACATCCTCCTACGTCTCCGAACCCCTCTATCCATAGAGACGGGCTCAGTCTCAATAACTATTTGTGGCATGGCTTTTTGAATGAATAAAAATAAAAAATGTTGCTGTCAAGGTCCAGTTGATTCCAACCCATGGAAAGCCATGTGTTTGTTATAGGGTAGAACTGAGCTTGGCTGTAATCTTAAAGGAAGCAGATCATTAGGCCTTTCTTCTGTGGCACAGCTGGGTGGGTTGGAATCACCAGCCTTTAGGTTATTAGTCAAGTACAAACCTTTTCTGACACCCAGGGCCTTTCTGAACGAATGCATGCTTTTAATTCTGTCTTTTGCAACTGTTACAGAGGAGGGAAAGAGCTGGAAGAAGGGGAGGGGTCTCTGAGAAAATGGGTCAGCAGGCTGCATGGGGAGCTTGGGCCGCTCAGAATAGAAGTTGTTTTCCTGGTGATGGTGATGGTGGCGAGTGCGTGTGCATTGAGAGGAGGAGCACGCCTGAATATGAGAAAACTATTCTTCTTAGCTTTGTTTGGGCCAGGCAAGTGTATTCTGGATGCCACCTCACCCTCTCTTGCAATAGTACTTACTATTTAAACGTTCCATAGGGGAGAGGGGATAAAATAAACTCCCCTACATCTAACCAGTATTCCCTCTGGCCACAGTGGAGCCCTTTCCTTGGCTCCCTCTTCATAAACATCCAGGAGACCCGAGCGGCTGAGCACTCACACCCCTGCTTGCCCACCACCACAGCCTCCTGCCCCCTCCAGCAGCCCCAGACCTCCAGGCCCAGCCGCCCCACTGCCCCGCAGCAGCCACAGGGGGAACCAAAGAGACAGAAGCCTTTCCAGCTGCCCGGACCACAGACGCCAACACCCCCAGCCCCCCACCACACGCCGTCCGCCCGCGCCCCGCACGCTGGCCCACGACCAAGCGGCGGCAGCAGCAGCAGGCTGCAGGCTGCAGGCTGCAGCGACTCCGACCAACGCGCTCCCGGCAGTGCTCGCCATCCCAGGTGACTTGGGCTCGCCAGCTCGGCTGGCCCCGGGTCCTCTGCCCCGGCTCCCGCTCGCGTCCCCGCCGGGTTCCAGCTCCCACTCGCCCTCCCCCGCCTCTCTTCCCCCCAGCTCGCAGAAAGGGAGGTCGCGGCAGCGGCCCGGCGGCAACGGCGACCGTGGCGACGGCGGCGACAGTGGCGGCTGCGGTGGCGGCAGCGGCTGCAGCGGAGGCTGCGGCGGCAACCGTGGCTGAGGCGGTGGCGGAGGCCTCGGTGGCTGAGGCGGAAGCGGAGGTGGAGGCTGAGGTGGAGGCCGAGGTGGAGGCCGAGGCCCCCGTAGAGGAGGCAGCGGCGGAGGCCACCCTGGAGGAGGCGGCGGCCGCCTTGGCAGGGGAGGAGGTGGAGGCCTCCCTGGTGGCAGTGGCGGTGGCACAGGCCGGTGCGGCCAAAGCCGCCGCTGCTGCAGAGGCTGCGGCGCCCCCCTTGGCAGAGGCGGATGCGGATACGGATGCGGATGCAGATGCCGAGGTGGCGGCTGCGGTAGCGGCGGCGGCGGTGGCGGCGGCGGCGGCCGACAATGCAAATGTGGATGCAGACAAGGGCGGGAGCACCGAGGGGAACCCCGACTTCCCCATGGCCTCATTGTACGTGGGCGACCTGCATCCTGAGGTGACCGAGGCAATGCTGTACGAGAAGTTCAGCCCGGCCGGGCCCATCCTCTCCATCCGCATTTGCAGGGACAAGATCACCCGCCGCTCGTTGGGCTATGCGTATGTTAACTACCAGCAACCGGTGGACGCCAAGCGGGCCTTGGAGACCCTGAACTTTGATGTCATCAAGGGCAGGCCCGTGCGCATCATGTGGTCCCAGCGAGACCCCTCGCTCCGCAAGAGCGGGGTGGGCAACGTCTTCATCAAGAACCTGGGGAAGACCATCGACAACAAAGCGCTGTACAACATCTTCTCAGCGTTTGGCAACATCCTCTCCTGCAAAGTGGCCTGCGATGAGAAGGGGCCCAAGGGCTACGGGTTCGTGCACTTCCAGGAGCAGGAGTCCGCTGAGCGGGCCATAGACGCGATGAATGGCATGTTCCTGAACTACCGCAAAATTTTCGTTGGGAGATTCAAGTCGCATAAAGAAAGAGAGGCCGAAAGGGGAGCCTGGGCCAGACAGTCCACCAGTGCTGAGGTCAAGGATTTCGAGGAAGACACGGATGAGGAGGCCACCTTGCGATGAAGACATCCCAGGAGACAGGGAGCAAGCCAGCAGAGCCAAACCCTGGATCTCACCTGGTTTACAACTCCCCTCCCCTCCCCTCCCTCTCTTTCTGGTTTCTCTCTGCTAAGTTCCTCGCAGTTCTGCCCCTCACTGCCCCTCTCCTTCTCTTGTCGCCTCTCTTCCTGGCCCCGCCCCACTCCACTCCTCTCCTCTCTGCTCCTATTCTCTCCTCCCAGCCCCCTCTAGTCCCCTCTACTCCCCTTCCTCCCCTGTCCTCTCAGCCCTGCTCCTCCAAGCTTGGCCTAGCCCTACCCCACCCTTCTCAAGTCTGCTCTGTTGCTCTCTCCCCGCCCTGCCCCTCTCTGCCCCTCTCCACTTCCCTTCCCCCTTGTGAATAATCTTGCTAATCTTTGCCATTTGATGGGTTAAAGGTTGCCTCTTTTCCTTGTGATTTGGTTTAAAAGCAATTTCTCTCTTTGTTTACTGCACAGGTGATACAATTTCATGGTAGAAACATCTGAAAGGAGAAGGAAATCAGATGAGGGGAAAACCAAGAGAGCAATTGCTCCCCATCCTCCTACTACCCAGAGACAACCACTTTTACCTTTTTGGTGTGCTGTTTTTCCAGGCTCTCTTCTCTCCCTCTCTCTCCCTTCCTCACCCACATCCCACCCTCCCTTTTAACACACAGTTGTAGAATGGTTCATGTATGTGGTGTTTCTTAACCTGCTTTTTCAGAAACTAAAACCAAACAAAAATCAATCCATTGAACTTCTTTCCGTGTTATTCAACAGGCTTCCAAAACGTCATCTTCAGTGCCTGCAGAGTGCTCCAGTGTATCCATGGACCTTAAATTTTCTGTAATTATTTGCACATTGCTGGACATTCAGGTGATGCCTAGTTCTTCCCTGTTTTTAAAACCAACGCTGCATACTCTGATGAGTGAATACTTCCTTGTCAAGCCAAATCTTTGCTAGCATTCCCAGGTGGTCGGATGGTCTCCACTGTGGACAGCACATAAGAACATTTTAAAGACATACATTTCCTGTATGTTGCCAAATGACACCCTCCGTAACATTGCACTGATTTTCATTCATGCCAGCCAGAGCAGCTAGTTAAAAAAAAGTATGTCCATTTCTCCAGCATAATTTCTTAGTTCCTGTAACTGATGTTAGTGTGTTTGTGTGTACGTGTGCGCGGGGCCTGCAAATGGTATTTCACTGTCCTTGGCTGTTTTGCTGAATTTAAACACTGTTTATCTCCCCATCCCCCTCTCCCCACTCTCTGCCCTCCTCTCTATTGTAGGAAAGATAATTCAGCTTCAGCAGGAAAAAACACAAAGCAGAGAAGTCAACAGAGAAAAATTAATGTCACCGGTAATCAATGCTGATGGCCACTCATACCTTCTTGAAACGTTTTCATCTGTACCTGTCCACTATTTTCCACGAATTACCTGAAATGTTTTTGTCTGTACCTCTCCAGTATTTTTCTTATGCACGTGTCATATATGTGTATTATAATGTACATACTGTTTTTATATCTGCTTTTTCACACATAAGTTTGTGTATAAATATATATATATATATTATACATACATTCCACTTCATGTCATTAAAGATACTTTAAAAATATATTGTCTGGCTGTTAATATTCCAGAGTATTGATAGCTAGATAGAGGGAGATTTTATATATATACACATATATGTGTATATATGTATGACTTTCTCATTTTTAATAGCACCTATTTATAATATCTTTTTAAGGTACACAAATATTTTGAGAGGACCCTGATACTTTGATGATTTTCTGCACTTGGCATTACAATCATTTCTGCACTTTCCCAATATTTTCAGGGAAACGGGAGCTTTCTTGTTTTTATTTATTTTAACCATTTATTTGTATACAAATTGTGCATGATTATAATAGAAAATATTTTACAAAATTGTTAATGTAAAAAAAGAAAATAGAAATCCTATTACCACTCCTAATACCACTACTTCATAAAATATATATTTAATAAATAAACATATATATATATACACCTTTATATATGTAATAAAATATGCATTGCTTCATTGGGGGTTAGTTTTACTATAACAGTTCTCGACCATCTTTCTAAATCATAAAACAGTTCCCTATAATCCTGTTGTTACATAAGATACTATCTCATATGAATAAACTCTAAGTTCTGCAAACAAGTCCCTTGAGGTATGTTTAAAATGGTTCCCATTTTTTCGTGGTAAGATTAATTTTATGATGAACACATCTATAGCTTAATATCTAGGAATATATTGTTGCTTTTTATTTCTTACTAGTAGGTTTTCAGAGTTGTAGATATGAACATGTCAAATATTTTTCTTGATCTGTGTAAAATGGTAGCAGAAGTAGTATCAAATCAGTACTCTGAGGAGAAAAGCATGTTCCTTTGAAGAATCTTCTGTTCTGGTTAGAACTTTGAGTGACAGCATCCATAAGCAAAGCCCAGTCCAGGGCAAGTCATCGGTTTGCAGCAATCTACACCAACACGTGGTGTCAAACGTCTCTCTTTCTCTTCCCTCTATAGTCTGGACCAGGTCATCTTATCCTCATTCAGTCAATGTCAGCTCATATTCATCCCCATTCAGTCAGGGTCAGCTCATCCCTAGCCACTGTGGGCTAGGTCAATGGGTTCCAGCCATAGGCTTGGGAGTCCTCACAACTCCCTGCACTTCAGACCAGCCAGCCCCTTCTCTCTCTCCCTCATTCCTAGCAACTCAGGGCTAGGTTAACGAGTGCCAAAGGAACATGTCCAAACTCAGTCCATCTCTTCATTGCTGTATCTCCCTCACTTCCATTCATCTTGTGGACCCAGGTGGTTACCTCAAGTGAGCATACCACGCTATATACTTACCGGTTGGCATTAATTTCCAATCCTGGAAGGGGGTTCTTCTGATGGACACTGATGTGTCCTATTCAACACACCCTTCAGATTCCATAAGGCTGTGCCCCACACAAACATCATTTTACTGTTTGTTCACCAAGCAGCTCTTTGTTCAGTTGAGCCTTCAGTCATCGTGATACTCTGAAAAGCAAATCTAATCTCACAGGCTTTTGGCATAAGCCCCCATTTACTATTTCCCTTTTTAGCATATCCAGTCAAGTATTGCTTGAAGGGCAGAGTTACATGCTCTCTGTTTTTTAACAGTACCCAATATTCATTTCCACATTATACATTCAGGTTTGTTTTACAACACCATGTAGGGAAAACATTCTTCAGTCAGACGATTATAGTACATTCAGATAAACATATAATCTTTTTAAACATTCCAGTTTCATCTTCTGTTTTCCACCCTTTGACTAACTTACCCATTTGTAAGCACATGGGTTTTGAGGATTTTGCAGGACCAGGCAGTGTTTCGTTATGTTGTACATACTGTCGCTGTGAGTTGGAACCGACTTGATGGCTCCTAGCAACAGAACAACTAGCTATTTTTAATTGTTCTGTTAGAACAGTTAGTTGTTCTAATAGAGCCCTTGTGGCTCAGTGAGTGGTTAAGAGCTCAGGCTGCTAACTAAAAGGTCGGCAGTTCGAATCTACCAGCCGTTCCTTGGAAACCCTATGGAGCAGTTCGCCTCTGTCCTATAGGGTTCACTATGAGTTGGGATGGACTCGACAGCAACAAGTTTGTTTGCTGGTATAGATATTTTGTTGTGATCTTAATTTGCATTTTTTAATGTCTAGTGATGTTGAACATCTTGTTGAGTGCTTATTTGTCATCATGATATCTTCATGTGTTTAACCCATTTTTTTCATTGCATTATAACAGCAATGTGTGAAGATTTACTCTCTCTACGTAGTTACCAACATAGAGCATTGTCACTATTTTTCTTTTAGACATTCTTATAAATGTATAGTGATATCTCATTTTGCATTTGCATTTTCCCTAATAGCTACTGATATTGAACATTTTTTCATGTACTTATTTACTATGTGAATGTACTCTTCGGTGAAATATCTCTTTATTTTCCAACCGGATTTTTTTTAATGTTTATTTTTGAGTCTTCTTCATATATTCTAGATATAGGTCCTTAAAATGGTATGTGTTTTGCCAATATTTCTCCCAGTGCATAACCTGTCTTTTGATCCTCTTTTTCAAATCTTTCACAAAGCAAAAGTTTTTAATTTTAGTGAAGTCCAGTTTATCAATTTTTAATTTTATGGATTGTGCTTTTTGTCTCAAGTCTAAGAATTATTCAACATGCTCTGTGTCACAAAGGTTTTCTCATATTTTCCAAAAGTTTTTAGTTTTATGTCTTGCACTTAACTCTCTGATAAATTCAGTTAACTTTTGTATAAGATGTAAAGTATACATTGAGGTTCCATTTTTCTGCTGATGGATGCTCCTTTGCTCCAGTATTATTTGTTGAAAAAGCTGTCCTTTATCCATTGAATTCTTTTTTAAAGAAATATTTTATTGTGTTTTTGGTGAAGGTTCACACAGCAACTGAGGTTCCCATTCAACAATTTCTACACAAATTTTTCAGTGACACTGGTTCCATTCTTCACAATGTGTGAACATTCTCATTATTTCCTTCTGGTTGTTTCATTTCCAGTAATCTAGTTCCCGTGCCTCCTCACATTCTCCATCTTTGTTTTAAAATAATTGTTGACCATTTTGTTTCATATAGGTGATTTTTTTAAGGAAGCACAGTACTTATAGGTGATATTCATTATTTTGTGAGCCAATGTGTTATTTAGCTACAAGGTGACCTCAGGGGTTAGTTTCGGTTCAAAGTCTGAAAAGTATCTTAGGGCAATAGTCTTGGGGAGCCCTCCAGTCTCAATCAGTCAAGTAAGTCTTTTTTTTTTTTTAAGGACTTTGAGGTTCTGTTCCATGTTTTCTCCCATTTTATCAGGGTCCAACTATTGTGGCCCTGATTAGAACGGTCCGTAATGGTAGTCAGCACCATCTAGGTCTTCTGGTCTCAGGGTAGATGAGGTCATGGTTTGTGTAGACTATTTGTCCTGTAAACTAGTTTCTTCTTTGAGTCTTTTGTTTCCTTCTTTCTCTTTTGCTCTGAACTGGTAGAGACCAATAGTTGTATCTTAAATGATAGCTCGCAAGCTTTTAAGACCCAGACACTACTCACCAAACTAGGATGTAGAACATAACTTTATGAACAATATTATGCCAATTGACCAAGATGTTCCACAAGACTATGGTCTTAATCTTTCAAACCCAGAAAATCAATTCCATGAGGTGTTTGATTGTATCTAAGAAGTATTCATAACTGTTCCCCGCTATGTATTTTATTATATATGGATACTTGTGCATACAGTCACATAGATTCATATCAATATACCTATATATACACACATGTAGACTCACATATAGATACTTATACACATATATGCCTGCAAACATAAATATATACCCTCACATATATTTTTTGGTTGTTTTTGTTGTTGTTTCAAAATGATCTGTGTCATAGTAATTACCAACAGGTTTTTTTTTCCCCTTGTGTACATTTTATTGACATTGTTAACCTTCATAAAGCTGTGTACACTTCACCTTCATTTGGTGTTACCTTTCCTATCATCAAAAATAACATGTACTGTCTAGAGAGTAGGGTCGCTATGAGTCAGAATCAACCGGACGACAACGGGTTGGTTTTTCTGGTTTGTCTAGAGAGTGAATCCAGCTCTCCCTTCCCTCCTCCCATCCCTGGTAACCAATAATGAGCATTAGTTTCTGCATATTTACCTGTTCATGTCATTTCATAAAAGTGATGAAATACAATATTTTTTTTATTTTTTGTGATTGCCTTATTTTGCTCAACATAATTTCCTCCAGGTTCATCCACCTTCCAAGATGCTTGGGGAACTCATTTTTCTTTATCACTGAATGGTGTTCCATTACATGTATGTACCACATTTTACTTATGTATTCATCCGTTGATGGGCACTTAGGTTGTGTCCGTCTATTTGCTATTGTGAATAGTGCTGCAATGAACATAGGTGTGCATATGTCTGCTCGTGTCACTTCTATTAGATCCCTAGGGTATACACCTAGGAGTGGAACTGCAGGGTCATATGGAAGCTCTACCTCTAGTTTTTGAGGAAATTCCAGACCATTTTCCACAATGGCTGTACCATTTTGCATTCCCACCAGCAGTATATGAGGGTTCTACTTTCTTCACAACCCCTCCAACACTTGTTATTTTCTGTTTTTGCTTCTTTTTTTCAAATCTTAGCCATCTGTCTTAGTTATCTAGTGCTGCTACAACAGAATTACAACAAATGAATGACTTTAACAAACAAAAATTTATTTTCTCACAGTTTAAGAGGCTAGAAATCCGAATTCAGGACACCAGCACTAGGGGAAGGCTTTCTCTC
Organism: Trichechus manatus latirostris; assembly: GCF_000243295.1. Lineage (NCBI taxonomy): Eukaryota > Metazoa > Chordata > Mammalia > Sirenia > Trichechidae > Trichechus > Trichechus manatus. The sequence goes on along the minus strand of NW_004444006.1, from coordinate 10,442,893 downwards.
AGTTTGCTATGGAGGAAGGTCCTTGTCTCTTCTGAGCTTCTGCTCCTGGGCAATCTTCATGTGGCTTGGCATCTCTCTTCCCCCATCTCTTCTTCTTGCTTGTTTAGTCTCTTTTATATCTCAAAAGAGACTGACTGAAGATACAGCCTACACTAATCTTGCCTGATTAACATAACAAAGACAACCCATTATGAAATGGAATTATAACCACAGTGATAGACTTCAGGATTTACAACAAATATTTTTGGGTGATGTATTTCAACTCATAACACCATCCTAGTGGGAGTGAAATGGTATCTCATTGTGGTTGTGATTTGCATTTCTCAGATGGCTAATGATGTTGAACAACTTTTTATGTGTCTGTTGGCCACTTGAATATCCTCTTTGGTGAAGTGTTTGTTCATGCTCTTTGCTGAGTTTCTGATTGAGTTATTTGTCTTTTTGTTGTTAAGCTGTATAAGTTTTCTACATATTTTAGATATTAGATCCTTATCAGTTATATCATTCCCAAAGATTTTTTTCCCAGTCTGTAGGTTGTCTCTTTACTCTTTTGATAAAACCTTTTGATGAATCTATTTTGTTTCCTGTTACTAATGCATTCATTGTTGTTTTTGATAATTTGTCATTGAAAAAAAATTCAGTCCCAAAGCATCGCACCTGTATTTTCTTCCAAGGATTTTATGGTTTTAGATTTAACGTTTAGGTCCTTGATCCGTTTTAAATTAGATTTTATGTATGGTGTCCTGTATGGATCTTGTTTCATTTTTCTACATGTGCAAATCCAGTTTTGCCAGCACCATTTGTTGAAGAAACTGTTCCTTCTCCATAGAATGGATTTTGCTCCTTTGTCAGAAATAGGTCAACCATAGATGTTTGGATTTATTTCTGGATTTATTATTCTTTTTCATTGGTCTATGTGTCTATCATTAAACCGGAACCAGGCTGTTTTGATTACTGTAGCTGTGTAATATGTTTTGATGTCAGTAAGCGTGAGGCCTCCTACTTTGTTCTTCAGGATTGCTTTGGTGTTGGGGTCTCTTATCTTCCCATATAAAACTGAGGATTAGTTTTTCCATTTCTAAAGAATGCTGTTGGAAATTTGATCTTGACTGGGTTGTATCTATACGTCGTTTTGGGTAATATTGACATCTTGACTATATTAAGTCTTCCAATGCATGAGCACAGAGCATATTTCCATCTATTTAGGTCTTCTTTAGTCTCTTTCAGCAGTTTTTTTTTTTTTATATAATTTTCATTGTATAAGTCTTTCACATCCCTGGGTAAATTTATTCCTAGATATTTTATTCTCTTAGATGCTATTGTAAATAGAGTTCTTTTCTTAATCTCCTTTTCAGGTTTCTCATTACTGCTGTATAGAAACTCAACTAATTTTTGTGTGTTGACCTTGTATCCTTCAACTTTGCTAAATTCCTCTATTAGTTCTAGAAGCTTTTTAGTAGATTCTTTGGGATTTTCTATATATAGGATCATGTCGTCTGTGAATAAGCACAGTTTTACCTTTTCCTTTCCAATTTCACTACCTTTTATTTCCTTTTCTTGCCATATTGCTCTGGCTAGGACTTCTTGTACAATATTAAATAAGAGTGGTGAGAGTGGACATCCTTGCCTTGTTCCCATTTTCAAGGGGAACTTCTCAATCTATCTTCAATAACTATATTGGCTGTTGGTTTTTCATAAATGCTCTTAATCATACTGATGAACTTTCCTTTTATCCCTATCTCGTCAAGAGTTTATATCAAGAAAGGGGACTGGATTTTATCAAATGCCATTTCTGTATCAGTTGAGATGATCATGTGATTCTTTTCCTTTGTTCTATTAATGTTGTGTATTACATTGACTAATTTTCTAATGTTGAATGAATCTTGCATTCCTGAATAAATTCCAGTTGATCATGATGTATAATTCTGTCAACATGCTGTTAGATTCTGTTTGCTAGTATTTTGCTGAAAATTTTGGCATCTTTATTTATAAGGGATGTTGGTCTGCAGCTTTCTTGCAGTGTCTTTGTCTGATTTTGCCACCTGGGTTATGTTGGCTTCATAGAAACAGAAAGTATTCCTTATTCCACTGTTTTTTGGAAAAGTTCGAACAGAATTAGTGTCAGTTCTCTAAATGTTTGATAGAATTCCCCAGTGAAACCATCTGGTCCTGGACTTTTCTTTATTGCAAAGCTTTTTATTATTGATTCACTTTCTTCATTTGTTATGGGTCTGTTGAGGTTTTCTATTTCCTTTTGAGTCAGTTTAAGTAGGTTATGTGTCTTTAGGAATTTGTCCATTTCATCAAAATTATCAATTTTTTTTTGGAGTATAGTTGTTCATAGTATTATGATCATTTTTACTTCAGTTGGGTCATTGTAATGTCTCTGCTTTCATTTTTTATTTTGGTTATACATCTTCTCTCTTTGTTTCTTTCACAGCCTACCAAGGGTTTGTCAATTATATTGATCTTTTCAAAGAACCAACTTCTGGATTTGTTGATTCTCTCTAGTGTTTTCCTGTTCTCTGTTTTATTTCTGCTCTGATCTTTATTATTTCTTTTCCTCTAGTAGCTTTCGGTTTAGTTTGCTCTTCTTTTTCTTGTTCCTCAAGCTGTAGAAAAAGACTATTTAAAAATATTCTTCTTTTTTAATGTAGACATTTGTTGCTATAAATTTTCCTCTGAGGACTCTCTTCACTGCATCCGGTAGGTTTTGGTATGATGTATTTTCATTTTCATTTGTCTCAGGTATTTTTTATATCACTCTTGATTTCTTCCTTGACACAATAGTTATTTAATAGTGCATTGTTCAATTTCTTTGAATTTATGTGTTTTCTAGTTTTCCTTCTGTTATTAGTTTCTAATATTATTCCTTTGTTGTCAGAGAAGATACTGTGTATAATTTCAATCTTTTTAAGTTTGTTGAGATTTGTTTTGTGCCCTACCATATGATCTGTTCTTGAAAATGATCCATGTGCACAGGAGAAAAACGTGTATTATTCTGATGATGAGAGGAGTGTTCCATATATGTCTGTTAGGTCTAGTTGGATTATAGTATTATTTAGGTCCTCTATGTCCTTACTGATCTTCTTTTAGATGTTCTGTCTCAAATTGAAAGTGGTGTATTGATGTCCCCAACTATTATTGTGGAGTTGTCTATTACACCTTTCATATCAGTCCACATTTGTTTCATATATTTTATAGCACTTGTGTTAGGTGCATATATATTTATAGCTGGTATGTCTTCTTGATGAATTGACCCTTGTGATCATTAAAGTTGTGTGTGAACTTAGCTGGGCCGTGATTCTCAGTGGTTTGGCAGTTATGATGTAGTTTGTAATGATGTAGTCATGTAATGATGCAATCACTTCCATGATGAGATCTGATATAATGTGATCACCTCCATGATGGAATCTGCTGTGAGCAGCCAATCAGTTGAAAGGGAATTTCCTTGGAAGTGTGGCCTTCATCCAATATAGGTGATCTTTCTGGCAAGTCTCTTGGGCTTTTGCTCACTCTGGACCCTGCAGCTAGCTCCCATTCATCTCACTTCCAGTTCTTGGGACTTGAGCCAACAGCTTACCTGCTCATCTTGGGATTCGTCAGCCTCTGCAGTCTGTGAGCCAGAGGCCTGTTTTCTGACCTGCTGATCTTGGGTTCCCCAGCCCCTGCAGCTACTTGAGTCAGGAGAAGCCTCCAGTTTGACCCACGTATGTGGGACTTTCCAGCTTCTACAACTGTGTGAGCCATTTCCTTGATATAAATCTCTCTCTCTGTCTGTCTATCTAGATGGTTCACTGGTTTTGCTTTTCTAGAGAACACAGCCTGACACTCATATTATTATGTAATATCCTTCTTTATCTCTTATAACAGGTTCTGATTTATAGTCTATTTTATCTGATATCAGTTTGGCCACTTCTGCTCTTTTTTGGTCATTAGTTGCATGGAATATTCTTTTCCATTCTTTTACTATCACTGTGTTTGTATCTTTGTGTCTAAGGTGTTTCTCGTAGGCAGCATAATGATGAATCATGTTTTCTTTTTTTAAAAAACCGTTCTGTCATTCTCTGTCTTTTGAATGGGCAGTTTAGACCATTTGCATTTAAGGTAATTACTGAAAATGAAATATCTACTTCATTTTGCTGATTGGTTTTTGTGTATCTTATTTTATCTTCTTTATCCCATTATTTCCAATTTTCTGTTATTTTTTGTGTTTAGTTGCTTTTTTTGTGTGTTGAGCCCTTTTTGATTTCTTCCTTCTTCCCTTTTGTGCATTTTCTTTAAGTATTTTCTTAGTGGTTACAACAAATACTACATTGGACAACTTAAAGTTGCAGCAACTTATTTCAACTTGCTGCCAACATTCAACATACAAACAGCAAGTAACATACTACAGTTACATACTAAAATTTTATTCTTGTTTAGTTCCTCTTTCCCCCCTTTCTGTTGTTGATTCTCCAGTTGCATCATTGTAGATCATATATCCAGTAGGTTTAATTTTTATTTCTTTCTTAGGTGTTTGGTGCTGTATTGCTTGTGGAACTTAATTATAGAGTTTACTCCCTGAAAATCCTTATATTTGCCGTTATTGTTACCTTTATTGGAGATTTTTCTTTTTCTCCCCCTTTCCCATGTGCGGACTTGAGTATTTGTCTATTGCTCTTTCCTTTCTATCTGAAGAACTTCCTTAAGTGATACTTGTGGAGAAGTTGTGGTAGTAACAAATTTCCAGAGCTTCTGTTTATTTGGGAATGTCTTAATTTCCCTCTCATTTTTGAAGGATAACTTTGCTGGGTAAAGAGTTCTTGGTTGACAATTGTTTTCATTCAATAATGTATATATGTCACTCCCTTGTTTTCTGGCCTCCAGGGTTTCTGAGGAGAAATCCACACTAATTATTATGAAGGATCCTTGGTATGTTACATTGTGCTTTTTTCTTGCTACTTTCAGAACTCTCTCCTTGTCTTTGGTTTTCAGGAATTTTATAAGAATGTGACACAGGGTGGATCTCTTTGTATTTCTTCTAATTGGAGTTCATGTATTGTCTTGTACTTGCAACCTTGGTTCCCTGTTCCAGTCTGGGAAATTCTGTATGAGTATCTCTTGAAAAATTATTTCTATGCCTTTATTATTATCATTGTCTTCTGGAATTCCAATAATTCTAATGTTAGATTTCTTAATTGAATCCCAGATTTCCATTTGGCTGTGTTCCCTTTTCTTTGTTTTTTTTCTCTTGTTTCTCTTAAGACTTGATAAGTTCAGTTACTCTGTCTTCTAGTTCACTTGTTCTATATTCTTCCTGTTTGATTGTATTTTGAATGTTTCTCTTGCATTTATGATTAAGCTTTTTTATTCTTCAGTTCCATTAATTGTCTTTGGTTTTTGTTTTGATGTTGTCAATTACCTTATTGAATTTTTCATTTTGATCATCAATTTGTTACCTGATCACCATTAATTTGTTTTCTGTTTTTTTTTTTTTTGCTTTGTTTAAACTTATTTAAAACTACTGTCTAGAAGTATTCTATTTTTTCCATTATCATGGTCTCCATGGGAGAAATTTCTGCTTCTTCATGTTTTTCTTTTGATTGGTCCCTTTACACTTGTGGTTTTGTGTGTTTTTTATATTTTTTTTGTTGAACATCAGACATTTTGATATATTTTTGTGATATTTTGAGATTCTGAGTTTTCTGATTTTCAAGGGAATTATAATTGTTAGATTTAGTTCCACTCTCTTCACCTAAGTTTCACTAGTGGCCACTCTTTTCCTTAGGTTTTTTAAGTGCTGAGTCAGGAGTTTTGTCAGAATTTATCTCTGTTATTCTTGGCTTCTAGTGTGTTGTCACAGCTTTTAGGCATTTTGAAAAGTGTTAAGTCTCTGGGTGCTCAGTCTGGCTGATTCTTCCTAAGGTGGCTGACCTGGTTGGTGTGTTAGGGTTCCTCTGTCTTCTGTGGACTTAACTGTAGCCCAGACTGCACTCTTGGGGCTGGGTTCCTTCCCTTCCCTAAGTAGGATTAGGGCACGACTTTCCCTCTGTGGCTAATTGCTCACGTGCAGAAGTTTTCCACTGGCCACAGAAGAGGATGGAAGTGCTGGGACTCAGCTTTCCAGAGGTGAGGGTGAGCAGTGCTTTATGCCTTTCCCTCACAGGCAGCTCTGTGAAAGATCTCCCATGGTGTCTAATTTCAGGCAAGGAGCCAATTGTTTTCCACTATGTTGCTTGTTTGATGTATTTTTTTTCACCCTGGCTGAAGGATGGGCTCTGCCGCTCTTCAGTGTATCTAGGACCTAGAGACTGTCAGCCACAGGTCTTGCTGAGAATCAACAGCACTAACTCGTCACAAGTACATGGCTGGTGGAATCCCACAGGCAATCTGAGCCAGCTTAATCAGACTACATCTTCTTCACTTTAGCTCATTTCCTATGTTTTTTGTTCAGTATGTTACCCGTTGCCAACCCAAAATGGCCCCAATGAGCTGAGTCCTCTTGATGCCAGTGGCTAGAATCTCCCAGCTTCTGTGCCAACCCCATTCTTCCTATCCCCTGTTTCTGGACTCACCTTGATTCTCCAACACTTCAGCTGCAATCTGGAGCTCTGAAATTTCAGTCTGTGCTTTTTTTGTTGTTGTTGTTCAGTGGGTTAGTTGCAGGGGAATAAATGGGAACAACTGTTTACTCCGTCATCTTGCCCAGCTTCACTATTTGCATAAATTTTTGAGAATTAGGTGTTGAAGCCGCTAATTATAGTTGTGGATTTGTTTTTTCTCTTTCAGCCCTATCAATTTTGCTTCAAGTATTTTGAGGCTTAGTTGTTCGGTGTATTCACATTTAATATAGTTTGGCATCCCGACATATTGTTCCTTTTATCATTATGCACTATCCCTCTTTGTAGTAATTTTCTTTGCTCTGCAGTCTCTACTTTATCTGATATATATAAAGCCATTCCTGCTTCTTTTTTAATTAATTAATGGATGCATGATACATATTTATTAACCATCCATTTACTTTCAACCTACTTATGTCATTGTATTTTAAGTGAATTACTTGTAGACAGCATATAGACATGCCAATCTCTGTCTTTGAATTGGTGTATTTACCATATTTTGACTAAATGTAATTATGTAAATTAAAAGTAATTATTGGTTAAATTTGCCATTTCATTTTTTTGTTTCTTTGCTTCTCATTATTTTAAAAATCATCTTGTGGATTAACCTATGATTCTGACTCATGGTGACCCCATGTGTTATAAAGTAGAACTGCTCCATAGGGTTTTCTTCGCTGTAATTTTTATGGAAGCAGATCACCAGGACTTTCTTCCACGGTGCATCTGGGTAGGTTAGAATTGCCAACCTTTAGATTAGTAGTGGAGCATAAGCCATTTGCACCACCCAGGGACCTTCCTGTGGGTAAGTTGAAACTTTTTTTAGTGTTCGACCTTGTTTTCATAGTATTTTTGAGTATATTTCCTTGCTTTTTAACCAAGTATTGTTGACTGTCTTATCTTTCACCAAAGTTACCACTTATTTACTGTCTAGTTAGTGTTTTTCTTTGTATATTTAGTATATTTCTTTTTTTTTATTCTACTTCAGGTGAAGGCTTCTCATGAAACAGTAGTACACATGTTGTTTTATGACATTGGTTAACAACCCCACAACATATCAACCCTATAACTTCTCTGTCGCAGAGGCGACGGTAATCTGGACAGCGAAGACAGTAACCAACTGCACAACTCTTACAGAGAAGTGGGGCCAGGAGGGTCACTCTGAGGAGTCAACCCCCACTTCAGTCCCAGGAGTTTATTTTACAGTCAATACAGCAATCAATAAGGCAATTAACAAAACAATGGGCTTTGGGTGTGGGCAAGGGAGAAGGAATTCAGGTAAACAAGTCAGTCAGTAAAGGGACAATAGGGTTTGGGAGAACACATCAGACAAGTCTCAACATGTTGGAGACAAGTCTCAACATGTTGGAGACAAGTCTCAACATGCTGTGCAGCACAGAGGCCTGTGGGGGCTGCAGTTGTCAATAGTGCAGCCATGTTTAAATGGCATATATCCCCACACTTCTCAACCATTTTTTTTTTTGGTGAAAATACACATAACCAAAGATACACCATTTCAAAAATTTCTATATGCACAGTTCAGTGACATTGACTACGCTCTTCCAATTGTGCTGTTATTCTTACTTAAGATGAAGGCTTACAGAACAAAACAGTTTCTCATTTAACAGTTACTACAAACGTTACCCAATGACAACAGTTAACAATCTCACAACACATCAACAAGATCCTTACTCAACCTTGGGTTCCCTATCACCAGCTTCCTTGTCCCCTTCTGCATTCTGGCCCCTGTCACGGGACTCCTGTACCTCATTAGTCTCATTTGGTTTTACGGGGCT
>NW_004444006.1:10391795-10420868 GCF_000243295.1 Trichechus manatus latirostris | reverse complement strand
GTTTTCTAATTGTTGTTTTTGTATAATTTCTAGTTGTGAATTTATTTTGGCATTTTGTTCCTGCATTATTTTCCTGAATTATTCCATTTTTTTGTCTGTCTTTTCCATGAATTTGTCTATTTTTTTCTCATGTTTGTCAGCTTTTTGTCTCAGTTCTTGTAGAATTCTGAGTAGTAGAGATTTTAATTCCTTATCAGGTAGTTCTAGTGCATTTTCTTCCACAGGAGAGTCATCTGGTGTTTTATTTTGGATGTCTACTGGAACCATCCTGTCTTGTTTTTGTAAATGTTTTGATATTGTCTGCTGTCTTCGGGGCATTAAGTAGTTATTTTTCTCATTTATTGATTGTAGATTTTTTTGTTTTGTCCCTTTTTTTAAAAAAAGATTTGACTATGTCTGAACAGACGGACTGTGTGTTCTTTGTTGTTTGCTCGTCTGTTGGCACAATACTTTTTGCCTCCTTCTCCAACTGGCATGGTGAGTCACTCAGATATGGTATGGCAGTGCAGGTCTAGCTGAAGAGGAGTTACTTGGACGGGTTGTTTGTGGCACTTACTACAGCCACCAGAGTGGGTCTGTAGTCAGTGCATGGCAGGTTCCATTCGGCCATGCCTGTGCTGTTTGGTGGTGTGATGTCAAGCGCACAGTGCAGGTAGGCAGGTTGGATTGGGGAGATTTTTATGTGTGGAGCTAAGATGGATATGGGAAAGAGGAGAGAAGAACTGGAGCCAAAAACATACAAACAAACAAAAAAGAATGCTAGGGGAGCTTGCTCTTGGAGTGGAGGGATGAGAGACTATGAAATGGAGAAAAACAGAAAGGGAAAGAGGAAGAAAATAAAAGAATGGATAAGTAAAAATCAGAAAGATTAAATAACTGCAGAGTTCCCAGGGATCCCACCAGTGAAGCTATGAGGTCTGGGGAAGTCGATCTCAGGTGTTGCAGTACAGCCTGGCTAGAAGGCGTAGAGGTATACAACACCTGGTATGCAGGGAACAGAAAGAGAAGGAAGATATAGAGAGACGAGACACTGAGCAATGAAGAAAGACAAAAAGGGAAAAAGAGGGAAAAGAAAACAAAACAAATTTAAAAGAAAAACAATAAAGTCCCCCAAAGAAAAACAGAAAAAAAAATCAACAAAAAAAGAAATGCCGTCAGGGATCCCTCTGCATGTCTGTGGAAGCTGAGGGGGAGTCTCCTTGCCACGCAGCTCCACCTGGCCAGAAAGGGCTCCCAACTCAAGAAAAGGAAAAGAAAACAAACAACCAGTTCAAAACAAACGAAAGCCCTGGGATCCCACCAGCGTGGCAGCCCAGACCAGGAAGCAGCTCCACACTCGAATGGAGCTCCGCAGCCCCTCAGGAAGAAGCAAAGATGGTGCATGGAGCCAGGTACTCCAGCGAAAGGAGGGGGAGGTGGCGAGAGGCAAGGAAGAAATCAAAAGAAGCGGTAAAAAGCAACACCAGCAGCCAACAAATGGCACTCAGAGAGCCGCCCGTTCAGGTGTGTGGAATCCAAGCAGCCGGTGTTTCCCAGTGAAGAGATTGTGGCCGCGGGAAGCAGAGGAGGCCGAGTCAGGGTGTAGAAGAGCGGGGGGTGGGAAAGCATATATCGCAAATTACAGGTTGCTTTGTCTGTCGCTGGACGCTCCTTGAGGCTGCTTTCTCGTACCCCCTATTTGTTGGTCTCCGATAGGAGTCCAAGATGGCGGATCCGCACTGCGTTAGCTGGTAGGGGACCTCTGCATGAATCTCTCCTCGCTCTCTGTTCTCTATCAGTTTTCTCACTCCATTTGGTGCTTGGCTGAGTTCTTTATCTCTTCATTTGATGTTTTAGGGTTTCAGGATTGTTGTATTCTCTGTTTGGCTTAGTTTTTCAGATCTTTGCTGTGGAGGGACGGCATGGTGCTTTTGCTTAGAGCGCCATTTTGCCAAAACTCTTAGTATATTTCCTTGTATAGTTTTCTTAGTGATTTCTATAAGTAATAAAATATATATACATAACTTTCCATAGTCTACTGGTATCAACATTTTACCTCTTTGAGTTAAATGTAGAATCCTTACTTACATACGTTGTTGTTATCAGTATTGAGTAGACTCTGACTCATGGTGGCCTTATGTACAACAGAAATAATCATTTCCTGGTCTTGTGTCATCCTCACAATTAGCAGTATGTTCAAGTCCCTTGTCGTGGCTACTGTGGCAATTAATCTAATCAAGGAACTCCCATGCCCTTGGTGACCCTCTACTTCACCAACCATGAATTCTTCCTGTAGCAACTGATCCCTCTTGGTGACATGTCCAAAGTAAGAGAGTCAGATAATGTTCTGTTTTGAAAGTTTTCATTGACTAATTTTTGGAAGTAGATTGCCAGGCATTTATTCCTAGTCTGTCTTAGTCTGGAAGCTCTACTGAAACTTGTCCATTGAATACTGCTGCAGTGAACGTTAGTATACAAGTATCTTTTTGAGTTCTTTTCTAGACTTTAGAGTATATACCTAGAAGTGGAATTTTTGGTGATATGGAAGTTACGTTTAATTTTTTGAGGAACAGCCAAGTTGTTTTCCACATTGACCAAAATATTTTAAAATTCTACCAGCAATGGATGAAGGCTCCAATTTCTCCACATCCTCGCCACACTTGTTATCTTTTGTTTTTCTGATACTAGCCATCCTAGTGGGTGTGAAGTGGTATCTAATAGTGATCTTTGTTTTTTGTTTTGCATTTTTCTAATGACTAATGATGTTTGGCATCTTTTCATGTGTTTATTGGCCATTTGTATATATTCTTTGGTGAAATATCTATTCATATCCTTCGCCAGTTTTGTGATTTGGTTGTTTGTCTTTTAGTTGTTGACTTGTAGTAGTTCTTTATATATTCCAAAAATGAAACAATTATCACATATACTGTTATCAAATATTTTCTCACATCACTTTGTTGATAAAGTCCTTTGATGTGCAAATTTTTTTATTTTGATGAAGTCCAATTTGTCAATTTTTTCATTTGCTGCTTTTACATTTGGTATCATATCCAAGAATCCATTGTGAAAAGCTAGGTCCGGAAGCATTACCCCTATGTTTTCTTCTAACACTTTTATGGTATTAGTTCTTAAATTTAGTTCATCGATGACTTTTGAGTTAATTTTTTTTCAATATGGTGTGAAGTATGGGTTGAATTTCATTCTTTTGCATGTGGCGATCCAATATACTCAGTACGATTTATTGAAGAAAATATTCTTTCTTCATTGAATAAGCTTAGCACTCTTGTTGAAAATCAATTTATCATAGTTGTATGAATTTATTTGTAGACTCTCAATTCTATTCCATTGGTCTATATGTCTATCCTCATACCAGTACAAGACCTTTTTGATTACTGTAGCTTTATTCTATTTGAAATCAGGAAGTGTGTGTCCTCCTAATTTGTTCTTCATTTTCAAGATTGCTTTGGTTATTTGGGGTCTTTCTGTAAAGAAAGATGTTGAAATTTTTATGTAAATGTCACTGAATCTATATATCACTTTGGATAGTATTCATGTTTTAACAGCATTAAATCTACACCATGAGCATGAGATATTTTTCTATTTATTTAGGTCTTCCTTAATTTCTCTCAGCAGTGTTTATAGTTTTCAGTGTACAAGTCTTTCACCTCCCTAGTTAAATTTATTACTAGATATCTTATTCTTTTTGATGCTATTGTAAATTGAATTGTTTTCTTAATTTATTTTTTAAATTTCTTATTGCTAGTACATAGAAACCCAGCTCAATTTTGTGTGTGTTGAACCTGCACTCTGGAAGTTGACTAAATTCATTTATTAGTTCTACTAGTAACTTCCTTGTGGATTGATTGAGATTTTGTCTATATAGGATCATTTCATCTGTGAATAGAGATAGTTTTACTTCTTTCTTCCCTATTTGCATACATTTTATTTCTTTTTCTTGCCTAATTGCTCTGGCTAGGAATTTAAGTATAATATTGAATAGTAGTGGTGAAAGTGGGTGGTCTTGTCTTGTTCCTGATCTTAAAGGTTAAGCTCTCAGGCTTTCTCCATTGACTATGGTGTTACCTGTGAGTTTTTAATAAATGCTCTTCTATTCCCAGCTTGTTTATTTTTTTAATCATGAAAAGATGTTGGATTTTTTTTCTAATGCCTTGTCTGCATTGATTGAGATGATCATGTGGTTCTTTCCCCTTGATCTATTAATGTGGTGCATTACATTGATTGATTTTCTTATGCTGAACCACCACTGCATCCTTGGCATAAATCCTGCTTGGACATGGGGTAAAATTTTTCTACTATATTTTGATTCAGTTTGCTGCTGTTTTTTAGACGGTTTATACTTATAAGGGATAGTGGCTTGTAGTTTTGTTGTTGTTGTTGTTTGTTTTGTTTTTTCTTGTGGTGTTTTTGTCTAACTTTTGTATCAAGGTAATGCTGGCTTCATAGTAGAAATTAATAAGTATTCCATCCTTTGTATTTTTGAAGAGTTTAAGAAGGATTTGTTTCAATTCTTTAAATATTTGGTAGAATTCCCCAGTAAAACCATTTGGTCACAACTTTTTTTGTTGGGAAAGTTTTAATTTAAGTAAGTGACTATTTAGCTCCTTACTGGGCTCCACTTACACTAGTGATTTTAAAGTGGTTGCTTTCTAGACAGCATAGATTTTGCTTTTTTGTGCAGTCTGTCCATCTGTCTTTTATTTGGTGTGTTTAGACCCTTTACATTTAAAGTAATCTATTATGGATTTCGGTCTATCCTTTTATTTGGTTTCTGTTTACCCCCTCTAATTTGCACCCTTCTTTTCTTTTCCTGTCCTTTTAAAGATAATTTGAATATGTTTAATATTTCATTTTATCTAGGGATTACAGTATTCATACATAAGTCTTAAAATCTACTTAGAATTAGTATTTAATCACATCAAGTGGAATGTAAAATGTTACCACCATATACCACCTTTACCCTCCCAATTTAAGTTTTAAATTTCATATATATTACATCTACATACATTGAACACCCACCAATGTTATAATTTTTGCTTTATACCATCATACATGTTTTAAATAATTTAATTGAAGAAGTCTATTTTATTTATACAGATATTTAACTTTTCTATTGTTCTTCATTCATCTCCAAAGTTCCAAGTTCCCTCTAGTAACTTATTTTAGAACCTTCTAGTACTGACATATTCTCTTAGTTTTATTTCATCCAAAAACGTATTTTGCCTTAATTTTTGAAGGATATTGTCATTGAACATAGATATCTGGGCTGACATTTCTTTTCTTTCAATGCTTTCAAAATCTTCTTGAACTGTCTTCTGACATCCATGGTTTATGATGAGAAACCAACAATACTTTGAATCATTGTTGCCCTATGTGAATTATGTTGTTTTTCTCTGGATGCTTTTAAAAGTTTTTATTTTTCTTCTTTTCACCATTTGATTATATGGTTGGGCATTGGTATATTTTACTTTATCCTGTTTGGGGTTCACTGAGCTTTTTTAACTTGTATATTTATTAATTTTGCCAAAATTGGGAAAGTTTCAGCCATTATTTCTTGAAATACTTTTCAGTTCTACTCTCTTTCTCCTCTCTTTATGGGACTCTAATAACATGAACGTTAGACCTTTTGTTAAAGTGTTACAAGTTCCAAGGCTCTTCATTTTTTAAATATGTTTTCTCCTGTTGGTCAAGTTGGGTAATTTCTATTGATCTATCCTCAATCCACTGCATTCTACTGTTATGCTCATCCACTGGCTTTTTTATTTTGGTTAGTGTCTTTTTCAGTTTAAACATTCCATTGCTGTCTTCTTTAAATCTTATATTTCTTTTCTAACTTACTAATTTTGCATTAGTAAGCTGAAACAGACTTGTATTGGCCATTCTGAATCAGACAATCATGTGGTCTGCTATGCCGGGAATGACAAATTAAAGAAGAATGCGTTACATTCGTTATCAAAAAGAATATTTCAAGATCTATCCTGAAGTACAACAGTGTCAGTGATAGGATAATATCCATACACCTACAAGGAAAACCAGTTAATAAGAATATTATTCAAATTTACACACCAACCACTAAGGTCAAAGACGAAGAAATTGAAGATTTTTACAGTCTGCAGTCTGAAATTGATCAAACATGCAATTAGGATGCATTGACAATTACTGGTGATTGGAATGCAAAAGTTGGAAACAAAGAAGAAAGAACAGTAGTTGGAAAATATGGCCTTGGTGGTACAAACGACATGGGAGATTGCATCATAGAATTTTGCAAGAGAAACAACTTCTTCATTGCAAATACCTTTTTTCAACAACATAAACAGTGAACACATATGTGGGCCTCGCCAAAGGGAATACACAGGAATCAAATTGACTACATGTGTGGAAAGAGATGATAGAGAAGCTCGATATCATCAATAAGAACAAGGCCACGGGCCGACTGCTGAACAGACCATCAATTGCTCATAAGCAAGTTCAAGTTGAAGCTAAAGAAAATTAGAACAAGTCCATGAGGACCAAAATATTCCCTTGAGTGTATTCCACTTCAATTTAGAGACCATTTCAAGAATAGATTTGACTCATTATACACTAATACCGAAGACCAGACAAGTTGTGAAATAACATCAAGGACATCATACAAGAAGAAAGCAAGAGGTAGTCAAAAAGACAGGAAAGAAAGAAAAGACCAAAATGGATGTCAGAAGAGACTCTGAAACTTGCTCTTTAACGTTGAGTAGCTAAAGCAAATAAAGGAAATGATGAAGAAGAGCTGAACATAAGATTTCAAAGGGCAGGTCGAGAAGACAAAGTAAAATATTATAATGAAATGTGCAAAGACCTAGAGTTAGAAGACCAAAAGGGAAAAAGACGATTGGCATTTCTCAAGCTGAAAGAACTAAAGAGAAAATTTAAGCCTCGAGTTGCAATATTGAAAGATTTTACTGGGAAAATATTAAATGACTCAGGAAACATCAAAAGAAGATGGAAAGAATACACAGAGTCACTTTACCAAAAAGAATTGATTGACGTTCAACCATTTCAAGAGGTAGCATATGATCGAGAACTGATGGTATGGAAGGAAGAAGTCCAAGCTGCACTGAAGGCATTGGGGAAAAACAAGGCTCCAGGAATTGACAGAATACTGATTGTGATGTTTCAACAAGCAGATGCAGCACTGAAAGTGCTCACTCATCTATGCCAAGAAATTTAGAAGACAGTTACTTGGACAACCAACTGGAAGAGATCCATATTTGTCCTCCTTCCAAAGAAAGGTGATCCAACAGAATGCAGAGATTATTGAACAATATCATTAATATCACATGCAAGTAAAATTTTGCTGAAGATCATTTAAAAGCGGTTGCAGCAGTACATCCACAGGGAAATGTCAGAAATTCAAGCTGGATTCAGAAGAGGACGTGGAAGGAGAGATATCATTTATGATGTCAGATGGATCTTGGCTGAAAGCAGAGAATACCAGAAAGATGTTTACCTGTGTTTTATAGACTATGCAGACTCATTTGGCTGTGTGGATCGTAACAAATTATGGATGACATTGGGAAAAATGGGAATTCCAGAACACTTAATTGTGCTCATGCGGAACATAGACCAAGAGGCAGTCGTTGGAATAGAACAAGGGGCTACTGCGTGGTTTCAAGTCGGGAAAGGGGTGCGTCATGGTTGTATCATTTCACCATACTTATTCAGTCTGTATGCTGAGCAAATAATACGTGAAGCAGGACTACATGAAAAAGAACCGGGCATCAGGATTAGAGGAAGACTCATTAACAATATGTGATATGCAGATGACACAACCTTGCTTGCTGAAAGTGAAGAGGACTTGAAGCACTTACTGATGAAGATCAAAGACCACAGCCTTCAGTATGGATTACACTTCAACATAAAACAAAAATCCTCACAACTGGACCAATAAGCAACATCATGATAAACAGAGAAAATACTGAAGTTGTCAAAGATTTCATTTTACTTGGATCCATAATCAACGCCCGTGGAAGCAGCAGTCAAGAAATCAAATGACACATTGCACTGGACAAACCTGCTGCAAAATACCTCTTTAAAGTGTTAAAAAGTAAAGATGTCACTCTGAGGACTAGGTGCGCCTGACCCAAGTCATGGTGTTTTCAATCGCCTCATATGCATGCAAAAGCTGGACAATGAATAAAGAAGACCAAAGAAGAATTAATGCCTTTGAATTATGGTGTTGGCGAAGAATATTGAATATACCATACAGTGCCAGAAGAAACAAATCTGTCTTGGAAGAAGTACAGCCTGAATGCTCCTTAGAAGCGAGGATGCCAAGACGTCGTCTCACATTCTTTGGATGTGTTATCAGGAGGGACTAATCCCTGAAGAAGGAAATCATGCTTGTAAAAGTGGACGGTGAGTGAAAACGAGGAAGACCCTCAATGAGATGGATTGACACAGTGGCTGCAACAATGGGCTCAAGCATAACAACGATTGTGAGGATCGGGTAGGACAGGGTGGTGTCTTGTTGTACATAGGGTGGCTACGAGTCGGAGCTGACTCAATGGCACCTATCAACAATTTTTCTTTTGTTTCAATTAAGTTTGTAATTACTTGTTGAGGAATTTTTATGATGGCTGCTTAAAAATTCTTGTCATTTATTTCCAGCACCTGATCCATCTCAGTATTGGTATCTGTATATTATGTTTTCTAATTCAAGTTGAAATTGTACTTATTCTCAAGATGGGGGTCAGAGCGGCCTCTAGCTAGGGCCTCAACTGTGTCAAGACAGGATTATAAAAAACTCAAAGTCTTTTCTTGGGTCCTAAGGTCCCTGGTCAGCCTGCCTTCTTCCCTACATCATTCAATCTTCATGTACTTGTTTTGTATGTAATGTTGAGAATGTTTATCTGGATTCGGCACAAGGAATAAGGGAAGTAAGTGTACTCCATCTTGTCTGTAACTGAAAGTCCAATACCAAACATATTAAAAGTTATCTTTGGGCATGAATTTTGTTAGACTTGGTTGTAGGTTTTATTGTGGTAGCTTGTATCTGTTTGTCTGATATTTATACTTAAATATTATTTAGTAAACTAAAACAAAAGAATAATAGTTTTTTACAAAACACTAAACACTCAAATGGTGATATTTATTTTATTATATTTGTTTTTCTTATTTTAGATTATCTTAATTTTATAGTTTTTCTAAATAAAATTTTATATAGGTGGAGTAACGTCAGCAAAATGGTGGAGTAGGCATCTCCTAGATCTCATCCCTCATGGAAGCATCAAAAAACAAGTGGAAGCTGTCAGAATAACCTTTGTCATAACATTGGAAAACAAAAATTTTACAGCAATTAAACGATACTGAATGAAGAAAAAGCCAACTTAAAAGTGGTAGGTAAGTCTTGTGGCATTTTTATTTGCCCTTGCTATACCCACTCCCTGGAGTGGTGGCAGTCTTGAAGCAGTAACTCACATCCCCAGTGTGAGATCCTGGTGCCTGATTCTAGAGGGAACAGATCATATATCACTTAAAAATTATTGTTTGTGTTTGCTTTAGCCTGTCTGGGAGGTAGCTGCAGTGCTGATGAAGGATGCTCAACTCTGTTTAATCTAACTTGGAACTCACTCAGGGCAGAAAAGCAGCCGGAATTGCTTAAAAACACTGCAAGATTAACTAACAACCTGTAGCCATCTTAGACAAATAATTATAGCTCAAAGATACAACAAAATATCAAAAGCCTCAGAGGAAAATCTAGAGAGAGTTTCTTCGGTAAATTGGGGCATTCAAAAGCACCCGTGCGTACTGGGGGATGTAGAAAGCTTTGCACATGCCCAGGACAAGATGCATGCTCAGAAAAGATCTTAGAATACCGAAAGCTTTCACCTCTAGCTGATTTCTAGGCTCAGTGCAAGTCTGGTTAACTATTGAAGGAGTGCTAAAGCAGAGACCCAATCTAAAAGATTGGGAGAGGTGGATGTTTTTCATTGTTTTGTTTGTTGTATTTTCTTTGTTTAGCTCTTGGAATTCAAGGAGCTAACATTTCTCTATCAAAATGTTAGATAAAAATAACCTAAAGGAACAGAAACTTCAATGAACACATACGACAAAGAACACGGTATTTGTAAAAGTAGTTGGGAAAGTCACTAAACAAATGGAAAACAAATCAAACCTTGGGGAAGGAGGAGAATCTGATTTCTAGAATGACAGCATTTTAATATTCAATGTCCAATTTTCAATGAAAAACACAAATCATACAAAGAAACAGGAATTACGGCCATATCAAAGGAACAAAATAAATTGACAGAAGCTGTCATTGAGGAAGCCCAAACATTGGAATTGCTGTTGTTGTTAGGTGCCTTTGATTCAACTCTAATTCATAGCACCTGTGATAGTTAAGGTTGTTTGTCAACTTGGCTGGCTCATGATTCTCAGTGGTTTGTCAATTATGCTGTAGTTTGGTAGTCGTATAATGATGTAATAACCTCCATGATGAGATCTAATATAATGTGATCACCTCCATGATGGGATCTGCAGTGAGTAGCCAGTTGAAAGAGAGTTACCTTGAGGGTGTGGCATGCATCCAATACAAGTGGACTTTCTGGCAAGGCTGGCAGGCTTTTGCTCACTCTGAATCCTGAATCTGACTCCTGTTCGTCTGACCTCCAGTTCTTGGGACTTGAGCTAGCAGCTTACACAGCAGCTTGCCTGCTGAACTTGAGCTTCTTCTGTCTCCACAGACTGTGAGCCAGAGCCCTGCTGTCTGACCTGCCTATCTTGGATTCACAGCCGCTGCAGCTACGTGAGTCAGGAGAAGCATCCAGCTTGACCCATGGTCTTGGAACTTTCCAGCCTTTACAACTGCATGAGCCATTTCCTTGATATAACCTTCTCTCTATATATATTTTTTCTGCTTTACTGGTTTTACTTTTCTAGAGAAACCAGCCTAAGACACTTGGTACCAGGAGTGGTTCTAGAGAAACAAAATTGTAAGGATGAGTTTTCTAAATTGGTTGTCAAGCCTGGTTAGTGTTAAAGATGTTGATGACTCTGCTTCCAGTAGTAAAGAGGACACTGCCAAACAACAGTGTGAGGTGGAATTGGAAATATGAAAAATATCACCACCGATATTAAATCCGGTGTTGGTGAGAGGTGAGGCTCTGGGTGATCATATGTTTGATACCTTTCTACAATTTAGTCATAGTGAGAAGTATAACAAAGCTGGTTGGTTGGTCCTACTTCAGCTAGACAAAGTGGTGAAAGAAAGAGTTGAGCTCAGGGCTTCAGAGTCAAAGCTCAAGCTCCACATAAATGACCTGAAAGTTTCCACTTGTACTTTGAAAGAAAGCCTTATCTCTTATAGTAACAGAGCTGATTTTGCCAGAAACCAAACCCAGAATCTTATTGTAAGAGTGGCTAAATTACTATGCTAACTGAATTCCCATCCTCAAGTGGTGTCTAAAGTTAAAGTGAGGACATTAATTGGGAAGAAATGAGATCCTGAAACATGGGATGGGAACATATGGGCATATAATCAAGAAGCTGGGGACACTGAGCCCCTAAGTTCCGTTGAATCACTCTTGCCAACAGAACCAGCCTTCTCAATCCCATCTGAAGACTTCACTCCATCTTTGTCTGCTAAGCCACTCTCCCAAGTAAAACTATTAGCCCTTCCATACCCATCTGATGAGCTGTGTCTGAAGAGACTTTGAGTCATTGCCTGGGGCATCGCCCAAGGCAGATGCCTTACAAAACAATGCTGAATGTTCTCAAAACACATCCCCACCACCCAATTTGGCTTCTAGACCTATAACTAGACTTAAGTCCCAGTGATCCCCGAAAGATGAAATACAAACTGTGACCCAGGAGGTATGCTACACTCCAAAAAAACTGCTTGACAAACAGAAACCTGGAAATATGTGTGGGAATGGCTGTTAAGGTTGTGGGATAATGGTACAAGGAACATAAAAATGGATCCGTCTGAGTTTCTTGATGTGGGTCCACTAAGCACAGATTCGTCATTCAGTGTTTCAGCTTGAGAGGTTAGGGAAGGGTCTAATAGTTTATTTGGTTGGCTCACTGAAGCATGGCTTATGCAATGTCCTACAGTAAATCAAGTTGAAGTACCAGACCTGCCTTGGTATACTGTAGAATAAGGTATCCAAAGACTGAGGGAAATTGGCATGTTAGAGTGGGTTTATCAGGTTAGACCCACAGACCCACACATGGAGTGCCCAGAGGACACACCTTTTACCACAATGATGAGGAACAAATTTGGAAGGGAGTCTCAGCATCCTTGAAGACTACTGTGATTCCTATTTTATGTAAGTTAGATTTGATAGTGGGAACCTCCCTAACCAAACTAAGACACCTAACTACAATAGGGCTGTTTAGACCCTGTGGTGGTATGGACCAAGTGGCAGCACTCAATCGACAAAGACAAGGTGGATGTGGTTACAGCAATGGACAACAGAGTCAAACCAGTAATCAGAATAGTCTGACTCTTATGGACTTATGGTGTTGGCTACTTAGTCATGGTGTCCCTAGGAGTGAAATAGGTAGGAAATCTACTAAAATTTTTACTTGTTCTGTACAAGTGGAAGAATTTTACGTCAAGCTAACAGCAGTCTAATAAGAATCACCAGAATAGAGAGTCATGGCACATCAATCAATTGCCAGCCTTGAGCGAGTTTAAAGACCCACAACCCTTTGAATGGAGGTGTGTCCAAGTACCCTTGAGGAAGGACTCCAATACACTGCCAAAAACTTACACTGTTAATCTTTCTCCCAGCCTTCCCAAAGGGATGTACAGCCTTTTATGAGAGTGACAGTTCATTGGGGAAAAGGAAATAATCAGACTTTTTGGGGATTACTGGATACTGGCTCTGAACTGACACTAATTCCAGGAGACCCAAAACATCACTGTGGCCCACCAGTCAGAATGGGGGCATATGAAGGCCAAGTTATTAATGAAGTCTTAGCTCATGTCCCTCTCACAGTAGGTCCAGTGGGTCCCCAAACCAGTCCTGTAGCTATTTCCCCATTCCAGAATGCATAATTGGAATAGATATACTCAGCAACTGGTGGAATCCCCAAACTGGATCCCTGAGAAGTGGAGTGAGAGCTATTATTGTAGGAATAGCCAAGAGGAAGTCATTAGAACTGCCCCTACCTAGGAAAATGGTAAACCAAAAGCAATACCACATTCCTGGAGGGATTGTAGGGATTACTGCCACCATCAAGGAGTTGAAGGATGCAGGGGTGGTGATTCTCACCATATCCCCATTCAACTCGCCTATTTGGCTTGTGCAAAAAATAGATGGATCTTAGAGAATGACAGTGGATTATTGAAAACTTCACCATGTGGTTACTCTAATTGCAGCTGCTGTTCCAGATATAGTTTCATTACTTGAACAAATTAATACATCTCCTGGTACCCAATATGCAGCTACTGATCTGGATAATGCCTTTTTCTCCACAGTTGTTTTGAAGGACCACCAGAAGGAGTTTGCCTTCAGCTGGCAAGGCCAGCAATACACCTTCATTTGCCTACCTCAGAGCTATGTCACCTCTCCAGCCGTATGTCATAATTTAGTACACAGGGACCTTGATCACCTTTCCCTTTCACAAGACGTCACACTGGTCCATTACATTGATAACATTGTGTTGATTGGACCTAGTAAGGAGTAAGTGTCAATGACTCTGGACTTACTGGTAAAACATTTGTGTGCTAGGGGGTGGGAAATTAATCTGACAAAAATTCAGGTGCCTTCCACCTCAGTGAAATTTCTAGGGGTCCAGTGGTGTGGGGCATGCTGAGATATTCCTTCTAAAGTGAAGGGTAAGTTGTTTCATCTGGCCCTTCCCACAACTAAAAAGGAGGCATAATGCCTAGTGGGGCTATTTGGATTGTGCAGGCAACATATTCCTCATCTGGGTATGCTACTCTGGCCTATTTATCAAGTCACTCAAAAAGCTGCTTGTTTTGAGTGGGGTCCAAAACAAGAGAAGCCTCTTCAACAAGCTTGGGCTGCTATGCAAGGCACTCTGCACTTGGGCCATATGATCTGGCTGATCCAAAGGTGTTTGAAGTGTCTGTGGCAGATAGGGATGCTGTTTGGAGCTCTTGGCAGGCCCCTACTGGTAAATCACAAGGCGGACCCTTAGGACTTTGGATTAAACTCCTTCCATCCTCTGCAGATAACTACTCTCCTTTTGAGAAACAACTTTTGGCTTGCTACAGGGCCTTAATAGAGACTGAATGCTTAACCATGGGCTACTAAGTCACCATGCGGCCTAAGCCACCCATCATAAACTGGGTGTTGTCTGACCCACAGAGCCATAAATTTGGATGTGCACAGCAACACTCCATCATTAAATGGAAGTGATATATACAAGATCAGGCCCAAGCAGGACCTGAAGGCAAAAGTAAGGTGCATGAGGAAGTGGCCCTAATGCTCGTGGCCTCTACTCCTGTCACATTACCTTCCATATCCCAGTCTGCACCTATGGCCTCATGGGGAGTTTCTTATGATCAGTTGACTGAAGAAGAGAAAACTCGTACCCGTTTTACAGATGGTTCTGCGTGATATGCAGGCACCAGTCTAAAATGGATAACAGTGGCACTACAGCCCCTTTCTGGGACCTCTCTGAAGGACAGTGGTGGCCAATGGTTTGGTGAATGGTCAGGGATTTGGAAGGAACATGATTGGAAAATTGAAGACAGGGACGTGTGGGGGAGAGGTATGTGGATAGACCTCTCTGAACGGGCCAAAGAAATGAAGATATTTGTGTCTTATGTGAATGCTCACCAAAGGGAGACCTCTGCAGAGAGAATTTTAACAATCAAGTGGATAGGATGATACTTTCTGTGGAAATCAGTTATCTTCTTTCCCTAGCCACTCTCGTCATTGCCCAGTGTGCTCATGAACAAAGTGGCCATGGTGGCAGGGATGGAGGTTATGCATGGGCTCAGCAACATGCACTTTCACTGACCAAAGCCAACTTGGCTACAGCCACTGCTAAGTGCCCAATCTGCCAGCAGCAGAGACCAAAACTGAGTCCCCAATATGGTGCCCTTCTTTGAGGTGATCAGCCAGCAACCTAGTTAGCAAATTGATTATATTGTACCAATTCCATCATGGAAAGGGAAGTGTTTTGTTCTTACTGGAGTAGATACTTACTCTGTATACAAATTTGCCTTCTCTGCAAGTAATCCTTCTGTCAAAACTACCATGAGTGGACTTACAGAATGCCTTATCCACCATCATTATATCCAACACAGCATTGTCTCAGATCAAAGGACTCACTTCACAGCAAAGGAAGTGCGGCACTGGGCCAATGCTCATGGAATTCCCTGGTCTTACCATATTCTCTATCATCTCAAAGTAGCTGGCTTGATAGAATGATGAAATGGTCTTCTAAACGCACAATTATAACACCAGCTAGGTGGCAATACTTTACAGGGTTGTGGTAATGTTCTCCAGGAGGCTGTGTATGCTCTAAACCAGTATCCAACGTATCATGCTGTATCTCACATAGCCAGGACTCATGGGTCCAGGAATCAAGGGGTAGAAATGACAGTAGCACCACTCACTGTTACCCCTAGTGACTGCCTCTCAAAATTTTTGCTTCCTGTCCCCGCGGTCCTAGGCTCTGCAGGTCTAGAGGTCTTAGTTCCAAAGAGAGGAATGCCCCCACCTGGAGACACATCATTGATTCCATTTAACTGGAAGTTAAGAATGCCACCTAGCCACTTTGAGCTCCTTATGCCTATGGATCAACAGGAAAAGAAGGGAGTTACCATACTGGCTGGCATGATTTATCATGATTACACCAGAAATCGGATTGATACTACATAATGGAAGCAAAGAAGAGTATGTCTGGAATGCGCTAGACCCCTTAGGACGTCTCTTAGTACTACCATGTCCTGTGATTAAAGTCAATGAAAAACTACAGCAACCCAATTTTGACACAACTACTAATGGCTCAGATCCTTCAGGAATGAAGGTTTGGGTCACCCCACCAGACAGAGAACCATGACCAGCTGAGGTGCTTGCTGAGGGCAAAGGCAATACGGAATGCGTGGTAGAAGAAGGTAGTTCTAAGTACCAGTTATGGCCATGTGACCAGTTGCAGAAAAGAGGACTCTAATTTTTATGAGTCTTCCTTTTATGTATGCATAAAATATTTTTGTTTTCTTCACTTATAAAATATAAGGTGTAAACAGGGTTAGTGCGTTTTCAGTTGCACACATGTTACTTGGACCATGTTAGGCACAAGTAAGACCTCAGATATTACGTATGGTTTAAGGAGATGTTAACAGGTGCCAACTTGACAAGGAGTGTACTGTGATCGTTAAAGTTGCATGTCAACTTGGCTGGGCCATGATTCTCAGTGGTTTGGCATTTATGATGTAGTTTGACAATTGAGGTAGTACGTAGGTATTTACTATTGTAACGGCATATTTAATGGCTCGTGTGGCTGTGGGGAGAGGTCAAATACAGTCCACTTATCAGTTTTAGTGTGAAACTTTTCTATAAATTTCTCCTCCAATGCAGCAGGCCCAGTGTCTAGATTTCTGGCAGGTGTTACAGTCTCTAATGGCCTTGTATAAATGTCTCTCTGCTGGGTGAACCTCTTTTTGAACTATCAATTTTTGTAACTCCATGATGCCCAAATGCCTTGACCTCTCATGCTGCCACTAATAGAAGGGGTGAGAAGACTTGTTCCAAAGTTTTGGGGACATATCCTTCAAGAAGCTTACCTTACAAGGTGGTATGGTTGATTTGTTGACTTTGGTGTTATATGGTAAGAGCCAGTGTATGGTGCCCTAAAATGGGCAAAGTGGAAGACAATGTGATAATATTTTTCTACACCTCTTTACTCCAAATGTTTCAGCCTTGTACTTTCCAGCCCTAATTTTTCCAAAGTCCTGATCAAGTAGTCAACGTTTAAGAGTAGAGCCAAGTTTAGCTTGATCTTGTAAATAGTATTTTCATTTAAATAAGTCCTCTATTGATTATACAATTTCAGAGGGAGATTTTTCCATTACCTAGGGTAAAATAAGAATCACAGTTTGTAGGGTAATTGGCAGTGCCCCAGTAAGAGATTCAGTTTTGATAAGTGCCCAGTATGCTGCCAGGAGTTGTCTCTCCAGTGGCGAGTACTTTTGGATTGAGTCTGGGAAACACATATCAAACCAAACAAAACCCATTGCCATTGAGTTGACTCTGACTCATAGAGACCCTATAGGACAGAGTAGAACTGCCCCATAGGGTTTCCAAGGAGCAGCTGATGGAGTCAAACTGCCATTCTTTTGGTAAGCAGCCGAGCTATTAACCACAGAGCCACCAGGGTTTCACTTATAGCAAAAGCCCATGGATAAGCGTCTACCTGTTCATTTGGTCCAAAGACTTCTGCAAGTAAATTTTGGGGTGGTCAATACTTCTAATTTTAAGTACTGCCCTAGGGGCTTTCATGTAATTTTTTTTTATTGTACTTTAGGTGACAGTTTACAGCTCAAATTAATTTCTCATACAAAAATTTATACACGGACTTTTTGTGACATTAGTTGCAATCCCCACAATGTGGCAGCACACCCCCTTTCCACCCTGGGTTCCCTGTGTCCATTCAACCAGTACTTGTTCCTTCCTACCTTCTCACCCGAACTCCAGACAGGAGCTTGCCCATTTTATCTCGAGTATCTAATTGAACTAAGAAGCACACTCCTCACGTGTATTATTTTTTGTTTTACATTATTGTCAATATCTCAATCCAAAAGTACATCTAGTCTTTGTTTGAAGAGTGGGCTTCAGGAATGGTTTCAGTTCTGAGTTAACAGACGTCTGGGGGCCATAGTTTTGGGAGTTCCTTCAGTCTCTTTCATACCATTAACTCTGGCCTTTTTATGGGAATTTGAATTCTGCTCCACACTTTTCTCCCATTCCATCCAGGACTCTCTGTTGTGTTCCCTGTCAGGGCAGTCATTGGCGGTAGCCAGGCACCATCTAGTTCTTCTGGTCTCAGGCTTGTGGAGTCTCTGGTTTATGTGGTCCTTTATTCTCTTGGGTTAATATTTTCTTTGTGTCTTTGGTTTCTTCTTTCTCCTTTGTTCCAAGTGGGATGGGACCAACTGATGCATCTTACATGGCCGCTCGCGAGCTTTTAAAACCCCAGACACCACTCACCAAAGTGGGATGCAGAACACTTTCTTAATAAACTTTGTTATGCAATTGACCTTGATGTCCCCCCAAACTATGGTCGCCAGGCCCCAGCCCCAGCTACTCTGTCCCTCAAAGTGTTTGGATGTGTCCAGGAAACTTCTTAGCTTTTGCTTTGGTCCACTTGTGCTGACTTCCCCTGTGTTGTGTGTTGTCCTTCCCTTCACCGAAGTTAATACTTGTCTGCTATATAGTTAGTGAATTCCCCTCCTCCTCTTCCTCCCCACCCTTGTAACCATTAAAGAACTCTATTTTCTGTAATTAAACCTTTTCTTGAGTTCTTATAATATTGGTATCATACAACATTTGTCCTTTTGTGACTGGTTAATTTCACTCAGCATAATGCCCTCAAGATTCATCCATGTTGTGAGATGTTTCAAAAATTTTCATTGTTATCATTGCATACTATTCCATTGTGTGAATGTACTATAATCTGTTTATCCATTCGTCTGTTCCTAGGTTATTTCCATCTTTTTACTATTGTGAATAATGCTACAATGAACATGGGTGTGCATGTCTATTTGTGTGACGGTTCTTATTTCTCTAGGATATATTTCTAGGAGTGGGATTGCTGAATAGTATGGTATTTCCATTTCTAGCTATTTAAGGCAGTGCCATGTTGTTTTCCAAAGTGGTTGTACTATTTTACATTCCCACCAGCAGTCCAATCTCTCCACAACCTCTCCAACATTTATTATTTTGTGTTTTTTGGATTAGTGCCGGCCTTGTTGGGGTGAGACGGTATCTCATTGTAGTTTTGATTTGTATTTCTCTAATGGCTAATGATAGTGAGCATTTCCTCCCGTGCCTGTTAGCAGTCTGAATGTCTTCCTTGGTAAAGTGTCTGTTTATATCCTTTGTCCATTTTTTAATTGGATTAATTGTCTTTTTGATGTTGAGGTGTTGCAGTGTCTTGTGTATTTTAGAGATTAGACTCTGATTGGATATGTCATAGCCCCCAATTTTTTCCAGTCTGTAGGTTCTCCTTTTACTATTTTGGTGAAGTCTTTTGATGAACATAAGTGTTTAATTTTTAGGAGCTCCCAGTTATCTAGTTTCTCTTCTGGCGTTTGTGCATTGTTAGTTATGGTTTGTATACTATTTATGCCTGTAATTGGGATCCTAGTGTTGAGCCTGTTTTTTCTTCCATGATCTTTATAGTTTTAGATTTTATATTTAGATCTTTGATCCATTTTGAGTTAGTTTTACTGTATGGTGTGAGGAATGAGTCTTATTTCATTTTCTTTTCAGGTGAATATCCAGTTATGCCAGCACCATTTGTTAAAGAGACCTTCTTTTACCCATTTAACGGACTTTGAGCCTTTGTCAAATATCAGCTGCTCATAGGTGGATGGATTACTTTTGGGTTCTCAATTCTGTTCCATTGGTCTATGTGTCTCTTGTTGTACCAGTACCAGGCTGTTTTAACTACTGTGGTGATATAATAGGTTCTAAAATAAGGTAATGCGAGGCCTCCCACTTTGTTTTTCTTCTTCAGTAATGCTTACTTACCCGAGACTTCTTCCCTTTCCATATGAAGTTGGTGATTTGTTTCTCCAACTCATTCAAAAATGTGTTTGGAATTTGGATAGGGATTGCATTGTATCTGTAGATTGCTTTAGGTAGAACTGATATTTTCACAATATTGAATCTTCTATCCATGAGCATGGTATGATTTTCCACTTATGTAGGTCTCTTTTGGTTTCTTACAGTAGTGTTTTGCAGTTTTCTTTGTATAAGTCTTTTAAGTCTCTGGTTAGATTTGTCTTTAAGTAGTTTTTTGAGGGCTATCATAAATGGTATTGATTTGATGATTTCCTTATCGAAGTTCTCTTTGTTGGTGTAGAGGAATCCAACTGATTTTTGTATGTTATCTTATATCCTGATACTTTGCTGAAATCTTCTATTAGTTCCAGTAGTATTCTTGTGGATTGT
Organism: Trichechus manatus latirostris; assembly: GCF_000243295.1. Classification (NCBI taxonomy): domain Eukaryota; kingdom Metazoa; phylum Chordata; class Mammalia; order Sirenia; family Trichechidae; genus Trichechus; species Trichechus manatus. The sequence goes on along the minus strand of NW_004444006.1, from coordinate 10,400,736 downwards.
TTGGGATTTTCTGTGTATAAACTCATATGGTCTGTGAATAGGGATACTTTTACTTATTCCTTACCAATTTGGATGCCCTTTACTTCCTTTTCTTGCCTTATTGCTCTGGCTAGGACCTTCAGCACAGTATTGAATAAGAGAGGTGGTAAAGGGCATCCGTGTCTGAGTCCCATTCTCAAGAAGAGTGCTTTCATCTCTCTCAATTTAGAATGATATTTCCTGTTGGCTTTGTATAAATGCCCTTTATTATGTTGAAGAATTTCCCCTCTCTTCCTATTTTGCTGAGAGTTTTTATCAGGAATCAGTGTTGGACTTTATCAAATGCATTTTCTGCATCAATTGAAAAGATCATGTGTTTCTTATCTTTTGTTTTATTTATGTGATGATTGGTTTTATAATATTGAACCATCCCTGCATACCTGGTATGAATCCCACTTGATCATGATGAATTATTTTTTTGCTATGTTGTTGAATTGTATTGGCTAGAATTTTGTTGAGGAATTTTGCGTCCATGTTCATGAGGGATTTTGGTCGGTAGTTTTCTTTTTTTGTGGTGTCTTTACCTGGTTTTGGTAACAGGGTTTTGCTGGCTTCATAGAATGAGTTCAGGAGTATTACTCCCTTTCTATGCTCTGAAATACCTTTAATAGTACTGGTGTTAACTCTTCTCTGAAAGTTTGGTAGAATTCTCTAGTGAAGCCATCGGGGCCAGGGCTTTTTTTGTTGGGAGTTTTTTCATTACCTCTTCAATCTCTTCTTTTGTTATGGGCTTATTTAGTTTCTCTGCCTCGGTTTGTGTTAGTATGGATAGGTAGTGTGTTTCTAGAAATCTGTCCATTTCCTCTAGGTTTTCAAATTCGTTGGAATACAGTTTTTCATAGTATTCTGTTATGATCCTTTATATTTCGGTTGTGTCTGTTGTGATATTGCCCATCTCATTTCTTATTTGGGTTATTTACTTCCTCTCCTGTTTTTCTTTTGTCAGTTTGGCCAATGGTTTGTCAATTTTTTTGATCTTTTCAAAGAACCAACTTTTGGTCTTGTTAACTCTTTCTATTGTTTTTCTATTCTCTATTTCATTTATTTCTGCTCTAATTCTTATTATTTTTTTTCTTCTGGTACCTGAGAGCTTCTTTTGCTGCTCTCTTTCTGTTTGTTCCAGTTGTTGGGTTAATGTTTTGATTTTGACCCTTTCTTCATTTTGGATGTGTGCATTTATTTCTGTAAACTGGCCTCTTAGCACTGCTTTTGCTGTGTCCCAAAGGTTCTGGTAAGATGTGTTTTAATTCTCATTTGATTATGAATTTCTTTATTCTATCCTTGATTTCTTCTATAACCCAATAGTTTTTGAGCAAGTTATTGTAAGTTTTCATGTATTTGATTTTTTTTCTTGCTATTTCTGTTATTGATTTCTACTTTTATGGCATTGTGGTCAGATGGTTTGTAATATTTCCATGTTTTGGATTCTGTTAAGACTTGCTTTGTGGCATAAAATGTGGTCTATTCTGGATAATGTTCCATGTGCATTGGAAAAGAATGTATAAGTGGTTGCTGTTGGGTACAGGGTTATGCATATGTCTGTGAGGTCAAGTTGCTTAATTGTGGCATTTAGATCTTCCGTCCCTTTATTGAGTGTCTTTCTAGATGTTCTATCCTTCACTGAAAGTGGTGTGTTGAATTCTCCTACTATTATTGTGGAGCTGTCTATTTCTCTCTTCAATGTTGTTAGTTTGTTTTATGTATTTTGGATCCTTGTCATTGGGTGTGTATATATTTATTATGGTTATGTCCTCCTCATGTAGTGACCATTTGATCATTATATAGTGTCCTTCCTTATTCTTTCTGGTGGATTTTGCTTTAAAGTCTGTTTTTTTCAGAGATTAATATTGCCACTCCTGCTCTTTTTTTGGTTGTTATTTGCTTGATATGGTTTTTTGCATCTTATGAGTTTTAGTTCGTTTGTGTCTTTGAGTCTAACATGTGTCTCTTGTAGGCACCATGTAGATGGATCGTGTTTTTTTTAATCCATTCTGCCACACTCTGTCTCTTTATTGGTGCCTTTAGTCCATTTACATTCAGTATAATTATTGATAGCTCTGAGTTTACTGATGTCATTTTGATTTTTTTTTGTGTGTGTGGTGTTGACAGTTTCTTTGTTCTGCTTAATTTTCTGTGATGAGTCGTTTTTCTTTATGTATTTTCATCTTTTTCATTATTGTTGATTTTGTGTCTCCTGAGTCTTTATGTTTTTCTTCTTTTTTATTTTGATGAGTAGGTTTGTTAGCTTCCTTTGTGGTTACTTCAAAATTTGCCTTTTTTGTTTTGATATTGTCATCATTTACTTATTGACCTCTGTTTCCCTATTTTCAGTCTTTTAGATTTGACTTGTTTTTGTGACTTTCCTATCTGGGTTTGTAACTGGTTGATCTATCCTGTGTTCTAGTCTTGGGTTGTTGTCTGATAGTGTTGGTTCTCTCACTGGAATATCCCCTTTAATATTTCTTGTAATTTGGTTTGGTTTTCACAAATTCCCTTAACTTCTGTTTATCTGAAGATGACCTAATTTTGCAATTGTATTTGAGAAACAGTTTTGCTGGATATATAATTCTTTAGTGGTAATTTTTTTCTATCAAGGCTTTATATATGTCATCCCATTGTCTTCTTGCCTGTGTGATTTCTGCAGAGTAGTCAGAGCTTACTCTTATTGATTTTCCTTTGTAGGTGACTTTTTGTTTATCCCTAGCCACTCTCAAGAGTCTTTGTCTTTGGTTTTGGCCAGTTTTATTATGATAAGCCTTGGTGACTTTCATTTTGGATCTACCCTGTGTGGTGTTCATTGAGCTTCTTGGGTAGATATCATCTCATCATTTATGATGTCAGGGAAGTTTTCTGCCAGCAAATCTTCAACAATTCTCTCTGTGTTTTCTGTTATTCCCCTCTGTTCTGGTACTCCGATCACTCATAGATTTTTCCTCTTGATAGTGTCCCACATAATTCTTAGGCTTTCTTCCTTTTAAAAAAATTATTTTATCTGATTTTTCCTCATATAAATTGGTATCAAGGGATTTATCTTCAATCTCACTCATTCTGACTTCAATTGCTGCCATTCTGCTCCTATGACCTAGTATTGAGTTGTCTAATTCTGAAATATTATTGTTAATCTTTTGGATTTCTAATTGCTGTCTCTTTATGGGTTCTAGCAGCCTGTTAAATTTGTCATTTTGTTCTTGTATTATTTTCCTGAATTCCTCTATTGCTTTGTCTATGTGTTCCTTGGCTTGGTCTGAGTTTTGCCTGATCTTCTTCCTGATCTCTTGGAAAGTTCTGTATATTAGTCTTTTGAATTCTAACTCAGGTAATTCCATGACTTTGTCTTCCTCTGGAAGGTTTCCTGGTTCTTTATTTGATATTGACTGTTGTCTCTGAGCTATCAATAATTTATTATGTTTATTTACATTATGTTTGTTTACTATGTCATAGCTTTTTGTTTTGTTTTGATATGCCCAAGTAGGCTGGGCATGTGAGCTACTTTGTTTATTGGTGTCTTTGAAGCTCTCATGTCCTGTCTCCAGGTGGTTAGAGTAGCTACTAGGTATGTGAGCCCAGGATTCTCTTCACTATTCTTGTGTGGGTGCAACACAGGTGTCCAAGTCGTCAGTCACTGATTTTGTGGTGCAGACTCTCACCTACAGTCCTAGATGGGCAGGGCTGCATAGGGGTGTTCAGAGCAGTCACAGGTATCTAGCACAGTAGGGGACTATGTGAGGAGCAAAGCAGGAAGCTGATGGCTGCCCCTGGTGCCTGAGTGGAGGGTATGTCCCTGTCCCCTAGAGTGTGTAGTGGGTGAGGTATTGTATACAGTCCTTGGGCAGCTACTGCTGTTGGCTGGAGGAACCAGGAGACAGCATTTATTCTCAGACCCCTATAGTGGGTGGCTTGATGGAGTGGGAGGTACCACCATCCCTCAGGCCCCTGATGTGAGTGGGTGAGGTCCCTGATTAATGGGTAGGGTGATGTCAAATGTCACGAATCTGCATCTCCCCCTTGACTGCTGCATTTGAAAATGGGCTTCAGGTGTATACCCTGTTGTTTTATGCTAATGAGTGTATGCATTGTTTAATCAGTCCACACAGGTCTAGGCAGGGTGAAGGGTGCTGCAAGTCTGTGAACCCCTTATTCCAGTGGCTAGATGAAAAGGCAGGGCCTTCCTACCTGCCCCGAGTTCCTGGTATAGGGGGCATGACATTTTTTATATCTATGAGACAGGTGTGGATGCAGATAGCCCTGAGTTCTGGCTTAGGTGGCCTGGCAGTTGTTGAATACTACCAAACTGGTGTCAGAACGGAGCGGGGTGGAGGATGGGTGAGGGGAAGGAAGGACTTCTCTGCTGTGAAACTCCCAGAAGAGCATTGGTTATTTTGGCCTGTGCTGTAGGTTAGACGCTTACACTTACCTTTCGCAGGTCCAGTGCTGCTTCCACCTGGCTCCAGAGGCTTGTGTGGACTCACCGCCTGGTCTCTCCCGACATGGTGAGATGTGTCCTGAATGCAGCTGTGCCTCTCAGCCTGCAAGTGCTGGCCAACCTAGCCAGCAGGGTGCTGGCAACCCTTAACTGGTACTTCTTCACTGCTTTTGAATTGTCTCTCCTTCCCCCTGCCACTCACTCTGACTCTTCAGCTTTGTCTTTGATGATCAGGGCTCCTAGATTGTCATATATAATCGAGTCACTTGTTTTTTTGGGTCTTTGTTGTAAGACGTTCCACAGGAAGTGTCTAACTATTCTGCCTTTTTGGCCCTGCCTCATATAATTTTCTTAAAATGCTGTCTGACACAGATTTAAGGTCCTGACTAGAGGTCACTTTATTCCACCTTCTTGAGCAGTTGATCAAAGCCACTCTCCAACCACTCCCTTTATCAGATTCTCACACTCTTGGACCACTATGCACTCATCCCAATTACTCTGGGGCTAGGTACCAGACAACTAGAAACAATTCCTATGTCCCCAAAGCCTGCAGAATTATTCAAAATGAATAATCCCCAGGAATCCTACACAATCTAACCAACCCTACTCTACTTGCCATACCCAAGCTCTCTCCTACAATTCCAGTTTGTTATTACCTTGTTCCTGGGTGCAATCCCCTGTGTGTCCTGCAGTCATGGTGTGCTGCACCTCCTTGGAAGCTGTGAGTATAATAAACCTAGTTACTTTTTATGGCCTCCCTGGCTCCTCTTTCTTGCATCTTACCTGACTTACCATCCCACGAGTCTGTTAGTGTAAGTGGCATCACAAACAGAATGGTTTAGTCATTACTGGAGGGGAACCAAGTTGCTCTTGGCTTACTAAGTGGTTACACCAGATGGTGGAAACTGCCTGAGAAGGCACTTCTTCTTGCTGACATACTTGCTCTTTATTGTGTGCTGCTTTGTGTTGTGTTCTGCAAGTGTTACCAAGACTGCCCACCTTAAATAGTAGGGCCCATCCTCCTGGAACTCCCAGAACCTTGGTGCCTATGGCCACTTGTGCAGCAGAAGGGGGGGGGGACTCATTCCTGTCATCTCCAGCCAAAGTGGGCATTTAATATGAAGCCTTGTCCACTAGGAGGAATGGAGGGAACCTCCCTGTTGACAGAAGTGGTCACCCTGGCTACTTCTATCCTAGTTATCTAGTGCTGCTATAACAGAAAGACCATAAGTGGATAGTTTTAACAAGCAGAAATTTATTTTCTCACAGTTTAGGAGACTAGGAGTCCAAATTCAGAGCACCAACTCACTGGGAAAGCTTTCCCTCTCTGTTGGTTGTGGAGGAAGACTCTTCTTAGTCATATCTTCAGGCAGGCATCTCTCTGGCCCCTTAGCCTTGACTGTGCTCTGCTCCAGCAAGTGTTCTCCACAAATAAATGTGCAGAGGCACCCCACTATGCCAGGAAGCTTCCTGCCTGAAGGCACTCAGCTGTCTCTTGCTCTGTGGGTTGGCTCCTGCACTATCTCAAACCGGTCTCCTTGTTCTGCTGCAACTGTTTCTCTGCTGCTGCTACTCTCTGTCTTGAACAATCTCCGGTGTTACAGCTCTCTTTGTGTGTCTCCTGGTTCTAGGAGATTCTCAGCACAGGGATCCTGGGTCCAAATGATGTGCTCTAATCTCTTTTCTTCTTCTTGGTGATATTGAGGTCTTATTCCATTGAGAGACTGGGAGATCTCTTGTAGTTTGCCTCACATAGTGATCAGAGTCTTGTCTTGTCATAAATTTCCATTTGATGAGGGGAATCCCTTCCATGAGAAGTACTTCATGGCTCTTCAAAAATGCTGTCAAGGCAAGTGCCTAGCTTTTGCTGAATTCCTGGCTGCTGTCGTTCTTTTTTCCAAGTTCCAGTGGGATATTGAGGCTGTCACCCATGGATACAGGTGGCAGAAAATTTAATGGCCTGAGAAAAGGGAAAAAAATCATCAGATTCTGGCTCTTCAGCAAACCCAGGAGGAAGTCATATAATTACTAAATGAATGCAAGACTCGCAAGCAATGCACGTGGACCTTTCTTAGTTCAGCAGCATATCAACTTGCTAAGTCTCTCCTTCTAAAATCTCAGGGGCTAGTTACCCTCAGCACCAAAGACTCGGCCACCATTGCTTTCCTGAATGCCAAGCCCATCCCCATTGAGGTCGACTAGAACACCCTAAAGAGGGAGGCAATAACCTATGAATGGGGCCATGAGGAATGGCCAGGAATCTATCCAGAAAATTCCTAAAGAGTTGGACTTTTGGAGCAAACAAGAAATCAAAAGTGAAATTAAAATTTTACTGGGCTAAAAATACAGGCTATTTTAAAGGATTTGGGCTACCTTAAAGGATAATGCAAAAGGAAGCCTCCCACTCATACAGACAGAGGGAGAAAAGAAAGGGTTAAAAATTCCACGGTTTTGAAAAAAGCCTTAACAAAACCTCAACAAGAAAAAAAAAAAGATTAAAAGCACAGTAGAAGGTGAAGATAATTTCAGTTAACACCCTTCTGCCCTGTCACTCTGCTAGCTATGACTCTGTTATAGCAAGAAAACCGTAAGAGAGTTATAGGAGAAAACAACTGTGACATTCCTGTGGCAAAGCAAAGGAGTTAATTAAAGCCAAACTTAAGCCTGGGGTCCTTAAACCATAAACCATTACCATTGAGGAGGTCCTTAACAGTGACTATAATGATCCGAGGCTCTCCAGAAGAAAAATTACAAATATGAGCAGGGTAAAAAGAGCCCCCTATAGTTTATACAGTGACCAAAAAAAAAAAAGGAAAGAAAACAGGGAGGGGGAAGGAGGAAAGAGGAAGGAAAGGAAGGAGGAAGGAAGGGAAGGAGGGAGGGAGAGAGAAAGGAAGGAAGGAAGGAAGGAAAAAGGAAAATCTAGTTACAGGGGGAGGAAATTTTATCTACCATCTGTCTATATCTGTTAGTTTATCATCTATCTATCTATACCTATATCTATAAATGTCTGTATGTATATGGTATTAAATTGAAACAAAAAAGAAACACTTCCAGATACACTAAAACATCTTTAACATAATAATACTGTAGTAATAATAATAATGTTTTGATGCACATTGCAAAGTAGTGCCCGTTTGTCATTATGAATCATTGTTTGCACCTCGAATTTTTAATATAATCAGCTTTACAGGGGCTGGTTTGTAACTACAGGTTGTATGTAAGTCAGACATTCATAACCCAGAGACTGCCTGTATTGATCCTTCTTCTTTGTTTCCAAGTTTCACGTTCCAATCACCAATAATTATCAACGCATCTTGACTGCACATTCAATCAATTTCAGACTGCAGCAAATAATAAATATCTTCAATTTCTTCATCTTTAGCCTTTGTGTTTGGTGCATAAATTTGAATAACAGTCTTATTAACTGTTCTTCCAAATAAAAATGTGCATGTACCAATATTAATTTATCAGTGACCGTGATGTACTGCAGGATAAATCTTGAAATGTTTTTTTTAATAGTGGATGTTTATCTTCAAACTGTTCCTGTTCAATTTGTTGTTTCTAGCACAGTAATATTGTCAGAGGCAAAATGAGAAATACCAGTCCATTTCAGCTCACTAACGACTAGGATATTGATCTTCAAGCGTTCCATTTCATTTTTGACGACTTCTAAATTTTATTGATTCATATTCAACACATTCCAAGTTCTGGTTACTAGTGTATGTTTGCTACTGTTATTTATGTTAAATATTAAATACAAATTAATGGCTATTTCTACCAGGTGCAAACCTTGACAGAACAATAGGGAATTTTCTAAGCATTCTAACAACAAAGCCCTTCCAAGCAAAACAACTTGGCATTGAAGACTGTTTCTGACTCACCATACCAGACACCATCAATCATCAACAAACGAGTATACCAAAGATACCAATGACAAAAGACCTGTACTTTGAAAAATCCTCCTTTCAATTAATAACATACATAAGAATCATTTTAAACTCCCTACTGCATATCCCTTAAATGCTGTTAAAAACCTTGTAGTCCGACACTACTTAAATGAGTCCTTTGCCATTTCTATTTGGAAACAGCTTATCACTCAATAAACCTTGTTAACTCTAATTAACTTGTGAATAAAATTTTATGTTTTGACAATTCTGTCAGAAGTGGGATCTGATATGCACACCCATGTTCATCGCATCACTGTTCACAATAGCCAAAGGATGGATGCAACCCAAGTGCCCATCGACGGACGAATGGATAAACAAACTAAGGTATATCCACACAATGGAATATTACACAACAATAAAGAACAATGATGAAGCTGTGAAACATCGTATAACTTGGTGGAAGCTAGAACTTGTTATGCTGAGTGAATTTAGTCAGGCACAGAAGGACAAACACTGTGTAAAACCACTATTATAAGAACTCAAGAAAAGGTTTAAACACAGAAGAAAACATTCTTTGATGGTTACGGGA
>NW_004444006.1:10388844-10391071 GCF_000243295.1 Trichechus manatus latirostris | reverse complement strand
GGGGAAGGCAGAGAGAGTTAGGAGCTGGTTGAACGTTCATGGGGAATCGGGGGCGGAGGGGAGGAGTGTGCTGTCTCAGAATGGGGTGAGCGGTTGGGGTCTCATAACAAAGTATGTTAAAAAAATTCTGTATGGGAGACTAACTTGAAATGTAAACTTCATTTAATTACATCAATAAAAAATAAAAAAAGATGTTCTGGCAAAATGGCGCTCTAGGCAGAAGCACCACGCCGTCCCTCCACAGCAAAGATCCGAAAAACTAAGCCGAACAGAGAATACAACAATCCTGAAACCCTAAAACATCAAATGAAGAGAGAAAGAACTCAGCCAAGCACCAAATGGAGTGAGAAAACTGACAGAGAATGGAGAGCGAGGAGAGATTCATGCAGAGGTCCCCAACCAGCTAACACAGCATGGATCTGCCATCTTGGACTCCTATCAGAGACCAGCAAACGGGGTACAAGAAAGCAGCCTCACAGAGCTTTCAGCAGGAAACAAAACAACCGGTAATTGGCGATATACACTTTCCAACCCCCCACCCTTCTTCACCCCGAATCGGTCTCCTCTGCTTCCCGCGGCCACAGTCTCTTGACCAGGAAACAGCAGCTGCTTGGATTCCACAAATGGGTGGCTCTCTGAGTGCCATTTGTTGGCTGCTGGTGTTGCTTTTTTTCCACTTCTTTTTATTTCTTCCTTGCATCTCCCCACTTCCCCTTCCTTTCGCTCGAGTACCTCGCTCCGTGATCCATCTTTGCTTCTTCCTGAGGGGCTGCAGAGCTCCGGTAATTTGTGATATACGCTTTCCCACTCTCTACCCTTCTTCACCCACACTTGGCCCCCTCTGCTTCCCACGGACACAGTCTCTTGTCCAGAAACACCAGCCCGCACTAGCTGGCTCTCTGAGTGCCATTTGTTGGCTGCTAGTGTTACTTCTTTTTCTGCTTCTTTTGATTTCTTACTTGCCTCTCACCACCTCTCCCTCCCTTCGCTCAAGTACCTGGCTCCGTGCACCATCTTTGCTTCTTCCTGAGGGGCTGCGGAGCTCCATTTGAGTGTGGAGCTACTTCCTGGTTTGGGCTGACGTGCTGGTGGGATCCCGGGGCTTTTGTTTGTTTGTTTGCTTTGAATTGCTGTTTGTTTTCTTTTCCTTTTGTTGAGTTGGGAGCCCTTTCTGGCCAGGCTGAGCTGCGTGGCAGGGAGACTCCCCTTCGGCTGACGTGCAGACGGATCCTGAGGCCATTTTTTTCTTAAGTTGTTTTTTTTTTCTGTTTCTTTGGGGGCCCCCTCTTATTTTGTTTTGTTTTTTAATTTGTTTTGTTTTCTTTTTCCTCTTTTTCCCTTTTTGTCTTTCTTCATTGCTCAGTTTCTCCTCTCTATACCTTCCTTCTCTTTCTGTTCCCTGAAAACCTGGCGTTGTATACTTCTACACCTTCTAACCAGGCTGTACTGCAACACCTGAGAGCAACTTCCACAGACCTCATAGCTGCACTAGTGGGATCCCTGGGAACTTTGCAGTTCTTTAACCTTTCTGATTCTTATTCATTCATTCTTTTCTTTTCTTCCTCCTCCCCATTCTGTTTTTCTGCATTTCATAGTCTCTCATCTCTCCACTCCAACGGCAAGCTCCCCTAGCACTTTGTTTTGTTTGTTTGTATGTTTTTGGCTCCTGTTCCTCTCTCCTCTCTCCCATATCCATCTTAGCTCCACACATAACAATCTCCCCGCTGCATCCTGCCTACCTGAACCGTGCACTTGACATCACACCACCAAGAAGCACAGGCATGGCCTACTTGAACCTGCCCTGCACTGATTACCGACCCGCTCTGGTGGCTGTAGTAAGTGCCACAAAAAACCCATCCCAGTAACTCCTCTTCAGTTAGACATGCCCTGCCGTACCATATCTGAGTGACTGACCCTGCCAGTTGAAGAAGGAGGCGAAAGTATTGTGCCCACAGACGAGCAAACAACAAAGATCATACAGTCTGCCTGCTCAGACATAGTCAAATTTCTCTTAAAAAAAGGGATGAAACAAACAAATCTACAATTAATAAACGAGAAAAATAACTACTGAATGCCCTGAAGACAGCAGACTATAACAAAACATTTATAAAAACAGGATAGGATGGTTCCAGTAGGCTTCTAAAATAAAACAACAGATGACTCTCTTCCGGATGAAAATGCACTAGAACTACCTGATAGGGAATTCAAATTTCTAATACTCAGAATT
>NW_004444006.1:10332720-10382489 GCF_000243295.1 Trichechus manatus latirostris | reverse complement strand
CTTTGGCTATGTGTATTTTCACCAAAAAAAAAAAAAAGGTTGGGAAGTTATGGGGTTGATATGTTCTGGGGTTGTTAACCAATGTTATAAAACAACATGTGTACTTCTGTTTCATGAGAAACTATTTGTTCTGTAAGCCTTCACCTGAAGTACAATAAAAATAAATAAATACAACATAAATAAAAGGCTTATCATAAAGAAGAAATGAGATCTGGAGAAGGCCCTCAAACGTATCCTGCAGCTGATGACACAAGATTCCTTGTGCCTGCAATCCCTCACCAACCTCAGAGTCTAAGGGTAAGTCTGTCCTGCATCTGAGCTCCACTCTCTTTGTGTTTTGATCTCCCGGGTTTGTTGCACAACTCAGTCTGGGCCCAGATGTCTTCAGGTTGGACCTGTAGGTCATCTTGACAAGTTACTCTTTTGTTCTATTTGGTGCAAGGTACCTGAATCTCTGTGGATTCAGACAGCCATTTGATGGTGACCTCGGTTTTTATATTGTTGCCTTAGGGATTCTAAGCATGTGTTCCTCTTGTTCTAAATCTCCTTCTCCTTTCCCTCCTAAAACCCCTGTTTCTTATGTGTCTTCTCACTATGGAGCCATATGTTGCAGTTTCTTGAGTAAGAGGATTGAGTATACCAAGGATAAATTGAATTTTCAGTGGCTACCTTGGGGACTGGGATCCCATTTGCTTTGTCTTTTTAATATTTGTTTACAGCCTTTTGTGTTACTATTTTGTGCTGTGCTGACAGAAAGTGTTATGGTCCCTGGGTGATCCAAACGGTTTGTCCACATCTACTAACCTAAGGTTGGCAGTTTGAGCCTATCCAGCAGTACCACAGAAGAAAAGGACTGTTGATCTGCTTTCACAAAGATTACAGCCAAGAAAACCATGTGGAGTAGTTCTACTCTAACACATGGGGTGGCCGTGAGTTGACACTGACTCAACAACAGGAAGTTTGGTTTTTGCTTTTGGATTACAAGTGTTATTTGTCATAAGAAGGAGCATCATAAGCTAGAATTTAGGCATAGGTCCTTTAAACCTATTGTTTGAACCAGCCTAACAGACTGGTGAGCTTTCAGATCTCACGAGACCAATGTTAATTTGGACAAACTTTTCTGTGGGTTACCAATAAAACTAGATGAGGTTCTCCTTCTGTCTTGTTTTTTTTTTTTTGCCTAAGGGCTTGTGTTTGATTCAGAGAGAGCATTATTTCTAGTTTTCTGCCTGCCAGGGGGTTCAGAATATTGGGTCTGCATTTGGAGATGGTCATCCATCAGGCTGGGGGCCAAAAGAAACACTAGTACAAAAGCATTACATTCCTGCCGACCATTGTTAGCTCTCATGGGGTCATTTCAGTCTCAGTCTTTTCCTCTTCCAGGAAAAGTCTCTTGCTTTTTTATATTTATCTCATTTCCAATTCTTGCACTTATCTGCTTAAAAAGAATAACATAGCTAAAGATGATCTGATCCTTTAGTGACCACTTTGGAGAACTTTTGATATAAATAAACTTGATAATTTGAAAGGTGCACTAGAAAAAAAAGGATCATATATTTGGCCAATAAAAATGAGATACCTATTTTGATTGGTATAATGAGGTCTCAGAAAGACAAAATGATTCTAAATTTGCTCCTCTAAAAATTTTAAAGTACACAAAAATAAAGTTAAATGTTTGATTTCAGTTAAATCTTTGATTAGAACAGTTGTTAATTTTTCCATTTCTTTTAAACTATCTTTAACCTTTATCCCTTAAAAGTATACCCAATGATCTGAGACTACTGACCCTATTCACCCTCTTCCCTTTCTTCTGGATTACTCTCACAGCCAGTTTTCCTTATAGACCCACTAATGAACTTGGAGTGCCAGTGATAGCTGAATTTAGGCTTTGGAGTTGAGCTGTACTCTGAGCAATAGTTAATACTTTCCAGATCCCCGAAAGGATGGAACTAAGTTTATAGAGAAGTTTAGAATTCTCCTAGGAGCATATTGCTGTGGACTCCCAGACCTTTTCCCACTTGTCCATATCTTGTTGGAGCCTGCAGATGCCAGAAAATAGATGGAAAAAAGCCATATATCATGACTTCATAAAGCATCTTAAATACCCTACCATCCATGCTTCAAGAGACAATATAAAAAGGGACAGGAAAATAGGCCAAGCCTTATTTCATACCATTCCTCATATTATCTCTATCAAAACTGATTGAACTATTATCCGAAAATGTAAACAAAAGACAGATGAACCCTCAAGAGATTAAAGGCAATATGCAGGAATTAAAAAACTAGGTAAAACTGTGACTGCCTTAGCAATCCACGTTGTAAAAAGATAAATATTACATTGGAGATTTAATTAGGAAACAAAAATTAAAATTTTAGAGGAGGCGTGGTCAACATGGTGGAGTAGTTAGAAGCTTTCTATATCCCTCTTACAACAAAGACCTGGAAAAACAAGTGATTCGATTCTATATGAATATCTAGGAGCCCTGAAAAAGGCAAAGTTGAGAAATTGGTCTGAGTGATACAGGAGAGGGAGATAGTTTGGAAGAAGTGAAGAGGGCGAGAGCCGCGGAAGTGAAACTGCAGTGCGGCAGCCGCGCTGGTCTGCAGTGAAGCAGGCAAACAGCTGTGCTGTGTGCATGCTCGGGAAGCAGTTTCCACATTGAGAGAGACCCGGCAGAAGAGATTCTGCTTGGACACTCCAAACCAGTGAAAAGCAGATCCCAAGAGGCTAAGATAAGTACATGCATGCACCCTTTCACAGGGATTAAAAAAAAAAAACCCATTTGGGAAAAACCTCTCTCCCTTTTATCTCCTCCCTTTGCGCTCTGCACCGGCAGTCCACTGGGCCAGAAGTAGATCCCAAAAGGCGCCCTGACCCATTCTCCTGGCCTTGGAGAGGGAACAAATAAGCTACTGGCTCCCCTAAGCCAGGAACACACGGTCGACACAGCTCCTTTCCTAGGCACAGGTATCAGGGGTCCACAGACTCTGAGTGCCTTACACCCCTGTATAGACTTGTGGAGACCCATCTCAATAGCATTAGTCCTCAATACCAGAGTACAACAGGGCAAATATCTGAAGTTTAACTTCAACTGCTTCAGCTATGAAGTGGAAGATTTGTGACCCTCGAAACAGCCCTGCCCCTTAAGTAGGCACTTTTATTGATCTGCAGCAGGGACTTGAGGACTTGTAGTAGCACCTAAAGCGCCTAGTCACCTGCTACATGAGTCCAAGAAAAAGTGGTGCCCTTGAATCTTTACAGCCAACAGAGTGGGGTGCTCATAGTCCAGCTGCAAAACTCACCTACCTACTCACCCTAGAGAATAGGGACACGTTTTCCTTTCAGACTCTCAGGGGCAGCCGTCAGCCACCTGCCTGTCTCAGTGCATGATCCCCTACCACAGCCAGAGTCCAGTGCCTGCACCAATCACCCATGCCTCTCTAGGACTGGGGGTGAGAGACAGCATCACACACTTGGTGACCAACTGCCTGAACACCTGAGCTGAACCCATAAAGGAAAATTTAATGGACTCCTGTGTGCACATACTTAGTTACAGAACTAACTACTAACATTTCCTATGTTCTGAAATAGTTTTGTTAGTACTAGTGTAAGCTCTTCTCTGACTATTTGGTAGAATTCTCTGTTGAAGCCATCCACGCCAGGTTTTTTTGTTGTTGTTGTTGGGAATTTTTTTATTACCTTTTCAGTCAATTTTGTTATGGTTCTGTACAGATTTCCAACATCAGTTCTGTGTTAGTTTGGATAGCTAGTGTGTTTTTAGAAATTTGTCCATGTCCTCTAGGTTTTCAAGTTTGTCAGAGTATAGTTTTTCATAGTACTCTGTTATGATCCTTTTTATTTCAGTTGGGTCTGTTGAAATGCCCCTCATTTCATTTCTTATTTGGGTTGTTTGCATCCTTTCCTGTTTTTCTTTTGTCAGTTTGGCCAATGATTTGTCAATTTTGTTGATCCTTTCAAAGAATCAACTTTTAGTTTTGTTATTTCTACTGTTTTTCTATGCTGTGTTTCATTTATTTCTGCTCTGATATTTATTATTTCCTTTCTTCTGGTGGCTGTGGGCTTCTTTTGCTGTTCTCTTTCTATTTGTTTGAGTTGTACAGATAATGTTTTAATTTTTTCCCTTTCTTCTTTTTTGAAGTGTGCATCTATTGGTATAAATTGACCTCTGAGCACTGCCTTTGTTGTGTCCCAAAGGTTTTGGTATGATGTGTTTTCATTCTCTTTTGATTCTAGGAATTTTTTTATTCCATCTTTGATTTCTTCTATTAATCAGTGGTTTTTAAGCAGGATGTTATTCTTTTTCCATGTATTTGATTTTTTTTCCTTGCTCTTCCTGTTGTTAATTTCTACTTTGATGGCATTGTGATCAGAGAAGATACTTTGTATTATCTCAGTGTTTGGGATTTTGTTGAGTGTTGCTTTGTGGCCTAAGATGTGGCCTATTCTGAAGAAAGTTCCATGTACATTGGAAAACAATATGTAGTTTGCTGCTGTTGGTTAGAGTGTATATATGTTTATGAGGTCAAGTTGGTTGAGGTGTTTATATCTATATCTTTGTTCAGTTTCTTTCTAGATGTTCTTTCGTTTACCGAGAATCATGTGTTGAATTCTCCTACTATTTTTGTGGAACTGTCAGTTATTCTTTCCAGTGCTGTTAGAGTTTGTTTTTTGTATTTGGGAGCCTTGTCATTGGGTGTGTAGATATTTATTATGGTTATGTCTTCATGATGGACTGTCCCTTTAATCTTTGTCTTTTACAGTGGATTTTGTTTTAAAGTGTATTTTATCCGAGATTAGTATTGCCAGTTCTGCTCTTTTTATTAGCTCTTTTCTTGATATTTTTTCCATCCTTTGATTTTTAATAGATGTATGTCTTTGTTTCTGAGTGGTGCCTCTTGTATACAGCATATTGACGGATACTGTTTTTTAACCCATTCTGTCTCTTTATGGGTGCATTTAAGCCATTTAGTTTCTGCGTAATTACTGATAAGAATAACTTACTGCTGTCATTTTGTAGTTCTTTTTTTTTTGTGGTGCTGACAATTTCTTTGTTCCTCTTACTCTCCTGTGCTGAATTTCTGTATTTGTAAATTTTTTTTTCATTTCTTTTATTTTTCTAGATTTTGTGTTTGCTGAGACTTTATGCTTTTCTTCTTTATTTGGATGAGCAGGTTTGTCAACTTTGTGGTTACCTTGAAATTTACCCCTATCTTCCTAAGTTTGAACCAGTCTTTTATTATTTGGTATCGCCTTGCCTTCCTCCCTATTTGAAAGTTCTATACCTACACTGTTTATTCCCTCTTTTATTTGTTCTGACCTTGTTGCCATTCATAGATTATCCTCTCTGGTTCCCTGTTGTAAATCTTCTAATTTTGATTAATCCTTGAGAGTTCATTACCTAGGTTGGTATCTGGCTGATGCAGTCTTGTGTACGAGATTCAGACTGTCATCTGATGTTGTTTGTTCTCTAACTGAAGGAATCCTTTTAATAATTCTTGTATGTTTGGTTTGGTTTTTACATATCCCCTTAATTTCTGTTTGTCAGGAAAGGTCCTGATTTCACCATCATATCTGAGCAAGAGTTTTGCAGGATATTTTATTCTCGGTTGGCAATTTTTTTCTTTCAATGTTTTGTATATGTCATCCCATTGCCTTCTCACATGCATGGTTTCTGCCGAGTACTCAGAGCTTACCCTTATTGTTTCCCCTTTGTATGTGACTTTTCGTTTTTCTCGACTTGTTCCCAGGATTCTTTCTTTGTCTTTTGTTTTAGCGAGTGTGATTATGATATGTCTTGGTGGTTTTCTTTTGGGGTCTATCCTACATGGGGTTCGTTGAGCTTCATGGATGGTCAGTTTTTCATCTTTCATGACATTAAGGAAGCTTTCTGTCAGCAGTTCTTCAATGATCCTCTCTGTGTTTTCCATTTTCTCTCCCTGTTCTGGAACTCCGATCACTCCTAAATTTTTGCTTTTCATTGTATCCCACATCATTCTAAGTGTACCTTTTTCTTCCTTCTTTTCTCTGATTTTTAATCTAACAAATTGATATCCAATTATTTGTCTTCAATTTCGCTGGTCCTGTCGTCCATTGTTTCAAACATGCTCCTGAAACCTTCTATGACACTGTCCATTTATGAAATCTTTTTATCTTTTGGATTTCTAATTGCTTTTTTTATGATTTCTAGTTATGAATTTTTTTCACATTTTGTTCCTGTACTATTTTTCTAAATTATTCCATTGTTTTGTCTGTCTTTTCCCTGATTTTGTCAATTTTTTCCTCATTTTTGTCTGCTTTTTCCTTTAACTCTTGGACGGTTCTGACTATTAGAGATTTGAATTCCCTATCAGGTATGTCTTAGGCTGGGTTCTCTAAGGAAGCAAAAACAGTAAAGTGTATAAATATATAGACAGAGAGATTATATCAAGGAAACAGCTCACATGATTGTAGCGGCTAGAATGTCTCAAGTCTGTGGATCAGGGTAGAGGCCTCTCCCAAGTCACACATCTGCAGAAGGTGGCAAGCCCAAGATTGGCAGGTCTCCCACTTACAGGCTGTGCAGATTAACGAATCCTAGGTTCAACAGATAAGCTGACAGCTGAAGTCCCAAGAACGGGAGAAGAGATGACAGGAAGCAGCTGAAGGATCCAGAGAGAGCAAAAAGCCAGAATGTCTGCTTATATACAGATGAGGGCCACACCCCCAAGGAGACTCCCTCTCATCTGCTTGGTTACTCACAGTATATTCAATCATGGGAGTGGTTACATTAAAACACAGAGAATCATGGCCCAGCCAAGTTGACACACAATCTTAACCATCACAGTCCACCCCTTGTCAACTTGGCACCTGTACACATCTCCTTAAACCATACATAATCTCTGAATAAAGACGATGAGAAAGTCATACTTGCACCTAACTTGATACAACTAACACACATACAATCAAAAATGCACTAGCTCCATTTACAGCTTATATTTTATAAGTGAAGGAAACAAAGATATTTGATGCACACATACAAAGTAAAAATACTCATAACAATTACAGTCCTCATTTCTGCAACTGGTCACGTGGCCATAACTGGTATTTAGAACTACCGTCTTCCACCACCTGTTCTGTATTTCCTATGCCCTCAGCAAGCACATGAGACACAAATATCTTCACTTCTTTAGCCCATCCGGAGAGGTCTATCCACATACCTCTTTCCCATAAATCCTTGTCTCCAATTTTCCAATCATGTTCCTTCCAAGTCTCTGACCATCCAGCCAAACCATTGGCCACAGCCCATGAATCAGTATATAATCGCACATCTGGCCATTTCTCTTTCCAAGCAAAGTGAACAACCAGGTGCGCTGCTTGAAGTTCTGCCCATTGATAGGATTTCCCTTCACCACCGTCCTTCAGGGAGGTCCCAGAAAGGGGCTGTAGTGCTGCTGCAGTCCACTTTCGAGTGGCGCCTGCATATCGCGCAGAACCATCTGTAAACCAGGCATGAGTTTTCTCTTCCTCAGTCAACTGATCATAAGGAACTCCCCATGAGGCCATAGGTGCAGACTGGGAGATGGAAGGTAATGTGACAGGAGTAGAGACCACGGGCATTTGGACCACTTCCTCATGCAACTTACTTGTGCCTTCAGGTCCTGCTCAGGCCGGATCTCGAATATACCACTTCCATCTAATGATGGAGTGCTTCTGTGCATGTCCAACTTTACGGTTCTGTGGGTCAGAAAACACCCAGTTCATGATGGGCAGCTCAGGCCTCATGGTGACTTGGTGTCCCATGGTTAAGCGTTCAGTCTCTATTATGGCTCTGTAACAAGCCAAAAGTTGTTTCCAAAAGCAGATTATTTATCTGCAGAGGATGGCAGGGCTTTGCTCCCAAATCCTAAGGATCTGGCTGTGATTCATCAATAGGGGTCTGCCAAAGACTCCAAACAGTATCCATCTGCCACGGACACTTCAAGCACTATTGGATCAGCCAGATTATATGGCCCATGTGGCAGAGCAGCTTCCACAGTAGCCCGAACCTGTTGCAGAGCATCCTTTTGTTCTGGGCCCCACTCAAAACTATCAGCTTTTCAAATCACTTGATAAATAGGCCAGAGTATCACACCCAAATGAGGAATATGCTGCCTCAAAAATCCAAAGAGGCCTATTAGGCGTTGTACCTCCTTTTGAGTTGTTGAAGAGCCAGATGCAATAACTTATCTTTCACTCTAGAAGGACTATCTTGACATGCCCCACAACACTGGGCCACTTTCACTGAGGTGGAAGACGCCTGAATTTTTGTAGGATTAATTTCCTACCCTCTAGCACACAAATGTTTTACCAATAAGTCCAGAGTCATTGACACTTCTTCCTTACTAAGTCCAATTGGCATGTCATCAGTGTAATGGACCAGTGTGACCACTTGTGGAAGGGAAGGTGATTAAGGTCCCTGAGGACTAAATTATGACACAGGGCTGGAGAGTTGATGTAGCCCTGAGGTAGGCAGGTACACTGAAGGTATATTGCTGGCTTTGCCAGCTAAAGGCAAACTGTTTCTGATCGTCCTTCAAAACAGGTATGGAGAAAAAAGCATTCCTCTAGATCAATAGCTGCATACCAGGAACCAGGAGATGTATTAGTTTGCTCAAGCAATGAGACTACTTCTGGAACAGTAGCTGCAAATGGTGTGACCACCTGGTTAAGTTTTCAGTAATCCACTGTCATTCTCCAAGATCCATCTGTTTTTTGTGCAGGCCAAATAGGCGAGTTGAATGAAGATGTGGTGGGAATCACCACCTTTGCTTCCTTCAAGTACTTGATGGTGGCAGTCATGTCTGAAATCCCTCCAGGAATGCGGTATTGCTTTTGGTTTACTATTTTCCTAGGTAGGGGCAGTTCTAATGGCTTCCACTTGGCTTTTCCTACCATCATAGTCCCTATTCCATGTGTCAGAGATCCAATGTGGGGGTTCTGCTAGTTGCTAAGTATATCTATTCCAATTATGCATTCTGGAACAGAGGAAATCACTACAGGATGTGTTTGGGGATGCACTGGACCTACTGTGAGAGGGACATGAGCCAAGACTCCATTAATAACCTGACCTCCATATGTCTCCACTCTGACTGGTGGGCCACAGTGACGTTTTGGGTCTCCTGGAATTAGTGTCAGCTCAGAGCCAGTATCCAGTAATCCCTGAAAAGTCTGATTATTTCCTTTTCCACAATGAACAGTCACTCTCGTAAAAGGCCGTAGGTCCCTTTGGGGAAGGCTGGGAGAAAGATTAACAGTAAAATTTTTGGCAGTGTATTGGAGTCCTTCCTCAAGGCGATCCAGCCTCCCCTTCAGTCAAGGGCCTGTGGGTCTGTAAACTCCCTCAAGTCTGGGAATTGATTGAGGGACCACGACTCTCTATTCTGGTGATTCAAGTTAGACTGCTGTTCACTGCACCTAGAATTCATCTACTTGTACAGATCAAGTAAATATTTAGTAGATTTCCTATCTATTTCACTCCTAGGGACACCATGACTAAGTAGCCAAATCCATAAGGCCATACGAGTCAGACTATTCTGATTACTGCATTGACTCTGCTGTCCATTATAGTAACCACGTCCACCTTGTCTTTGTTGATTGAGTACCACCACTTGGCCCCTACCACCACGGGTTCCATTCAGCCCCATTGTAGTTAGGTGTCTTAACTCAGTTACGGCAGTCTTCACTGTCAAATCTGACTTGCATAAATTAGCAATCACAGCAGTTTTCAAGGATGCTGGGGCTCCCTTCACAAATTTGTTCCTCACTGCTGTGGTGAAAGGTGTGTCCTGTGGGCAATGTATGTGTGGGTCTGTGGGTCTAATCTGATAAATCTACTCTAGCATGCCAATTTCCCTAAACCTTTGGATACCTTCTTTTACAGTAAACTAAGGCAGGTCTGCTACTTCTACTTGATTTATTGTAGGCCACCTCATAATCCATGCTTCAGCAACCTAACCAAATAAACTTTTAAATCCTTTCCTAACTTCTCGAGCTGAAACATTGAATGAAGAATCTGTGTTTAGTGAGCCCATATCAGTAAACTCAGACTGATCCATCTTTATGTTCCTTGCACCATTATCCCATACCCTTAATAGCCATTCCCACACATATTTCCTAGGTTTCTGTTTGTACATATTAGAAAAGTCAAGCAGTTGTTTGGAAGTGTAGCACACCTCTTCCTGGGTTACACTTTGTAATTCATCTTTTGAGACTCACTGAGATTTCAGTCTAGTTATAGGTCTAGAAGCCAAAATCACTGGGGAAATGTTTTGAGAACATTCAGCATTGTCTTGTAAATCATGTGCCTCAGGCGATGTCCCAGGCAATGGTTCAGACAAAGCCGCTTTTGATGCAGCTGGTTTAATCTCCTTAGATGGGAGTGGAGGGGCTAATGGTTCTGTTGGCAGGAGTGAGTCGATGAAATTTAGGGGCTCAGTGTCTCCAGCTTCCTGATTATCGGCCCATATGTCCCATCCCAGGTTTCAGGATCCCATTTCTTCCCAATCAATGCCCTCACTTTAACCTCAGACAAAACTCTAGAGATTGACAGTTGTACTGGCATTGTAATTCAGCTACTCTTACAATAAGATTCTGGGTTTGATTTTTGGCAATATCGGCACTGTTACTACAAGAAATAAGGCTCTTTCAAGGCACAAGTGGAAACTTTGAGATTGTTTATGTGGTGTTTGAGCTTTGACTCTGAAGCCCTGAGCGCATCTCTTTCTTTCACCAGTTTGTCTAGTGAAAGTAGGACCAACCAACCAGCTTCCTTATACTTCTCATAATGACCAAATTGGATAAAGGAATCTTACATGCAATCACCTACAGCTTCACTTTTCCCCAATACCTGGTCTATTGGTGGTGATATTTTGCATATTTGAATCACCACCTCAAGTCATGGATTAGCAGTGCCCTTTTTACTACTGGTAGCAGAGTCATCAACATCTTTTAGACTAACCAGACTTGAGAACCAATTTAGAAAATTCATCTTCATAATTGTGTTTCTCTAGAATCACTCTTGCTACCAAATGTCTTAGGCTGGGTTCTCTAGAGAAGCAAAACCAGTAAAGTGCATAAATATACATATAGACAGATTTATATCAAGGAAATGGCTCATGCAGTTGTAGAGGCTGGATCATCCCAAGCCCGTGGGTCAGCATAGAGACTTCTCTTGATAAACATTGCCGTAGGTCGGAAAGCAGGGTTGTTGCTCACAGGCTGTGGTGATCCCCAAATCCCAAGATCAGCAGTTAAGACCGCAGGTGAGCTCCTAGCTCAAGTACCAAGAACCAGAGGTCAGATGAACAGGAGCCATCCGCAGGATCCAGAATGAACAAAAGCCCTCTGAGCCCTGCCAGAATGTCCATCCACACTCGATGCAAGCCACATGCCCAAAGAAACTCCTCTTCGACTGATTTACCTCTCAAAGAAGATCCCATCATGGGGTAATCATATATCACATCTCAACAGGGAAGTGGTCACAACTTTATACAACTGACAAAACATCGAGAATCATGGCCCAGCCAAGATGACACATAATGTTAACCATCACAGCCCCCTTATCAGAATTTCCAGGATGGCCATACAGAACAGGAGAACCCTAACCAAAAATCTGGTGCTAGACATTACACAACCTGGTCTTCCCCAACATCTAATTTTGGATAAAACCCCCAAGGAGCTACACTCCTACACCCAAAGCATCCAACATCCCATTCCTCCCCCTCAGAATCCAAACCTTCAGGATGTAGGCCAAAACCTTCAGTGTTTGACACCCTTTGTCTAATCTGAGACAATAGCAGCTACCTTAACACCAATAGGGACTCAGTTTCTCCCTGGAATCCCAGCCACCAACTGGGGACAACTGCACCTACACTTCTGTGCTAGTATGTTGGTTCATGCATACAAATATACGTTTAGGGTCCTATTTATATCCAGGCACCCAAATGCCCATCATTCCAGGGGAAACTGCCAAATTTAAAACAAGATTCTTTTACGGGGAGTGACAAGCCATAAAATAGAAGGCAAACAAGTGCATCTCATTCTGACTATTGTCACAGTAACTTTTTCCACCTTTCCAGTGGTCATAGCAATGAAAAACTCAAACCCACTGCTACTGAGTCAAGTTGGCTCCAATTTATGGTGACCCCATGTGTTACAGAGTAGAACTTCTCCATAGGGTTTTCTTGGCTGTAATCTTTATGGAAGCAAATTTCCAGGCCTTTCTTCCATGGTGTTACTGGGTGGGTTCCAATTATCAACCTTTAGGTTAGTAGATGAATGCAAACCATTTGGGTTAACCAGGTGTCTTAGTCATCAAGTGTGCTATAACAGAAATACCACAAGTGGATGACTTTAACAAAACGGATGTTTATTCTCTCACAGTCTAGTAGGCTAGATGCCCAAATTCAGGGCACTAGCTCCAGGGGAAGGCTTTCTTTTTCGGTCGGCTCTGGGGGAAGGTCCTTGTCATCAATTTTCCCTTGGTCTAGGAGCTTCTCTGCACAAGAACCTCAGGTCCAGAGGACACGCTGTGCTCCCAGCACTGCTTTTTTGGTTGTATGAGGTCTTCCATGTCTTTCTGCTAGCTTCTCTCTTTTATATCTCAAAAGAGATTGGCTTAAGACAAAATCTGATCTTGTAGATTGAGTCCTGCCTCATTAACATAACTGCCACTAATCCCATCTAATTAACATCATAGAGATAGGATTTATAACATATAGGAAAATCACATCAGATGACAAAATGGTGGACAATCACACAATACTGGGAATCATGGCTAGCCAAAGTGATACACATATTTTTTGGGGACATAATTCAATCCATGACACCAGGTCACAGCAGCAACATCCTTAAATTCTTCATCATCAGAATAGGTGCTCTCATCCAATGCACTGTACATTTGGTATAAAATAAAATCTCTTACCCTCTCTGTTGAATTAGCTTAAATGAACTATGTGTACTTACCGCCTCCTATCAATATTGTCAATATGGCTCAATATAAATTAAAACAGGGCTTCCAGGAGCTAAGACTCATTACGCAGGACTTATTAAAGGAAGGGTTAATAAACACTATAATTTCTCCCTTCGATAACCTATTTGTCTCAAAAGCAGAAGAAATAAATGATAATAAACTGTGGAGTACTTCAACCTCAATGTGGCCAAATCACCCACTGTTGTATTTTTAGGTGCCATCGAGTTGGTTACCACTCAGAGCGACTATATAGGACAGAGCAGAACTGCTCCATAGGGTTTCCAAGGAGCAACTGGTGGATTTGTACTGCTGACCTTTGGGTTAACAGCCGAGCTCTTAACCACTACACCAACAGGGCTCCAATCACCCATTAAGCCCCCCCATATCTTACATCATTGAAATGATCAAGGCCATGCAATCATCTACTGGTAAATACTTTGCAGTTATGCTGTCAGTTGCTGTTAAGTTGGCCTGTATTCATGGTAACCCAATGCACAGTGGAACAAAAAAGCTGTCAAGTCCTGTGCCATCCCCATGATCAGTTACAGAGTGAACTGTTGTGATCTGTAGGGTTTTAATTGACTGATTTTTTTCAGAAGCAGATCTCCAGGACTTTTTTCGTAGCCTGTCTTAGTCTAGAATCTCCATTGAAAACTTCTTCAGCATGATATGAATATGTAAGCCTCCACTGACAGATTGGTGATGTCTGCACATGAGGTGTATTGTCCAGGAATCAAACTGAGGTGTCCCACATAGAGGGCAAGAATTCTACCATTGAACAACTACTGCTCACTCTTGTAGTTATACATTTGACTAATATGTTCTATTCAAGGCCTATTTCTACAGCCTCCCAGATGCAATTTTCTTTCATCTTCAAGGAGACACTCACGGGGTATTTCATCAGCCCTGTCATTGCACAAAAATAATACCTTATTTGGATCTAATAGTCCCTGGACACTCAAATATGTTATTACATTGATGACATCATTCTCTGAAGAGATGCATTTGACATACTCACTCAGGACTAACAGACAATCACATAAAGTCTCACGAAAAGGAGATGAACTGAGGACTCCGCCCACGATGACAGCACAGGCAATTGAGCACCTCCATCCCGCTACAACTAAACAAAAAGAAACAAAATAAAACAAATAATGTGGTGGAACTGAGGAATTCAAAACTCTGGAAACCAGCTCAAGAGACAAAGCATCTGACTTAAACCTGAAGGAAGTATGAGCCAGACAACAATGTAGGAGAATTTTTTTCTCTTTATTGTAAGGAAACCACTCCCATCCAACCCCCAGGACAATGAGACCAAAGTTCCCAGACATAGACTGAACCATTTTACCTTGGCCCAAGAGAATGAAGAACTTAGGTTTTGTTCACAGCCTGCTGTGGCAAATTTTTCATATCTGTCTGGGGGTAGCAAGAAAAGCTGAAGAGAAACTACTTACCTCTTCCAAGCAGGACTGAAAAAAATAATTTGTTCTGTTCCCAGACTACATGAAACAAAGGGGACCAATTAATACATAATGGCTGCATAATAATAGGTATCCAAGGGCTCTGCGAAGAACCTGTCCAAGAGACCTGAAACTTATAAAACAAAAAGGTGGATTTGAAGATGGTCAAGATCTACCTATAGACCGTGAAAGACCTATTTGTTTTATTAAAGGACCCAGGAAGCAAAGTGAACCCTTAACACAAGCAGGAAAGTACTGAAGGAAGAAAATGGCTGCTGATCTTACCTAAGTGAACTATGTATGCCAACTGACCAGCAGCTTGCATTGCTCAGCCCCACAAAAGAGGTGGGAGAATTGTGGCCCATATTCCCATAACAGCTGGCTGGCACTATGGCAGACTCTGGGTACCTTCTCCTCCAAGGCTTTGGGGTTCCACGGTTTGTAAAAAAAAAAAAAAAAAAAAAAAAAACTTTGGTCTAGTGGTTTCCTGAAGGGTCCGGTCAAGTGATAAAATGAAAACCTCCTCGTAGCTCCCAGTCATTGCCAGCAGAATCAAAGGGTCAGAGTGCCCTTTAGTGAAATTTAAGGAGACAGGGAAGAAAAAGGAAAAGAGAGAAACATGTACACAATCACAATCCCAGGAGAAAGATAAGATTCTGAGTTCTAGAGATACCACTGTGTAGCATTCAAATGCCTCAGGTTCAACAAAAAAATTATAAGATATACAAGAAAACAGGAAAAAATGGCACAATTGAAAAAACAATATGAAGAAACAGAAAGCAGCCCTCTGGAAGTCTGGATAATGGAAAACATAGAGGATTTTCAAGCAAAGATATTAAATATACTAAAAGAATTTAAAGAACATATAGACAACAAACTAAAAGAAAAAGGTAAAAAAAAAGATAAGAATATCAAGAAGGAGATATAAAATATTTTAAAAAATAGAAATACTGGAGATGGAGAATCTAATAACTGAACTGGAAAAGGCAACAATAGATTTAATCTGGCAGAAGATAGAATAAGTGACTTACAGGAAAATATAATCAAACTTATAGAATCCCAAAAGAAACTGGAGAAAAGAATAAATAAAACTAAACAAAGCCAAATGGAACTGTAGGACACTATCAAGCAAACCAACATATGCATCATGGGAATACTGGAAGGAGAAAAGAGAAAGAAAGGGTCAGAAAGAATATTTGAAGAAATAATGGCAGAAAACTTTCCAGACCTGAATAAGGAATTGAATCTGCAAATCCAAGACACTTGGTGAACTCCTAGTAGAATAAACCCAAAGAGATCTACCCTGTGACACATTGTAATCAAACTTTTGAAAATCAAAGACAAAGAGAGTTCTGAAAGCAGCAAGAGAGAAGCCCAGAATAATAATAATCCTCAGTAAGATTAAGTATCAATTTCTCCTCAGAAATCTTCGGGGCCAGGAGGCAATGGCAAATGTTGAAAGAAAAAAAATTGTCAACTAAGAATTCTTTACCCAGCAAAGCTGTCCTTTAAAATTGAGGGTGAAATCAAGACGTTCCAAGATAAAACATTTGGAAATCATTGCTATCAGACCAACCTTCTATGAAATGCTAAAGTGAGTTCTTCAGATGGAAAGAAAAGGACACTAGACAGCTATTTAAAGCCATACATGAAGAAAATAAAATAGAGATTTACAGGAAATGTAATAGCAAAGACAAATAAAAGGGCCAGTTTTATATAATTGTTGGTTAGTAAATTTAGTTATTATGTTCTTCAAGCTCTAAAACAACAAATTCATAAGAAATACATACAAATTTATACTAAGAAGCATAGGATGTACAATGTTGTAAAAGATGATGACAACAACAACAAAAACAGGAGAACCAGGAGCAAAATAGAGTTTACGTATGTTAATTTTGTCTGTTACTTGTTGGTATGTTACTTGTTGGTACCAAGTTATACTAGGTTGTTGTAAATGTGAAGTGCTAAATATAATTTTTTTGTGGTAACCACTAAGAAAATATCTAAAAAGTATACACAGAAGGGAAGAAGAAAGAAAATAAAAAGATTCATCAAAAAAGCAACTGAACACAAATAATGACAAAATTGCAGGAACTGAAAGACAAAGAAGGAATAAGGCACAGAAAAAATTAGTAAATTGGTAGAAGTACTTTCTTACTGATAATTACTTTAAAAGTAAATTAATCAAATACTCCAAGAAAAAGGCATAGAGTGGCAGAATGGCTAAAAAAACATGATCCATCCATACACTGCCTATAAGAAACACTCCTAAGGCCAAAAGACACAGAGAGTGAAATGATTGAAAACATAATCCATGGGAATAGTAACCAAGTGAGCAGGGTTGTCCATATTGATACCAGACAAAATAGATTTTTAAGTCAAAATGTGTTATAATTGATGAAGAAGGACATTATATAATGATAAAAGGGCCAATACATAGAGAAGCTATAACAGCTATAAATATATATGCACCTAACATCAGTGCCCAAAATATGTGAAGCAAATGCTGACTGAACTGAAAGGAATAATAGACAGCTCCACAATAATGGTTAGTGACTTCAGTAAACCACTTTCCATACTGGAAAGAACATCTAGAAAGATTAGTAAGGAAATAGAGGATTTGAAAAACACCATAAACCTATTAGACCTAATGGGCATATATAGAACACTCTACCCAACTACACAACAATACGCATTTTTCTCCAGTGCACATAGATGATTCTCCAGGACAGACCATATATCAGACCACAAAACAAGTCTTAATAAATTTAAAAATATTGAAATTATACAAAGTATCTTCTCCAATCAGAAGGGAATAGTACTAGAAATTAATAGCAGAAGGAAAACAAAAAAATACACAAATACATGGAAATGAAACAACACACTATTGAACAACGAAAGAGTCAAAAAATAAATCAAGAGTAGAATAAAAAAAAATACTCGGAGTTAATGCAAACAAACACACAACACTCCGAAACCTATGGGATGCAATGAAGCAGTCCTCAGAGGGAAATTTATAGCAATAAATGCCTACATTAAAAGAAGAAAGATCTTAAATCAACAGTTGAACTCTACAACTTGAGGGAACTAGAAAAAGAAGAGAAAACTAAGAGTAAAGCTACCAGAAGAAAGGAAATAACAAAAATCAGAGCAGAAATAAATGAAATAGAGAATAGAAAAACAATAGAGGTTCAACAAAACCAAAAGTTGCTTCTTTGACAGTATTAATACAATTGACAAAGAAAAAAAGAGAGATGAAAATAAAGAAAATAGGAAATGAAAGTGGACATATTACAACTTAACAACCCAATAAAAGTAAAAATAATCGTAACAGAATACTATGAATTACTGTACTCCAACAAACTTGATAACTTTTTTAGGAGAAATGGACAAATTATTAGAAACACACATACATCTATGGTCAAATGATTTTCATCAAGGGTGCTAAGTCTTAAAGTCTTAGGGAAATAAGGAATCTAAAGTCAATAGGAAAAGTATAGTTTCTTCAATAAATTGTGCTTAGGACAACTGGCTTTCCACATCCAAAAGAATGAAGGAGGACCCATTCCTCACACCATATATTAAAATTAACTCAAAATGGATCACTGACTTAGGTGTAACAACTAAAACTGTAAATCTCTTAGAAGAAAATACATGGATTTTTCAAGATCTATTTTTCACCAATGTATTATTCAATATGACACCAAAAGTACAAGCAACAAAAGAAAAAATAGATAAATTGGACTTAATCAAAATTAAAAACTTTTATGCATGGAAGGACTTTATTAACAATGTGAAGCGACAATCTACAGAATGGAGAAAATATTTAAGGAACACATAGATGATAAGGGCTTAATATTCAGAATATACGAAGAACTCCTACAACTCATCAACAAAAATACAAACAATCCAGTCAAAAAATGGTCAAAGGACTAGAACAGAAATTTCACCAAAGAAAATACACAAGTGACCAACAAGTACATGAAAAGATTATCAATAGGGAAAAGCAAATCAAAATCACAAGAAAATACTACTTCACCCCCACTAGAATGAGTATAATCAGAAAAACACACAACAAGCATTGGTGAGGATGTGGAGAAACTGGAACTCTCATCTTTTGTTGGTGGTATTGTAAAATGGTGCAACCACGGTGAAAAACTGTTTGGCAATACCTCAAAATTTACACATTCAATTGCCATATGACCCTGAAATTCCACTCTTAGTTCTATACTCAAAAGACTTGAAAGTAGGAATGCAAATATATAGGTGTACACTAATGTTCACTGCAGTATTATTCACAATAGCCAAAAGGTGAAAACAACACAAATGTTTATCAACAAACCAATGGATAGACAAAATACGCTATATCCATACAATAAAATAAAATTGGTGACACAGTGGTTAAGAGCTCAGCTGTTAATCAAAATATCAGCAGTTCGAATCCACTAGCCACTCCTTGGAAACCCTATCGGGCAGTTCTGTTCTGTCCTATAAGGTCCTATATGAGTTGGAATTGACTCTAAGGCAATGGGTTTGTTTTTTTAGGTTTTATACAATAAAATATTCTTCAGACATAAAGAGAAATGAAGTCCTGATACATGCTACAACATGAATGAACCTTGAAAACGTGCTGACTAAAATAAGTCAGATACAAAAGGACAAATATTGTATGATCCTACGTCTATAAAACATATAAAACGTGCTGCTGTTGAGTTGATTCTGACTCATAGCGAACCTACAGGACAGGGTAGAACTGCCCCGTAGGGTTTCCAAGGGTGTAATCTTTATGGAAACCGACTGCCACATCTTTCTTCCACAGAGCGGCTGATGGGTTAGAACTGCTGACCTTTTGGTTAGCAGCCGAGCACTTTACTAAAGCTTACTAGTAGTTACCAGCAGTGGGCAGGAGGAAGAAGAAAGGAGTTATCACTTGAGGGGCACTGACTATCTTTTAAAGATGGTAAAAACATTTGGAAATAGACAGTGGTGATGGTTGCTCAACATGGCGAACATAATTAATGTCACTGAATTATACATGTAAAAAATACTTAATACACAGTAAAAAATACCTTAAAAAAGTAATGAGATGGAGAAAGATATACCATGCTAATACTAATGAAAATAAAGGTGGATTAGCTATATTAATTCCAGATAAAGCAGACTTTATAACAATGAAAATTGTCAGAGATAAACAGGGGAATTACATAATGATAAATTAGTCCATTCTCTGAGAAGACGTAACAATCTTTTGTGTATGTGCCTAAGAATATAGCATCAAAATATGTGAGACAATAACTGATGAAACTGCAAGGAAGAATAGGCAAATCAGCTGTTATGTTTAGAGACTTGTACACCCCCTAACAGTAATTGACAGATCCATCAGGCAGAAAATCAGTAAAGATATAGTTGAACTAAACACCATCATCAATCAACTGAATTCAATTGACATTTATAGAATATTTAATCCAACAGCTGAATATGCATTCTTCTAATGCTTACATTGGACATTATTAAGTCAGACCACATTCATTCCTGGCCATAAAACACAACTGAACAAATTGAAACTAATAGAAATCACACAAAGTATGCTCTCAAACCACAATGGAATTAAACTAGAAATCAATAACAAAAAAGAATTGAAAAATCTCAAAGTACTTGGAGATTAGACAATATATTTCTAAATAACACATGGGTCAAAGAAGAAGTTTCAAGAGAAGTGGAAACACATTTTCAACTAAATGAAAAGGAAAATACAACATATCAAAATTGGTAGAATGCAGTAAAGTCAGTGCTTACGGAGAAATGTGTAGCATTGGATGCATATATTAAGAAGAAAGACCTACAATCAATAACCTAAGGTTCCAAATTAGGAAATTAAAGAAAGAAAATCAATACAAACCTAAATCAGGCAGAAAAACAGAAATAATAAAAATTAGAGCAGAAATATAAAAAATTGAAAACAGAAAATCAATAGAAAATATCAACAAAACTAAAGGCTGGTTATTTGACAAAATGATAACATCGATAAACGTCTATAGGGGCTAACCAACAAAAGAGAGAAGACACAGATTGCTAATATCAGAAATGAAAGATGTGTCATCACTTCTGATTTCATGGACATTAAGAAGATAATAGATGAATGGTATGAACAACTCTATGCCCACAAATTTGATAACCTAGATAAAATGGACCCATTTATTGAAAGACACAATCTACAAAAACTCACAAAGGAAGAAATAGATAATCCAAATGGGCCCCTATCTACTAATCAAATTAATTCAATAATTAATAACCAGCCTAAAGTTAAAGCACCAGGCCAAGATGGTTTTACTGGTGAATTATACCAAACATCAATGAATAAATTATATCAATACTCTACAAACTCTTCCAGAGGGAATATTTCCTAACTCATTTTATGAGGCAAGTATTACCTTAATACCAAAACCAGACAAATAAAATACAAGAAACAAAAACTACAGACCAGTATCTTTCACGAACATAGATGCAAATATCTACAACATATTTAGCAAATCAAATCCAACAATGTATAAAAATAATTTTACACCATGACCAACTGGGATGTATTCCAGGTATACAAGACTGGATCAACATTTGAAAATGAATTAGTGAAATCCATCACATGTGGTCTACATTGGTTAATGATTCTAGTGCACTGGAGAAGAATGTGTATTGTGCTATTGTTGGATGGAGTGTTCTGTATCAATCTGTTAAGTCTGGTTGGTTTATTACATCTTTCAGGTCTTCTGTTTCCTTATTGATCTTTTTAGATGTTCTGTCCATTACTGAGAGTGTTGTATTGAAGTCCTCCACTATTATTTTAGAACTGTTTATTACTCCTTTCAATTCGTTCAGTGTTTTCTTTATGTATTTGCTTGCTCTGTATTAGATGCTGTCATGGATTGAACTGTGTTCCCCCAAAATATCTGTCAACTTGGCTAGGTCGTGATTCCCCGTATTGTATGATTGTCCACCATTTTGTCATCTGATGTGATTTCCCTATGTGTTGTAAATCCTGTCTCTATGATGTTGATGAGTCGGGGTTAGTAGCAGTTATGTAAACTCAGCCTACAAGATTAGATTGTGTCTTAAGCCAATCTCTTTTGAGATATAAAAGAGAGAAGTGAGCAGAGAGACAGGAGGACCTCATACCACCAAGAAACAAGAGCCAGGAGAATAGCTCACCCTTTGGACCTGGGTCCCTGTGCTGAGAAGCTCCTCGACTGGGGAAGATTGATGACAAGGACGTTCCCCCAGAGCCAACAGAGAAAGAAAGCCTTCCCCTGGAGCCAGCATGCTGAATTCGGACCTCTAGCCTACCACTCTGTGAGAGACTAAACTTCTGTTGCTAAAGCCATCCACTTGTGGTATTTCTGTTATAGCAACACTAGACAACCAATACAGGTGCATACATATTTATAAATTGTTATGTTTTCTTGATGGATTCATCCCTTTATCATTATATAATGTCCTTGTTTGTCTCTTATAACAAATTTTGACTTGAAGTATATTTTGTTTGATATTAAGATTGCACCCTTGCTCTCTTTTGGTTATTACTTGCATGGAAAGTTTTTTCCATCCTCACACTTTTAATATATTTCTTTGGGCCCAAGATGCATCTCTTTTAGGCAGCGTATAGATGGGTCATATTTTTTTTTTTAGCCATTCTTCCACTCTCTGCCTTTTGATTGAAGCATTTAGTCCATTTAAATTCACTTTAATTACTGATAAGGAAGGGCTTACTACTGCCACCTTGTTATTTGTGTGTGTGCGTGTGTGTGTGTGTGACTTATGCTTCTTTTTCCCTTATTACCTGTGATGATACTAACTTTTGCATTTTCATGCTTTGTAGTGAACAGTTTTGATTCACTTCTCCATTCCTTTTGTGGGTTTATTTTTATTTTTAGATACTGTCTTTGTTGTTACCACGAATATTATATTTAACATTTTTATTTTCTGGTGACCTAGGTTAAATTGATATCAGCTTAATTTAAGTAATATACAGAAATTCTATACTCCTTCAGTTCCTACCCCCATTTATGTTATCGTTATCTCAATTACATTTTTATACATCATGTGCACTGTAAAATAAATTTAGACTTATTTTTATATATTTGTCATTGTAAAGTAGGAAGGACATAACCACTTGAATTATCAACAAATAATACCTTAAAACTTGATCTTATTTTTGTCCATGCAATTTCCTTTACTTGAAATCTTTCTATACTCAACTTCGTTTCTTTTTAATGTTATTTGTTTTCTGTATAGAAGGACTCCTTTTAGTATTTCTTGTAGGGGAGGTCTTGTGGAGATCTATTCTTGCAGATTTTGCTTGTCAGATAATTTTTTAATTTCACTGTCATTCTTGAAGGACAGCTTCACTGGATATAATATTCTTGGTTGACAGTTCCATTCTTTTGGCATCTTACAAATATCATTCCATTGTGTTCTTGCCTCCAAGGTTTCTGAGTAGAAAACAGCACTTAATTTTATTATTATAATTATTTTTATTTGTCAGCTTTTGCTTGTATCTTGCTGATTTCAGACTTCTTGATTTTAATGTTAGAGAATCTGATTATAATATGTCTTGTGAGTTTTCTAGGATTTATCCTATTTGGAATTAATTGCACTTCTTTAATATCTAGTTTACATCCTTATCAGACTTGGAAAGTTTTCTGCCATTATTTCTTCAAATATTTTTCTGTCCCTTTCTCTCTCTTCTCCTCGGACTCCCATGATGTATATGTTGGTTCACGTGACGTTGTCCCATAGTTCTAATAAGCTGTGCTCAGTGTTGTTGATCCCTCTCCCTTGTTGTTCTTCAGCCTCTAATACTTTGATTACTTTATCTTCTAGTTCACTGATCCTTTCTTCTGCCTGTTCAACCTTATTATGCAAATCTTCCACTGAGTTTCTCATTTCAGTTATTGTCTCTTATAGTTTCAGTATTTCTTTTTGGTTTCTTTATACAGTTTTTATCTCTTTGTTTATATTTATGTTTTGTTAGTTCATTATTTTTCTAATTTCTTTTACTTTTTTGTGTTTCCTTTAGTTTTATGAGCTTGTTTAATATTTTTGTATTGTTTTCTTCCATTCTATTTATTATTCTGGCTTCCATATATATGATGTCTCTTCTTTCATCTTGTTCTTCTGGTGACCCATCATTTTTATTTTTTCAAATATTTCTTGTACTCTTTTGTTGACTATGGGGCATTAGATTTTTTTCCTACTTTCTCAGCTCTCCCCAGTGATTGTATCAACATGTCTGTTTTCTGGAAGAAAACTTAAGTGAACAGAGTCTTCAAGCCTTGCGTGTTACTCTCCCTTTCCCCTACTCTGGACCAGATTTTCATCTTTAAGTGACTTTCAATCAGAACTGAGAGCTCTCATTAATTGATCTCTTTACCCAGATGTTGCAGCTTTTGTCCCTTAGTTCTCTCCCTCTTTCTTGCTTTGTTGCAGTTTATGGCCTTTTATGAGACTCCATAGCTGAACGTGGACCTCAACTTGCTCTAATTATTGGCAGGACACTCAAAATATTTTTGTTATTTTAGTCTAAATCCTCTTACTGTTGAGGGACTTCCTGTCTCCAGCCATAGGCCAAGTTACTTTCCAATTCTTAGGAAAGGTGAAGGCTGATTGGAGTTGCAGCTGCTGTCTGTGAGAGGTTCTGGTGGGAAGACGAGAGCTGGCAGTCCCCACACATTCTGACAGGGATAACTTTTGTCAAGCCTGGCCAGTGTTTGGAGACCAAACCATGTGATCTCTGGGTGCATGGGGTTTGCCAGAACTGGCTTACAAGTTCCTCTGCAGATGTTAGCATGCGACTCCAGAAGGGAGCATTAGTGGTATGTAGTCAGCAGATTTGCAGTATTGGGGTGGGGTGTTTGGAGACTGAATTCAGGGTGCTGGCTCCAGCAGAAGGCTTTCTTTCTCTGTTGGCTCTGGGGGAACGTCCTTGTCATCAATCTTCCCCAGTCGAGGAGCTTCTCAGCACAGGGACCCAGGTCCAAAGGGTGAGCTATTCTCCTGGCTCTTGTTTCTTGGTGGTATGAGGTCCTCCTGTCTCTCTGCTCACTTCTCTCTTTTATATCTCAAAAGAGATTGGCTTAAGACACAATCTAATCTTGTAGGCTGAGTTTACATAACTGCTACTAACCCCGACTCATCAACATCATAGAGACAGGATTTACAACACATAGGGAAATCACATCAGATGACAAAATGGTGGACAATCATACAATATGGGGAATCACGACCTAGCCAAGTTGACAGATATTTTGGGGGAACACAGTTCAATCCATGACAGCATGTAATACAGAGCAAGCAAATACATAAAGAAAACACTGAACGAATTGAAAGGAGTAATAAACAGTTCTAAAATAATAGTGGAGGACTTCAATACAACACTCTCAGTAATGGACAGAACATCTAAAAAGATCAATAAGGAAACAGAAGACCTGAAAGATGTAATAAACCAACCAGACTTAACAGATTGATACAGAACACTCCATCCAACAATAGCACAATACACATTCTTCTCCAGTGCACAAGAATCATTAACCATTATAGACCACATGTTAGATTACAAAGTGAGCCTCAATAAAGTAAGTTGAAACTATACAAAATATTTTCTCTGATCGAAATTATATAAAACTAGAAATTAATAACAGAAAGAAAAGTAGAGAATACACAAACATATGGAAATTAACACACTAATAACCAACAAATGGATCAAGGAAGAAATCAAAAGGGAAATCATAAAATATTTAGACACAAATGAAAATGGAAGTGCAACATATGAAAAATTTTGGGATGCAGAGAAAGCAGTGTTCAGAGGGAAATTTATAGCTGTAAATGCCTATATTAAAAAAGAAGAAACATCACTAATTAAAAAGATAACCAAAAAGACTTGAGAAACTAGAAAAAGAAGAGCAATCTAAACACAAACCAAGCAAAAGGAAGGAGATAACAAAGATCAGAGCACAGATAAATGAAATAGAAAATAGAAGAATAACAGAAAAATTAATGAAAGCGGAAGCTAGTTTTTCAAAAGGACCAATAAAATCTACAAACCTTTAGCTAGACTGACAAAGAAAAAAAGAGAGAAAACACAGATATATAAAATTATAAATGTAAATGAGGTCATTATAACAGACACAAATGAAATAAAAATGATCATAGGAGAATGCTATGAACAGTTGTATGTCAAAAAATTAGATAGCTTAAAAGGAATGGACAAATTCCTAGAAACAAAAATTCTCTATGCTAACTCAAGAAATAGAAGAGCTCAGTAGACCCATAGCAAGTTAAGAGACCAAAGAAGTAATAAAAAACCTCCCCAAATAGAAAAGTCCAGGATAAGATGAGTTCATCAAGAAATTCTACCAAACGTTTACAGAAATGATTCCAATCCATCTTAAACTTTTACAAGAAATTGAAATGGAAGAAATTTTTCCTAACTCATTCTATGAGGCTATTATTACCCTAACAGCAAAACAATATAACAACATCACAAGAAAACTAAAGGGAAATATACCTGATGAATATAGCTGCAAAAAACTTCAACAAAATACTAGCAAATGTAACCCAGAAGCATATTAAAAGGATTATACACCATGATCAAGTGTGATTTATCCCAGGAATGCAAGGGTGGTTCAATACCCGAAAATCAAACAATTTAATATACCACATTAATAGAAAAAAGGAAAAGAACCACATAATCATCTCAATCCATGTAGATCAGACATTTGATAAAATCCAACACCCTTTCATGATAAAAGCACTCAACAAGATAGGAATAGAAGGGAAATTTCTCAATTTGATACAGGACATTTACAAAAAACCTATAACTAACACCATACTCAATGAAGAAAAATTGAGAGCTTTCTCATTAAGATCGGGAACAAGATAAGAATGCCTGCTCACACCAATGATATTCCGTATTGTACTGGAAGTTCTAGTCAGAGCAATTAGGGAGGAAAAAAAGAAAGAGAGAAAGAAAGGTCATCTGAATTGGGAAAGAAGAAGTAAAGCTATTCTTCTCTGAGATGGCATGATCCTACATATAGAAGATCCCAAAGAATCCACATGAAAGCTGTTAGAGCTAAAAAATGAATTCAGCAAAGCAGAAAGATACAAAGTCAACACACAAAAATCAGTAAGATTTTTATACTTCAGCAATGAGCAATTTGAAAAGGAAACAACTCCATTTATAAATAAAATATAAGAGAATAAAATGCTTAGGAATCAATTTAATCAGAGAGATGAATACCAATACACAGAAAAATATAAAACACTACTGAAAGAAAATAAAGATGAGCTAAATAAATGGAAGGATGTTTTGTATTTACAGATCAGAAGACTTAATACTGTGAAAAAGTCAACACTACTGAAAGCAATCTATAAATTCGGTGCAATCTCCATCAAAATTCCAACAGCCTTCTTTGCAGAATTGGAAAAACAAATCCTCAAATTTATATGGTACTGATAATGGCCCCAAATAGCCCAAAGCAATCGTGAAAAAGAACAACGTAGGAGGACTCTCACTTTCTGATCTCAAAACAGTATAAAGCTACAGTAATCAAAGCAGTCTGGTACATATGTAATGGATCTGGTAGATACGTAATGGTAGACCAAAGGAATAAAATAGAGAGTACAGAGTTAAGAATGTACATCTATAGTCAATTAATCTTTGACAGGGGTGCTGAATCCATCAAATGGGGGAAAGAATCATCTCTTTAATAAATGGTGCTAAGAAAACTGGATTTCCACCTGCAAAAAAATGTAGTTAGGCTCATATTTCACATCATACACAAAAACTAACTCAAAATGTATCAAAGACCTAAATATATGACTTAATACCATAAAACTGTTAGAAGAAAACATCGGGGTAATGCTTTGGAACCTAGAATTGAACAATGGATTCTTAGATATGACACTAAAAGCACAAGTAACACAAGACAAAATAGATAAATGAGACCTCATCAAAATTAAAAACTTCTCTATATCAAGGGACTTTATCAACAAAGTGAAGAGACATCCTACAAATGGGAAGAAAATTTTGGGGAATAATATCCAGAATATATGAAGAATTCCCACAATTTAACAAGAAAAAGGGGGAAAAAACAATCGAAAAATGAACAAATGGCCTGAATAGACATTTCACCAAAGAGGATAGGAAAACGACCAACAGGCACATGAAAAGATGTTCAGCATCATTAGCCTCTAGGGAGATGCAAATCAAAATCACGAGATATCACTTCACTCCTACTAGGATAACTGTGATTTAAATAAATTAATTAATGAACGAAGGAACGAATGAATGCATGACTGCATGCATGCATGCATGAATGAATAAATAAATGTTAATGAGGTTGTGGAGAAATCGGTATCCTCATTCACTGAAACTGGGAATGCAAAATTGTATAGCCACTGTGCAAAACAGTTTGGTGTCTCCTCAAAATGTTACACATCGAGCTACCACATGACCCAGAAATTCCACTCCTAAGTATATATCCAAGTGACTTGAAAGCAGCAACACAAACACACACATCTACACCAATGTTCATAGTAGCACTATTCACAATAGCCAAAAGGTGGAAACAACCCAAATACCATCAACAGATAAATGATAAACAAAATGTGGTATACACATACAATGACATACTACTCGGCCATACAAAGAAATGAAATCCTGATATGCCATAACATGGATGAGTCTTGAAAAAATTATGCTGAGTTAAATAAGTCAATTAAAAAGGACAAATTCGTACGCTCTCACTAATATCAAATACCTAGAAGAGGCAAATGTATAGAGATCAGAGTTTAAGAGTGGTTGCCAGAGGCAGGAGGGACAGGGCAAAGTCATTGTTTAGGCAACATTGGGTTTTTGTGCATAGAGATGGAAAATTTTGCAATGGATACCGATGATGGAGGGGCCCTGGTGGTGCAGTTTTTAAGCTCTTCACTGCTAACTGAATCGTTGGTCGGCAATTCGAACCTACCAGCTCCTCCATGGGAGAAAGATGTGGCAGACTGCTTCCATGAAGATTACAACCTTAGAAACTGTATGCGGCAGTTCTACTCTGTCCTACAGGGTTGCTATGGGTCGGAATTGACTCGAAGGCAATGGGTTTAGTTTTTGAGTGTTGAGATAGTTGCATAACATAACTGATGTAATTGGACTCACTGAATTTAACAATTAAAACTGTGTTATCTATATTTTTACAACAATAAAAAGATTTTAAAAGCAAGCTCTCAAAAACTAAAGATGAAAATATAATTCTGAAAGCAGCAATTAACAGTAAATTGTCACATTCAAAGGATTCCCAGAAAGATTAAGTGCCAATTTCTCCTCAGAAATATTGGAGGCCAAAAGGCAGTGGAATGACATAAAGTGTTGAAAGGAAAGAACTGTCAACCAACAATACTTTATCTGGCAAAACTGTACTTCAAGAATGAAGGCAAAATTAAGACATTCTCCGATAAACAAAAGTCAAGGGAGTTCATATCCACTAGACCTACCCTAAGATCCCTGATGGTGCAATGGTTAAGCCCTCGGCTTCTAGCCGAAAGGTCAGTGATTCAGACCCACCAGCAGCTCCGTCGAAGAAAGATGTGGCAGTCTGCTTCCAAAAAGACTTACAGCCTTGGAAACCCTGTGGGGCAGTTCTACTCTGTCCTATAGGGTCGCTACGAGTCGGAATTGACTCAACAGCAATGGGATGGCAACGGGTAGCCCTGCACTACAAGAAATGCTAAAGAAAGTCCTTCAGATGGAAAAGAAAGGGCACTAGACAGTAACACAAACTCATACGTAAAAAGAAAAAGAAAAAGATCTCCATTAAAAGTAATTTCATGGGTAGGTATAAGGGCCAAATATAAGTTTCTTTTGGGTGGATAATTCCATTTGTTATGTCCTTCATGCTGTATAATGACAAATGCATAAAATATGTATACATTTATGTTGTAGGGCACATGATGTACAAAGATGTAATAGGTGATAACAACAACATAAAAGGGAGGAGTGTTATAGAAATAAATTTTTTGTATGTTACTGACATTAAGTTGGTATAAATTTTAACTGGGTTATAATAGCTATAAGGTATTAAATGTAATACTCATGGTAACACAAAAAATAACTAAATAATACACTTAAAAGTGAAGGAGAAGAGAATCAAAATGTTTTACTACAAAAAAAAAAATCATCAGACCACAATTGTTAGTGGTATTGCAGGAAATGAGGGACAAAGAATGTATAAGTCACATAAGAAAATAGCAAAATGGCAAAAGTAAGTCCTTCCTTACCAGTAATCACCAGGAATGTAAATGGATTAAGCACTGCAAATAAAAGCCAGAAAGTGGCAGAATGAATTTTTAAAAACATGATCCAATTATATTCTGTCTACAAGAGGCACATTTTAGTCTCAAAGGCACAAATAGGTTGAAAATGAAAGAATGGAAAAAATATTTAATGCAAATAATAACCAAAAGAGAGCTGGGGTGGTGGTTTTAATATCAGACAAAATAGACCAGAAGTCAAAATCTGTAAACATCTACATTAAAAGTTAAGAAAGATCTAAAATCAGTAAGATAACTTTACCACTTGAGGAACTAGAGACAGAAGGGAACATCAACGCAAAAGCTAACAGAAGGAAGGAAATAACAAAGTTCAGAGCAGAGATAAATGAAATAGAGTATAGAAAAATAGAGAGATTCAACAAAACCAGAAGTTGTTTTTTTAAAGAACAATAAATTGACAAATCTTTAGCTAGAATGACGAAAAAAAAGAGAGACAAAATGTAAATTTCTAAAATCAGAAAAGAAAGGGGAGACATTACAACTGACCCTACAGAAATAAAAATAATCACAAGAGAATACTATGAACAATGGTATGCCAACAAGTTAGGTAATTTTGAAGAAATAAATTCCTAGAAACTCATAAACTACCTAAATTAACTCAAGAAGAAATACATCAACAGATCTATAATAAGTAAAGAAATTGAATCAATAAAAATAATAATAAAACTCCTGACAAAAACAAAGTCCTAGAACAGATGGCTTCACTTGGGAATTCTACCAAACATTTATACAAGAAGTTCATTAGTGGTTTTCAGGGGCAGGAGGTAGGGGAAAGGGGGGAACCACTGCTTAAGTGTCACTAAGTTTCTGTTAAGGGTGATGGAAAAATCTGAAAACTGATAGTGGTGATGGTCTCAAAAACAAGCTGAACTAATTAATGTCACTGAAAGGTACATGTAAAAATGTTGAAATGGCAAATATTTTGTTATATATGTTTACCACATTTAAAAAAATGCCCATAACCTCCCATAGTCAGTTAAACTTCTAGTATTTTATCTTAAGGAAATAAGTTTGAATTTGAATGCAGCAATGTTATTTACGACTTATATTTTAATACAAAAAAATTAGAAGCAAGCTAAATGGCAAACAGTGGGGGTTATTTAAAGATATTATATTCTCCAACCTCTGAAAACACAGTTGCAGAAACTCTATTTTTGAAAATGATAAGATATTTCAAGACGTCTTTCATTAAATAAAGCATGTTAGGAAAATTCATTTGAATGTTTTGTTGAAATATACTTACATATGCATAAGGAAAAGGACTTGAAAGTCAAAGTAACAATTATGGAGAGTCATTACGCCTCTTCTTCACTATAGTTCATTAGTTAAGAGCACAGACTTTGAATCTGGACTGAAAAAAAAAAAAAAAAAACCCTGGACTACATGGGTTCAAATCTAGCTCTCCACATCAATTTTTTCATAAGTAAAATGGGAAAAATGATACTGTATACCCCTACTATGGCTTGAATTGTGTCCCCCCAAAATATGTGTTTAAAATCCTAACCACTGTACTGTGGATGTAATTCCACTGGGGAATAGATGTTTCACTGTTATGTTAATGAAGCCACTTCAGTGTAGGGTGTTTCTTTACCCGATCACTTTTCAGATATAAAAACAGCAGAATATTAATTAAAAAATTATGGAATAGTTAATAATTGGGAAAGATAAGAAAGAATAGCTATAGTGAATATATCTCACAGTGAAACAATACATATTAATATATGACATTTTGTCTGTCTGTCAGTTTGTCATACTACAGTGACTTGTGTTTTTCTGTGATGCTGGAAGCTATGCTACAGGTATTTTAAATACCAGCAGGATCACCCAGCTTCCACACTAAGACAGACTAGGA
The DNA here is from genome assembly GCF_000243295.1 of Trichechus manatus latirostris. Classification (NCBI taxonomy): domain Eukaryota; kingdom Metazoa; phylum Chordata; class Mammalia; order Sirenia; family Trichechidae; genus Trichechus; species Trichechus manatus. The sequence goes on along the minus strand of NW_004444006.1, from coordinate 10,350,786 downwards.
AGAAGGACCTAGTGGTCTACTTTTAAAAAAACTGACCAGTGAAAACCTTATAAATATCAGCGAAACATTGTCTGATGTAGTGCCAGAAGATGAGCCCCTCAGGTTGAGCCCCTCAGGTTGGAAGGCACTCAAAAGAGCTGCCTTCTCAAAGTAGAGTCAAACTTAATGAAGTGGATGGAGTAAAGCTTTCAGGACCTTCGTTTGCTGATGTGGTACGACTCAAAATGAGAAGAAACAACTGCAAACATCCATTAGTAATCGGAACTTGGAGTGTACAAAGTATGAATCTAGAAAAATTGCAAGTCATCAAAATGGACGCATAAAGATCAATATCCTAGGCATTAGTGAGCTGAAATGAACTGATATTGGTCATTTTGAATCAGACAATCATATGGTCTACTATGCTGGGAATGACAAATTGAAGAGGAATGGCATTGCATTCATCATATTTCAAGAACTATCCTGAAGTATAACGCTGTCAGTGATAGGATAATATCCATACGCTTACAAGGAAGATTAGTTAATACCACTATTATTCAAACTACTAATACCAAAGATGAGGAAATTGAAGATTTTTACCAACTTCTGCAGTCTGAAATTGATCAAACATGCAATCAAGATGCAGTGATAATTACTGGTGATTGGAATGCAAAAGTTGGAAACAAAGAAGAAGGGTCCTTAGTTGGAAAATATGGCCTTGGTGATAGAAACAATCCCGGAGATCGCATGAAAGACTTTTGAAAGATCAATGACTTCTTCATTGCAAATACCTTTTTTCAACAACATAAACAGTGACTATACACGTGGACTTCACCAGATAGAATACGCAGGAATTAAATCGGCTATATCTGTGGAAAGAGCCGAAGGAAAAGCTCAATATCATCACTCAGAACAAGGTCAGGGGCTGACTCTAGAAAAGACCATCAGCTGCTCATATGCAAGTTCAAGCTGAAGCTGAAGACAATTAGAACAAGACCATGAGAGCCAAAATATGACCTTGAGAATATCCCATCTGAATTTAGAGACCATCTCAAGAATTGAACACTAATGACCGAATATCAGATGAGTTTCGGGATGACATCAAAGATGTCAGACATGAAGAAAGCAAGAGGTCATTAAAAAGACAGAAAAGAAAGACCAAGATGGATGTCAAAAGAGACTCTCAAACTTGTTCTTGAACGTAGAGTAGCTAAAGTGAAAGGAAGAAACCACGAAAAAGAAGTGAACAAAAGATTTCAAAGGGCAGCTGGAGAAGACAAAGTATTATAATGAAATGTGCAAAGACCTGGAGTGAGAAAACCAGAAGGGAAGAACATGATTGATATTTCTCAAGCTGAAAGAAATGACGAAAAAATTAAAGCCTTCAGTTGCAATATTGAAGGATTCTACAGGGAAAATATTGGACCAGGCAGGAAGCATCAAAAGAAAATGGAAAGAATACACAGAGTCACCATACCAAAAAGAATTGGTTGATGTTCATCCATTTTAGGAAATAGCATATGATCAAGAGCCTATGGTACTGAAGGAAGAAGTCCAAGCTGCACTGAAAGGAATGGCAAAAAACAAAGCTCCAGGAATTGATGGAATACCAGTTGAGATGTTTCAACAAATGGATGCAGTGCTGGTAGCGCTGCCTGATCTATGCCAAGAAATTTAGAAGACAGCTACCTGTCCAACTGACTGGAAGGATTCATATTTTTGCCCATTCCAAAGAAAGGTGATTCAACAGAATGAGGAAATCATCGAACAATATCATTAACATTACACAGAAGTAAAATTTGGGGGAAGATCATTCAAAAGTGATTGCAGCAGTACATTGACAGGGAGCTGCCAGAAGTTCAAGCTAGATTCAGAAGAGGATATGAAACGAGAGATATCATTGCTGATGTCAGATGCATTTTGGCTGAAAGCAGAGAATATCAGAAAGATGTTTACCTGTGTTTTATTGACTATGCAAAGGATTCGACTGTGCGGACCATGACAAATTATGGATAACATTGAGAAGAATGGGAATTCCAGAACACTTCATTGTGCTCATGAGGAACCTATACATAGACCAAGAGGCAATAGTTCGAACAGAACAAGGGGATTCTGCGTGGTTTAAAGTCATGGAAGGTGTGCGTCAGGGTTGTATCATTTTACCATACTTATTCAATTTGTATACTGAACAAATAATCCAAGGACCTGGACTATATGAAGAAGAACAGGCATCAGTATTGGAGGAAGACTCATTAACAACCTGCATTATGCAGGTGACGCAACCTTGCTCGAAGAAAGTGAAGAGGACTTGAAACACTTACTGATGAAGATCAAAGACTACAGCCTTCAATATGGATTGCACCTTAACATAAAACAAAAATTCTCACAACTGGACCAGTAAGTAACATCATGATAAATGGAGAAAACATTGAAGTTGTCAAGGATTTCATTTTACTTGGATCCACAATCAATGCCCATGGGAGCAGTGGTCAGGAAATCAAATGACATATTGTGTTGGGCAAATCTACTGCAAAAGACCTCTTTAAAGTGTTGAAAAGCAATGATGTCACTTTGAGGACTAAGGTGCATCTGACCCAAACCATGATATTTTCAATCACCTCATGCATGTGAAAGCTGGACAATGAATAAGGAAGACCGAAGAATAATTGATGCCTTTGAATTATGGTGTTGGCAACGAATATTGAATATACCATAGACTGCCAGAAGAATGAACAAATCTGTCTTAGAAGAAGTACAGCCAGAATGCTCCTTAGAAGCAGGGATGGTGAAACTTTGTCTAACGTACTTTGGACATGTTATCAGGAGGGATCAGTCCCTGGAGAAGGAAATCATGCTTAGTAGAGGGTCAGCATAAAAGAGAAAGACCCTCAAGGAGATGGATTGACACAGTGGCTGTAACAATGGGCTCGAGCATAACAATGATTGTGAGGGTGGCACAGGACCAGGCAGTGTTTTGTTCTGTTGTACATAGGGTCGCTATGAATCGGAACTGCAGAACTGACTTGACGGTAGCTAATAACAACAACTTGTGTATATACATACATATATATATATATACGTATCCATATACATATTCCTGGATAGGTATGGGCCAAAATATTAAAAATTGTTCATGAGTTGTAGGTAATTTTAAACTCCTTTCTTTGTAATCTGAAATTGCTAATATTCTGTAATGAACTTTATTATCTATTTAACTTTTTAAATGTAAAATTTAAAATCACATATACCAACTAACAGCAATGGAAACTTATACATCTGTTTGTAAGAATGTTTGTTCAGGAAATAATATTAAATATAAGCAATGATTTATGCATCAGGATATTCTTAGCAATCCTGGTTTGAATGAGAAAAAATCCAGAAACAACAGTCACTCAAATCCATTTAAATTAACATGCGTGATGAAGCCGATCAAAATAGATCTACGGCATAGACCAAAAGGTTGAGAGTTGCTATCTATGGACAGGAGAATGACTAGAGGTTTTTATTTTCTTTATTTTGCCTATCAATCAAATATATTTCATTTCTTTTAAAACTGATCTTATATTATTTAGATAAGCTAAATAAAACATTTTTTTAAAAAAAAAATTGAATAAGGAAAACAAAAATAAGGAATGTTTTTTATGGCATTATATTGGCAAAAAATGAAGTTTTATAATATTCAAGGAGGAAATTGTGCAGGAAAATGGGCATTCCTATAAAGTGTTGTTGGAAGGGTAATTTGGTACATCCAGGCCACTTGATGGTACAATTAAATAATTTTAGAAGGTTTCTACTTTTTAATTTCACTTCTAGGTACTTAAGTAAATAGTAAAACAAGAATTCTGCTGCAAAATTATTCACCACAGATTTGGGTTTAATGAGGAAAATTTAGAAATTACTATGAAGTCCAAAATGGGAAAATAACTTTAGAAAAATTCTGGTGCAACTATACAATCACAGCGACTTGTGGGAGAATGTTGAATAGCCAAAGACGTTTTAGAGTATTTATACTGTAAAGCAAATTTTGACGGGATATGTTCAGGTAATTCTATACTGGAAACCCTGGTGGCCTCGTGGTTAAGAGCTAAGGCTGCTAACCAAAAGGTCAACAGTTCAAATCCACCAGGCGCTCCTTGGAAACTCTATGGGGCAGTCGTATTCTGTCCCATAGGGTCACTATGAGTCGGAATCGATTCAATGGCAATCAGTGTTTTCTTTTTTAAATATTTATTTTAAAACACATGAATAAATAGGCAAAGGCCTGCAAAGATATAGAAAATACTCTCTTTAAAGTGGTTGTTGCGTACATTTAATGTGCATAGCCTCTTTTTTAAACAACGCACTTGTAAAATGAGATAATAAAAGAAAAAATTCACAGGCCTAACCAATTTCTCAAAACTTAAAAAGAAATACTAACTAAAGAAGATGAACAGGGAAGCATGTACTCCTACACTGCTGGTGAATATAAACTTTATGGAAGAAGCCTTTGGCCACAGAATGATAAAGTACATAAGACAATTAAATATACAAAGATGTCAGCAAACATTCAGCTACAAAGGTTTTCCCCACAAAGTTAATTTTATTGGTTGAGAAACTGGAAGCATTTTAAACATACATTAGGGGCTGGGTTTTAGAAATTATAACTTATCCACAAAATAGAATATTAATTTAAAAATTGTGAAATAGTTAATAATTTGGAAAGATAAGAACAGTTATAGTGAATATATCTCACAAGGAAACAATATATATTACATTTTTGAAGGTAATATTTATTTGTGTACGTTTGCTTATTCAAAGAGGGATTTTTTTTTGTCAACTGGTGGAATTAGAAGTGATTTTCACTTTTTTTCCTTATCCAATTTAAGTTTTTTTCTATCATAATAATGTAGTATTTGTGTAAACATAAATATGTTTACATAAAAACAAAAAAGCTACTGTTTCTCTGATAAAATATTGGCTGAGTGCAGAAATGATTGTAATACCAAGTCCAGAAAATTGTCCAGGAATTTAGTACCTCTCGCACTATTTGTGTACTTTACAAGGGTAAACTGATACTATTTTTATGAATGGTCACTTAATAATGTACCAAAAAAACTAAAACTGCCCATATCCTTTGTCCATGTCCTTGACCCTTACCTCAGCAATGTTTGTTCACGAAATAATCTTGAATGTCAGCAAGGTTTCTGCACTATTATGTTCTTAAAAGCTTTGATTTGGATAATGAAAAAACAGAAATAACCCAGATATTCAACAATAAGCAGTTAAAACAAAATAAATGTACCTATATCTATATTTACATATGGATATAGATATGTACATATATGTACACATTTTTATCTATCCCTTTTTGTAGGCCATCCATACACTAGAACACCAAACAGCCACAGAAACAATTTTAGAAGAATATTTAATGACAGGAAAGGAAGTTCAAGAATATCTGTCTATATATCTATATTTATATCTATTTATATAATATACTTATGCATGAAAAAGCAGATATTGAAACTGTATATACATTAAAATTCACAAATATATAATATACACATGAAAAATACTGAACAGGCACAGATGAGAATGTTTCAGGAAGGTATGGGTGGTCATTAGCATTGATTACTAGTGACATTAATTTTCCTCTGTTGACAGCAATGAAGCTGAATTATCTTTCTGACAATGGGGAGGAAGGCAGGGAGTGGAGGCATGGGAATGGGGAAATAAACAGTGTTTAAATCCAGCAAAACAACCAAGGACAGCGAAATACCATTTGTAGCCCTCCACCCCTCCAAGGAAGCAAGTGCGCACATACACACACATACACACAGACACACACACACCAATTACAGGAACCAGGAAACTATGCTTGGGAAATGGACGTACTCTTTTTACTAGTTGCTGTGGCTGGCATGAAAGCAAATCAGTGCAATGTTTATACACGGGGCCATTTGGCAACACACAGGAAAAGTCTTTAAAATGTTAATATGTGCTGGCCACAATTGAGAACATCCAACCATCTGGGGATGCTAGCAAAGATTTGGCTTGACAAGGAAGTATTCACTCATCAGAGTATGCAGTGTTGGTTTTAAACACAGCGAAAGAACTAGGCACCACCTGACTATCCAGCAATGTGGAAATGACTAAAGAAATTTTAAAGTCCATGGATACACTGGAGCACTCTGCAGGCACTGAAGATGACGTTTCAGAAGCCTGTTGAATAACACGGAAAGAAGTTCAATGGATTGATTTTTGTTTGGCTTTAGGTTCTGGAAAAGCAGGTTAAGAAACACCACATACATGAACCATTCTATAATAGTGTGTTAAAAGGGAGGGTGGGATGGGGATGAGAAAGGAGCAGAGACGGAAAGAAGAGAGCCTGGAAAAACAGCACACCAAAAAGGTAAAAGTGGTTGTCTCTGGGTAATAGAAGCAAGGGAAGCAATTGTTCTCTTGGTTTTCCCCTTATCTGATTTCCTTCTCCTTTCAGATGTTTCTACCATGAAATTGTATCACCTGTACAGTAAACAAAGAGAAAGAAATTCCTTTTAAACCAAACCACGCGGAGAAGAGGCACCCTTTAACCTATCACATGGCAAAGATTAGCAAGATTATTCACTACGCCCTCGGGGGTGGGGGGAGGTGAAGGGAAGGGAGGAGAGGAGAGGGTAGAGAAGGGCAGAGGAGGAGAGAGGAGGGGAGGGGAGAGGGGAGAAGGGAGGGGAGAGAAGAGGGAGAGGAGAGGAGAGAAACCTGCACTCCCAATACACTACACAGACGGCGGGGGTGGGGGGAGGGGTTGTAAACCGGGTGGGAGCCAGGGTTTGGCTCTGCTGGCTTGCTCCCTGTCTCCTGGGATGTCTTCATCGCAAGGTGGCCTCCTCATCCGTGTCTTCCTCGAAATCCTTGACCTCAGCACTGGTGGACTGTCTGGCCCAGGCTCCCCTTTCGGCCTCTCTTTCTTTATGCGACTTGAATCTCCCAACGAAAATTTTGCGGTAGTTCAGGAACATGCCATTCATCGCGTCTATGGCCCGCTCAGCGGACTCCTGCTCCTGGAAGTGCACGAACCCGTAGCCCTTGGGCCCCTTCTCATCGCAGGCCACTTTGCAGGAGAGGATGTTGCCAAACGCTGAGAAGATGTTGTACAGCGCTTTGTTGTCGATGGTCTTCCCCAGGTTCTTGATGAAGACGTTGCCCACCCCGCTCTTGCGGAGCGAGGGGTCTCGCTGGGACCACATGATGCGCACGGGCCTGCCCTTGATGACATCAAAGTTCAGGGTCTCCAAGGCCCGCTTGGCGTCCACCGGTTGCTGGTAGTTAACATACGCATAGCCCAACGAGCGGCGGGTGATCTTGTCCCTGCAAATGCGGATGGAGAGGATGGGCCCGGCCGGGCTGAACTTCTCGTACAGCATTGCCTCGGTCACCTCAGGATGCAGGTCGCCCACGTACAATGAGGCCATGGGGAAGTCGGGGTTCCCCTCGGTGCTCCCGCCCTTGTCTGCATCCACATTTGCATTGTCGGCCGCCGCCGCCGCCACCGCCGCCGCCGCTACCGCAGCCGCCACCTCGGCATCTGCATCCGCATCCGTATCCGCATCCGCCTCTGCCAAGGGGGGCGCCGCAGCCTCTGCAGCAGCGGCGGCTTTGGCCGCACCGGCCTGTGCCACCGCCACTGCCACCAGGGAGGCCTCCACCTCCTCCCCTGCCAAGGCGGCCGCCGCCTCCTCCAGGGTGGCCTCCGCCGCTGCCTCCTCTACGGGGGCCTCGGCCTCCACCTCGGCCTCCACCTCAGCCTCCACCTCCGCTTCCGCCTCAGCCACCGAGGCCTCCGCCACCGCCTCAGCCACGGTTGCCGCCGCAGCCTCCGCTGCAGCCGCTGCCGCCACCGCAGCCGCCACTGTCGCCGCCGTCGCCACGGTCGCCGTTGCCGCCGGGCCGCTGCCGCGACCTCCCTTTCTGCGAGCTGGGGGGAAGAGAGGCGGGGGAGGGCGAGTGGGAGCTGGAACCCGGCGGGGACGCGAGCGGGAGCCGGGGCAGAGGACCCGGGGCCAGCCGAGCTGGCGAGCCCAAGTCACCTGGGATGGCGAGCACTGCCGGGAGCGCGTTGGTCGGAGTCGCTGCAGCCTGCAGCCTGCAGCCTGCTGCTGCTGCCGCCGCTTGGTCGTGGGCCAGCGTGCGGGGCGCGGGCGGACGGCGTGTGGTGGGGGGCTGGGGGTGTTGGCGTCTGTGGTCCGGGCAGCTGGAAAGGCTTCTGTCTCTTTGGTTCCCCCTGTGGCTGCTGCGGGGCAGTGGGGCGGCTGGGCCTGGAGGTCTGGGGCTGCTGGAGGGGGCAGGAGGCTGTGGTGGTGGGCAAGCAGGGGTGTGAGTGCTCAGCCGCTCGGGTCTCCTGGATGTTTATGAAGAGGGAGCCAAGGAAAGGGCTCCACTGTGGCCAGAGGGAATACTGGTTAGATGTAGGGGAGTTTATTTTATCCCCTCTCCCCTATGGAACGTTTAAATAGTAAGTACTATTGCAAGAGAGGGTGAGGTGGCATCCAGAATACACTTGCCTGGCCCAAACAAAGCTAAGAAGAATAGTTTTCTCATATTCAGGCGTGCTCCTCCTCTCAATGCACACGCACTCGCCACCATCACCATCACCAGGAAAACAACTTCTATTCTGAGCGGCCCAAGCTCCCCATGCAGCCTGCTGACCCATTTTCTCAGAGACCCCTCCCCTTCTTCCAGCTCTTTCCCTCCTCTGTAACAGTTGCAAAAGACAGAATTAAAAGCATGCATTCGTTCAGAAAGGCCCTGGGTGTCAGAAAAGGTTTGTACTTGACTAATAACCTAAAGGCTGGTGATTCCAACCCACCCAGCTGTGCCACAGAAGAAAGGCCTAATGATCTGCTTCCTTTAAGATTACAGCCAAGCTCAGTTCTACCCTATAACAAACACATGGCTTTCCATGGGTTGGAATCAACTGGACCTTGACAGCAACATTTTTTATTTTTATTCATTCAAAAAGCCATGCCACAAATAGTTATTGAGACTGAGCCCGTCTCTATGGATAGAGGGGTTCGGAGACGTAGGAGGATGTAGAATGGTTTTGAGTTTGTCTTGGGGAAACAGAAAGCCTGGGCTTGAAACCGTGCCTCTACAACAGACTACCGGAGGACTAGAGACCTGGGGCTGCACATATCCCCAACCACCACCCCCTTGCAGCCTCGAAACATGCATCGGGGGAATCAAGAACACCCTTTCCTTAGTGTTGTCCTCAATGATAAGATGAGGAAAGCCAAACCAAGGGTCGGGCACAGGACCTCATGCAGAACAGGCACTTGTTTATTCTTGGATCTGCCCTCAAGGTGCTGGGGCCTCCAACCTAAACCAAGAGATGCACAACCATGTTCAATAAAAACAAAAACAAAACCTGAAATTACTCTCTAGAAGTCTCAGTTCACCAGCTGAAATTTATGGAAGGCTTATCAAGTACTAGGCATGGGGGGGGGGGGCTAAGGGACAAGCAATGTGGTGAGCATTGGATGTTGATGTGTTGATGTGTGGGGCAGGGTGAGAAGACATGAGCGGTATGTGTTGTGGGAGCAGAGAGGCCACACAGGGCCAAATGCTGAGGAGACAGACAAAGAAGCAACCATTAGAGTAGAGTGTAACAGGGACTAGAGTCCCACTTTCTACAGAAAGGGGAATCAGGTGAGGATGTGCAGAAGAGAGAACCCCCGAGGAAGGTTCTGAAAGGTGAGTAGCAGTCCCCCATGTCAAGGCAGGAGGGAAGTCATTCCAGGCACCGGGATCAGTTTGTGCCAAGGCCCTGTGGCATAACAGCACACACATGGTCTCTTCTGGTCATGCCTAATAATCTGGTGTGGAAGAACTCATGGTCCTCAAGAGTATATAGTAGGAGATGGGGCTGGAAGGTGTGGGGTCCCTTGAGACAAGCTAAGGTGCTTGGATTCTATACCCAAAGTCACAGGAACCACTCAGCATGTTCAATGAGGGAAGCGGTATGACCAGAACTTTAGAGACAGTACATATTAAACACCAATACATATATAAATGTATGCTTGCACAGATAGAGCTGACAGAACAAGAAGGAAATCAGACGTAGACAGTTCCAAAAACGTCAGAACAACCTTTCCCTCTCTCTCTCCTTTCCTTCCATAAATAGGTGTCTCGCACTTACCATGAGCCAGGCATTGAACTGTGGGCTATGGGGTCAGGTTAGGAAAAAAAAAAAAGGTCAACCCAGAGTGCCTTCCCTCAGGAAGTCTTCACTCGACTAAGGCTCAGGCTGCCCATACAAGTAACAGAAATGCCAGCAGAGAGCTATGAGGGCTATGAGATTGGACTATGGTGGCTGTGGAATTTCATCTGCCCAGCACATATTCTCTCCTCCTCCTCCGTCTCTCTGCCCATCCACCTTCTTCAGATAACAGAAATTGTTTTCTGTGATGGCAGTGTTGGCTGGACCTGGACCAACATGATAGAACAACCATGAACATGAGGAATGGACCGAGTCACCACGGGGTGACTGGAAAGGAGTCCGGTATGGCTGAGAACAAGACACACATACCAGCACTTTGCCAGGTTGCAAAATTCAGCTGTCTGCCCCTAGACAGCCCTACTGCCAGCAAAGGCAAGGGGAGAAACCTAGGAGAAGCCTGCTGTACAGCCCCTGCCTGAGCAAGGTGATTACTGCCATCACTGTTAGGAGCCATCTCCTGGGCATCTAGGTTGCGTGCATGTAGGGGGGAGATGATATGTGCCTCACTAGTCCAGGTAGTTGTCCAAGAGGGACCTGAGGAGGTGAGGCCAGGGGGAAGCCATGATGGCTAAGGAATGGGGAATGTGGAAATGATGAGAAGAGTTTCTCAGCCCCATTGTTAAGAGACAGAAATAGCAGAGGGGACCAACTGGAGACCAGTTCAAGGACCAGAACTCAACAAGATCTCTTTGGTTTCCAGCCCACAGAGCCAACAAAATCAGTGAAATGGCAGGTCAGATAGGTTTAGGGAAGTCATGCTGTGGCCCAGTGAATCCCCAAGACTGTCAAACCTGAAGGCAATTCGCAGGCAATCCCTACACTGATCCAGCAACAGGAACAATGCTGCTAAAGTGAAAAGGACAGCAGCTGGGGAATCCTCTCCAAGACTCCTCTCAGAGGCCTCCATGGAGCCCCTCTCTCCCTCTTTTGTTTTTTAGTTCATAGTCAGCTTCTACCATCTGCAATTGAAAGTTTTCTGACTACTGCATGCTGTGACAGAGGCAAAACTGAAGACCACTGTGGAGCTTCACTGGAGGGAGGGAGAAGTCCTTTTCTTGTGGGAGGAAGTGCTATTTATTTCACTCATTCAAAGGTTGAACAAGTATTAATGGAGGGCCTACTTTGTGCCAGAGGGCACTCTTCCAGCCAGAGGGTCCCTGCACTCAGGGAGCATATTTTCTGGTGGGGTAGACAGACAATAAACACGTCAGAAAACATAAAAATAAATGCTTTCAAGGAAATGAACACGGTGATTTGGTAGGTATTACCTAGAATCCAAGAACTGACAAACCGGAGCTATGAAGCTGAAGGAAGGCCTATTTGAGGACAATGATAAGCAGTCAGTCATTTAAGGAACCAGGGGCAGCACCTGCCTAGCACAATTCCCCTGGTCCTGTGGCAGAAAAGAGCTTGGGGGTGCTGGACAGATAGAAGAGATAGCAGAGTGTCTGGAACCCAGTGGATGAAGGGGTAGAGGGTGCAGAGAAAGTTGTAGTGGTGGGCAGTGGCCATGACGAGCAGTATGGTTTTTATTCAAAATGCTACAGACAGCCAGAGAGAGGATTGAATCAGGGTAGTGGCATGGTGTAACTTTATTTAATCATTTGTCTCTGTTCGCTCTGTGTGGAAAATATTTCATGTGAGCAAGACATAAAGGAAAACAAGGAGACCAGTTAGGAGTCTCCTGCCATAGTACAGTTGAGAAATGACAGATGCTGGGCCAGTTTGAGAATAGTGCATGGATTCACATTATATCTTGGAAGCTGAAGAGACAGCACTTGACCATGGAGTGAAGGCAGTCCGTGAATAAACTGAAGAAAAGAACCATTACTGCAGGAGCATTTTCTTGCATGTCCTGATCATAGAGATGTTAAATATTGTGATAGGCAATAATCTGAATGTACCTGGTAGGTTTGGAGAAGGGGGCAAGATGGATGAGTGTCAAGAGGCCATATTTGCACATGCCAAGTTTCTGAATCCATTTGTCCACAATATAGGCTAGAGAAACAGATAACAGGCCTAGATAGTGTTTAAAGCCATGAGACTGGGTGGGATCACCTAAAGAGGGATTTTTGTCAGAGAAAGAAGGTTCAGGGCTATCTTCTGAGATATTCTAACATTTAGAAGTTGGATTGAGGAGAAGAAGCCAGGAAAAGAGATTGAGAAAGACTGGACAGTCTAAAACTGACTTCTCTCTAAGGCCTTGCATGTTCATGGGAGTTGGTTTAAAATCGGACAGCAAAGACTTTTGTGAGCTCGGGTTTGGACCTCTCTTTCTGTTTACTTCTCTGTGAAGCTTTGAAAAGAGATAGGTTCAGACATGGAGACATTCAAAGAGTGTTTAGAGCAGGCTCTGATCTACCCTTTCATATGGCCCAATCCACCTCTTCGTATCAGGAGGGAGAAACACAAAGGAATGGGGATGCGGTTCAGAGAGTAGGCGAAAAGAGTAGAAAGAATGAAAAAAGGTAGGTGATGGGGGTACCAATGAGGAGAGGGGCAGATCAACTCTATATGCAAAAGTAAATCAAAACACTGAAAACAGAGATCTACACAAAGAAGCCTCTTCCTAGGAATTTCTCCTTAGCATAGCTGTAGGGAGGATGCTTAGGGGAATAGGGAATGAAAGCATAATTGTATTTTGGAGTAGGGAAATTGCTTCTGTCATTTCACTCTGTCCGCCAAATCCCCTAAATTAAAAAAATAATTATGAGATACAGGCCAACAGAAAGGCAACCTTAGCTTTTTATTTAGGGAGAAACAGAACGTGTTTGGATGTGCCCCTGCCATTTAACAAATTATAACAATGACTATTAAATTGCTTTGAATAAATAAAACAAATGTAGCAAATGGTCTTTTGGATCCTTATGAAGTGAAAAATTAAGGGAGACACATGTGTGGGACAGGGAAGGAATGGGGATTGGTCCCATAGAAATAAGAGCCCCAGGGCATGAGGACATGTGTACAAGCATGTTTATCACAGATTGATTCTTATTGGGCAGTAAACTAGGACACAAAACAAATACTCATGCGTTGGGGAATGGATGAGTACATTGTGGTGCAGCCATTCTATGAATTATGATGCAACCATTAACAAAGTTTAGGGAGATTTCCAAAATGTGTTACTAGTTAAGTAAGAAAAGCACGTTGCAAAGAAGGGAACAGTGTATGGTTCTATTTTTGTGGTGATGGTGGGAAAGATACGTGGTCGTTATCCCATATTTATTTGATTGCCTATTTGACATCTCCACTTGGATGTCTCAGGCATTTCATCCTTAAATGACAAAAACTAAGCTACTGAGCTTCTTTACTCCCCTCTCCCTACTCCCCCCAAATTTTCTCCTCCCACATTTTTCCCCATCTCAGTAAATAGCACCGCCATCCATCCAGGTATTCAAGTGAAATAAAATTGGAGAGTCACCCTTATTTCCTTCCTCTCCCACATGTTTCTCTGTTCACCATCCCACCCTTCAGCAAGTCCTATCACCTCTACCTCCCAAACACCTCCTGAACCTCTCCAGCTACACTGATGTGCACCATTATGTCTCTTGGATTCCTACCATCCCCTTCTTCCTCCAGTAGCCAGACTGATCTTTCCGAAAGATGAATCACATCTTTTTCCTCCCCTACTTAATATCCCATAATGACTCCTCATTTCACTTCGACTAAAGTGCAAGGTCCTCAACGTAACTTACATATAATGAGCTGCATGATCTGGCTTCTGCCAACCTCCCCTCACATGCTTCTCTCCTCTCTATACCTTGGACACCATGGGTCTTCTTAGAGTATTTTTACAACTCCACACTTCAAGCTGAATCCTTCCTGCGGGCTTCCATTTGCCTGAAACTTTCTTTCTTCATCCTTTTAAATTATGAACAAGTTTTTTAAAAATACTGAAAAGTACATCAAGTCACAGAACACACACCAATGTACACATCATTCAAAATGAAAAAAAAATATTTTGTCTTACTCTTGCTTCAGATGTTTAGATCTTTTGGGTGAAAAAGCAATACAAAATACAGCTGGTGTTCCCTTTGGAGCCCTCTCCAATACCATTCCCTTCTCTCCCTTCCCAGAGGTACATACCTAGATCACTTCTGTGTGTGATTAAAGGCAGGAGACAAGCAAGTCCTGGATGTCTCTCTCTAATTTCTTTTTCTCTCTCTGCTCGCTCACCACTTCCCTGAAGTGAAGAATTTATATGATCCATTGCTCTTTGTCTCTAAGGGATCATAATTAGTCATATTTGGGCCCAGGAATGGTCATGAGAAAGAAGGAAGCCTATACTAATAGTAGTTCTTGCGTTTTCCTAAATTCCTGGGCCTTGCTTTGTGGAAATAAAAGAAGATGGGGCTTGGAGTCAAATTGACTCTTAGGCAGAATTCCAAAGCAATAATACTTAACCACTCTGAGCCTCAGTATGTGCTTCGAATTGGAATTGCAGAAACTGTAGTTAAGGTTCTTAGGAATACCCTTTATAACTAACAGTCTTGCTCCAACCCTGCTTAGGAACCAGCAACAAATGACTGCTCTGACTGATGATTTTTACATAGCGTTTAAGCCTTTTTATTTATTTTTTTTCTTTCTGGGAACCAATTCGCCTTCCAGTATATACTTAAAGAGGTAAGTTACACCCTTCTTTGTCATAATCTTAGACAGTTTACATGTATGATCTTATAATAATATACCTGCAGATATACCCCAAGGCTGTGACTTACTAGCTTTTATACCTTGGTCAAATTGCTTTACTTTTTTTACTTTTTCTTTCTTTTATTGCATTTTCGGTGAACGTTTACAGAAGAAATAGTTTCTCATTAAACAGTCAGTACACGTACTGTTTTATGACATTGGTTAACAACCCTACGACATGCAACAGTCTCCCTTCTTGACCTTGGAGGACTTTATTTTGCGGGGGGGGGGATATACATAGCCAAAGATACACCATTTCAAAAATTTCTACATATACAATTCAGTGACATCGATTACATTCTTCCAGTTGTGCTGCTATTCTCACTATCATTTTACAAATTATTCCATCACCATTATCTTCAACTTACTGTCCCCTAGGCTTCCCATCAAACCTTTTGAGTTGCTGTTGTCAATTTGATCTCACATAGATAATTCTTTTTTTTCTTTGTACTTTACATGAAGGTTTACAGAACAAAATAGTTTCTCATTAAACAGTTAGTACACATATTACCCTATGACAATGGTTAACAACTCCACGACATGTCAACACTGCCCTTTCTCAACCTTGGGTTTCCTATCACCAGATTTTGTGTCACCTCCTGCCTTCTAGTCCTTGTCCTTGCACTGCTGTGCCTCATTAGTTCCATTTTGTTTTATGGGGCTGTCCTATCCCCGACTAAACAGTGAACTTTGGGAGTGACTTCACCACTGAGCTAAAAGAGTATCTGGGGGCCATACTCTCAGGGTTTCTCCAGCATCCTTAAGGCCAGTAAATCTGGTCTTCTTTGTGTGTTAGAATTTTGTTCTATATCCTTCTCCAACTCTGTCCAGAATCCTCTGTTGTGATCCCGATGAGAGCAGTCAGTGGTGTTAGCCGGGCACCATCTAGCTGTACTGGACTCAGTCTGGTGGAGGCCTTGGTAGCTGTGGTCCATTAGTCCTTTGGACTAATCTTTTCCTTGAATCCTGTTCTCTTCATTCTCCCTTGCTCTCTAAAGGGTGAGACCAGTGGAGTATCTTAGATGGCTGCTCACAGACTTTTAAGACTGCAAACGCTACTCACCAAGGTAGAATGTAGAACATTGTCCGTATAAACTGTGTTACACCAGTTGACCTAGATGTTCCCTGAGACCATGGTCCCCACAGCCCTCCGCCCAGCAATTCAGTCCCTCAGGGAGTTTGGATGTGTCTATGGAGCTTCCATGACCTCTCCTTGTACACGTTGCGCTGGTTTCCCCAGTATTGTGTACTGTCTCACCATTCACCAAAGATACCACTTATCTACTGCCTATTTAGTATTTCTCCCCCACCCCTCCCAACCCTGGTAACCAACAAAGCTTGTTAATTTGTGTGTGTAAACTTTTTCATGGGTTTTTACAATAGAGGTCTCATACAATATTTGTCCTTTTGTGATTGACTTATTTCACTCAGCATAATGTCCTCCAGTTTCATTCATGTTATGAGATGCTTCAGATTCATCATTGTTTTTTCTCGTTGCATAGTACTCCATTGTATGTATGTACCATAGTTTGTTTATCCATTCATCTTTTGATGGGCATCTAGGATGTTTCTGTCTTTTTGCTGTTGTGAACTATGCTGCCATGAACATAGGTGTGCATATGTCTATTCGAGTGACGACTCTTATTCCTCTAGGATATATTCATAGGAGTGGGACTGCTGGATCTTATCGTATTTCTATTTCTAGCTTTCTCAGGAAGCTCCATACCATTTTCTAAAATGGTTGTATCATTTTGCATTCCCACCAGCAGTGCATAAGAGTTCCGATCTCCCCGCAGCCCCTCCAACATTTGTTATTTCCAGTGTTTTTGATTTGTGCCAGTAATGCCCAGGTGAGATGGTCTCTCATTGTGGTTTTAATTTGCATTTCTCTAATGGCTAGTGAACGCAAGCATTTCCTCATGTGTCTGTTGGCCGCTTAAATGTCTTCTTTGGTGAAGTGTCTGTTCATTTCCTTTGCTCATGTTTTAATAGGATTATTTGTCTTTTTGTGGTAGAGGTGTTGGATTTTCTTGTAGATTATGGAGATTAGACCTTTGTCTGACTTGTAATGTCCAAAATTTTTTTCCCTGTCTGTAGGTTCTCTTTTGACTCTTTTGGTGAAGTCTTTTGAAGAGCATAGGTGTTTGATTTTTAGAAGGTCCCTGTTATCTAGCTTATCTTCTGGGGTTTGTGTGTCGATGATTGTGGTTTGCATCCTGTTAATGCTGTGTATTAGGGCCTGTAGCCTTGATCCTATTTTTTCTTCTATGAACTTTATAGTTTCTGGCTTTATATTTAGGTCTTTGATCCATTTTGAATTAGTTTTTGTATATGGCGTGAGTAATGTGTCCCGTTTCATTTTTTGGCAGATGGCTATCCAGTTTTGCCAGCACCATTTGTTAAAAAGACTGTCTTTGCCCCATTTGATGGACTTTGGGCCCTTGTCTAAGACCAGGCGACTGTAGGTGGATGGATTTACATCTGGGTTCTCAATTTTGTTCCATTGGTCATTGTATCTGTTGTTGTACCAGCACCAGGCTGTTTTGACAACCATAGCTGTATAGCAAGTTCTCAGGTCAGGTAGTGCGAGTCCTCCTGTTTAATTCTTCTTCTTCAAGAGTGCTTTACTTATCCGGGGCTTCTTCTCTTTCCATATAAAGTTAATGATTAGTTTTCCCATCTCTTTAAAGAATGTTGTTGGTATTTGGATTGGGATTGCATTTTATTTGTAAATTGCTCTGGGTGGAATAGTCATTTTCACTATGTTGAGTCTACTTATCTATGAGTATGTTTTTCCATTTATGCAGATCCCTTTGGTTTTCTTGCAGTACTGTTTTGTAGTTTTCTTTGTATAGGTCCTTTACATCCCTGGTTAGATTTATTCCTAAGTATTTTATTTTTTTAGGGGGTATTATAAGTGGTATTGTTTTCCTGATTTCTCTTTCATCATTCTCTTTATTGATGTATAGGAATCCAAATGATTTTTGTATGTTTATCTTGTATGCTGCTACACTGCTGAATCTTTCTATTAGTTCCAGTAGATTTCTTGTGGAGTCTTTAGGGTTTTCTATGTATAGTATGATATTATCCTCAAACAGGGACAGTTTAACTTCTTCATTACCAATTTGGATGCCCTTTAT
>NW_004444006.1:10329762-10331785 GCF_000243295.1 Trichechus manatus latirostris | reverse complement strand
CTCTGAGGACTGCCTTTGCTGTGTCCCAAAGGTTTTGGTATGATGTGTTTTCATTCTCATTTGATTCTAGGAATTTTTTTATTCCATCACTGATTTCTTCTATTACCAACTGATGTGTAAGCAGGGTATCATTCAGTTTCCATGTAATTGATTCTTTTTCCTTGCTCTTTCTGTTGTTAATGTCTACCTTGATGTATTGTGGTCAGAGAAGATACTTTCAATTATCTTAACGTTTTGGATCTTGTTGAGGATTGCTCTGTGGCCTAAGATTAAGATGTGGTCTATTTTGGAGAACGTTCCATGTACATTGGAAAAGAATGAGTACTTTGCAGCTGTTGGATGCAGTGTTCTATATATGTTTATGAGGTCAAGTTGGCTGATTTTGCCCTTTAGATTTTCTGTATCTTTGCTGCGTTTCTTTTTAGTTTCTCTGTCCTTACTGAGAGTGTTGTGTTGAAGTCTCCTACCATTATTGTGGATCTGTCAATTTCTGTTTTCATTGTTGGTAGAGTTTGTTTTATGTATTTTTGAGCCATGTCATTGGGTGGGTAGATGTTTATTATGGTTATGTCTTCATGATGGATAGTCCCCTTAATCATTGTATAATGTCCTTCTTTGTCTTTTATGGTGGATTTTCTTTGAAAGTCTATTTTATCTGAGGTTAACACTGCCACTCCTGCTCTTTTTGGTAGTTGTTAGCTTGATATATTTTTGTTCCAACCTTTGACTTTTAATAAATTCACATCTTTATTTCTAAGGTGTGTCTCTTGCAGACAGCATGTTAATGGATCTTGTTTTCTTATCCGTTCTGTCACTCTCTCTTTATGGGTGCATTGATCCCATTTACATTCAGTGTAATTATTGATAGATGTAAGTTTATTGCTGTCATTTTGTAGTGTTTTGTTTTGTTCTGTTTTTTTTTTTGTTGTTGTTGTTTTTTGTGGTGCTGACGTTTTCTTTGTTCTTCTTACTCTCCTGTGCCAAATTATTCTTGTTTGTGGATATTTTTTTCATTTCTTTTGTTTTTGTAGGTTTTATTTTTGCTGAGACTTTATGTTTTTCCTCTTTATTTTTATGAGTATGAGTATGTTTTTTAACTTTCTTTGTGGTTACCATGAAATTTACCCTTAACTTTCTAAGTTTGAAACAGTCTACCATTACTTGGTATCGCCTTCCTCGCCATTAGAAGGTTCTATACTTACACAGTTTATGCCCTCTTTTATTGTTCTGATGTTGTTGTCATTTACAGATTAACTTCTCCGATTTTCTGTTGTATTTCTTTTGGTTTTGGATAGTCCTTGAGAGTTCATTTCCTAGATTGGTATCTGGCTGTGCGATCCTGCGTCCTAGATTCAGCCTGTGAGCTGAAGTTGTTTGTTCTCAGATCGAACAACTCCCTTTAATAATTCTTGTAAGTTTGGTTTGTTTTTTACATATTCCTTTAATTTCTCTCTATCTGGAAATGTCCTAATTTCACCATCATATTTGAATGAGAGTTTCACAGGATATATTATTCTTGGCTGGCAATTTTTTTCTTCCAAGGTTTTATATATGTCATCACATTGCCTTCTTGCCTGCATGGTTTCTGCCAAATCATCTGAGCTTAGTCTTATTGTATGTGACTTCTTGTTTTTCATGAGCTGCTCTCAGGATTCTTTGTTTGTCTTTGGTTTTGGCGAGTGTGATTATGGTATGCCTTGGTGATTTTCTTTTGGGTTCTATATGGGGTTCTTTGAGCTTCTTGGATGGCCAGCTTTCCATCTTTAATGATACTGGGAAAGTTTTCTGTCAGCAGTTCTTCAATGATCCTCTCTGTGTCTTCTGTTTTCTCCCCCTGTTCTGGAACTCCAATCACTCCCAAATTTTCGCTTTTGATTGTATCCCACAGAACAATCAGGGTCTCTTCATTTTCCTTTGTTCTTTTTTCTGAGTTTTCCTCAAACAGAGTTGTATCCAAATGTTTGTCTTCAATTCCACTGATCCTGTCTTCCACCATTTCAAATCTGCTCGTCAGCCCTTCTAT
>NW_004444006.1:10323052-10329379 GCF_000243295.1 Trichechus manatus latirostris | reverse complement strand
TGTTTGTGGCACTTACTACAGCCACCAGGACGTGTTGGTAATCAGTGCAGGGCAGGTTCTAGTAGGTCGTGCCTGTGCTGCAAGTTGGTGTGATATTAAGCGCATGGTGCAGGTAGGCAGGATGGAGGAGGAAGATTGTTATGTGTGGAGCTAAGATGGATATGAGAGAGAGGAGAGAGGAACAGGAGCCAAAAACATACTAACAAACATAAAAGAGTGCTAGGGGAGCTTGCTGTTGGAGTGGGGAGATGGGAGACAATGAAATGGAGAAAAATGAAAAGGGGAAGAAGAAGAAAAGAATGAATAAATTAAAATTAGAAAGGTTAAAGAACGCAAAGCTCCCAGGTATCCCATTGGTGCGGCTATGAGGTCTGGGGAAGTTGTTCTCAGGTGTTGCAGTACAGTTTGGCTAGAAAGCGTAGAGGTCTTCAGTGCCAGGTATTCAGGGAACAGGAAGACAAGGAAGGTATAGAGAGATGAGAAACTGAGTATTGAAGAAAGACAGAAAGGGAAAAAGAGGGAAAAGAAAACAAAAGGAATTTAAAAAAAGAAAAGAAAAGCCCACCAAAATCAGAAACAAAAAACTTGAAAAAAGAAATGCCGTCAGGGATCCCTCTGCACATCTGCGCAAGCCGAGGAGGTAGGTTCCAAGCTGCGCAGCACCACCAGGCCAGAATGGGCTCCCAACTCAAGAAAAGGAAAAGAAAACTAACAAACAATTCAAAACAAACAAACAAAGAAAAGCCCCAGGATCCCACCAGCGTGGCAGCCCTGACCGGGAAGCAGTTCCACACTCGAAGAGAGCTCCGCAGCCCCTCAGGAAGAAGTGAAGATGGCGCAGGGAGCCAGGTATTTGAGCGAAAGGAAGAGGAGGTGGTGAGAGGTAAGGAAGAAATCAAAAGAAAAAAGCAACACCAGCAGCCAACTAATGGCACTCAGGGAGCCAACCAGTGCGTGTGGGTGGAATCCAAGCAGCCAGTGCTTCCCTGACAAGAGACTGTGGCTGCAGGAAGCAGAGGAAGCCGAGTGGGGGTGAAGAAGAGTTGGGGGTGGGAAAGCTTTTATCGCAAATTACCGGTTGTTTTGTCTCCTACTGGAAGCTCTGTGAAGCTGCTTTCTCATACCCCCTATATCCTGGTTTCCAAAAGGAGTCCAAGATGGCAGATCCACTCTGTGTTAGCTGATAGGGTACCTCTGCATGAATCTCTCCTCGCTCTCCATTCTCTGTCAGTTTTCTCACTCCATTTGGTGCTTGAATGAGTTCTTTATCTCTTCATTTGATGTTTTAGGGCTTCAGGATTGCTGTTTTCTCTGTTTGGCTTAGTTTTTTTGATCTTTGCTGTGGAAGGATGGCATGGTGCTTCTGCCTAGAGTGCCATTTTTCACAGATGAAAATTTTATCTGAAAGGACTGGAGTCTTATGCCTATACAATACTGACTTTGAATTAATGTTAACTTCTTCCAAGTTGGATGAATTGGTTTTCATATCTCATGGTCCTCAAATTGATTTATTATGGGATTCACTAGACTTATGGAAACAGAGGCAGGATGTTCACCCTCCCATCATTTGTGGGCATGGCTCCCAGGTTTTCCCTTGCTCCACTGGATGTTCATAGCATGGAATATAGCCCACCCTATTGTCACAGTAATGATGAGCATGCCTTTACCAATTGGAGTACTTTATATGGTGGGCACCAATTATTAATGAAAATTGGTATGGTTCAATAGCTATATCACTTTCCTGATCACTCCAGTAGAAGGGAAGCCCTAGCCAGTCCTGAGCAGGCTCCTGTTGACACTGACACCTGGAAGTTTTTTTCCCAAGGAAGCACGCACACACACACACACACACACGCACACACACACACATTATAGAACTTCCCTGCTCCCTTTATTTATTTCCATTAAAAATATTTTATTTATTTTTGTTGGCAATATACACAACTAAACAGAAATCCATTCACAATTTCTTCATGAACAGTTAAATGATATCAGTTACATATTTCACGTTGTGTCACCATTCTCACTATTTCTACCCATATTGTTTCATCACAATTAATTTAGCCTCTCTCTCTGCCCCTTAACTTTCTCATCTGTGCTTTAGTTTAACTATTGTTGGTTTACACTGATAGAGATAAATCTTTTTTTTTTAGATTTCCCAATTTTTTTATCGTAGTTTATTTTTTTATTGATGTGCTTTAAGTGAAAGTCTACAATTCAAGTTAGTCTCTCATACAAAAACTTATACATACATTGTTATGTGACCCTAGTTGCTCTCCCTATACTGTGATAGCACACTCCTCCTTTCCCCCCTGTATTTCTCGTGTCCATTCAACCAGCTCCTGACCCTCACTGCCCTCTCATTTCACCTCTGGAGAGGAGCTGCCAATTTCATCTCATGTTTCCACTTAAGCTAAGAAGCACACTTTTCACGAGTATCATTGTATGTCCCATAGTCCAGTCTAATCTTTGCCTGAAGAGTTGGCCTCCGGAATGGTTTTAGTTTTGGACTAACAGAGAGTCCAGAGGTCCCTCCAGTCTTAGTCAAATCATTAAGTCTGGTCTTTTTACTAGAATTTGAGTTCTGCACCCCACTTTTCTCCTGCTCCGTCAGGGACTCTGCTGTGTTTCCTGTCGGGGCGGTCATTGGTGGTAGCTGGGCACCATCTATTTCTTCTGGTCTCAGGCTAATGAAGTCTCTGGTTTATGTGGCTCTTTCTGTCTCTTGGGCTAATACTTTCCTTGTGACATTAGTGTTCTTCATTCTCCTTTGCTCCAGGTGGATTGGGACAAATTGATGCATCTTAGATGGTCACTCACTAGCTTTTAAGACCCTAGATTCCACTCATCAAAGTGGGATGCGGAACATTTTCTTAATAAACTTTATTATGTGAATTGACCTAGATGTCCCCTGAAACCATGGTCCCCAGACCCCCATCCCTGCTACTCTGTCCCTCGAAATGTTTGGTTGTATTCAGGAAACGTCTTAGCTTTGGTTTAGTTCAGTTGTGCTGACTTCCCCTTTAGTGCCTGTTGTTCTTCCCTTCACCTAAGATAATTCTTGTCTACTATCTAGCTAATGAATATCCTTCTCTCTCTTTCCCCACCCTCGTAACCATTGAAGAATATTTTCTTCTGTTTTACAACCTTTTCTTGAGTTGTTATAATAGTAGTCTTCTACAATATTTGTCCTTTTGTGACTGACTAAATTCACTCAGCATAATGCCTTCCAAATTCCTCCAAACTATGAGATGTTTCACGGATTCATGGTTGTTCTTTATCATTGCATAGTATTCCATTGTGTGAACATACCATAATTTGTTTATCCATTCGTTCATTGATGGGCCCCTAGGTTGTTTCCATTTTCTTGCTAACGTTAACAGTGCTGCAATGAACATGGGTGTGCATATATCTATTCGTGTGATGGCTATTATTTTTCTAGGATAAATTCCAAGGAGTGGGATTGCTGGATCGTATGGTACTTCTATTTCTAGCTTTTCAAGGAACTGCCATATTGATTTCCAAAGTGGTTGTACCATTTTACATTCCCACCAACAGTGTATAATTGTTCCAGTCTCTCCACAACCTCTCCAGCATTTATTATTTTGTATTTTTTGGATTAATGCTAGCCTTGTTGGAGTGAGATGGTATCTCATTATAGTTTGATTTGCATTTCTCTGATGGCTAATGATTGTGAACATTTCCTCATGTGTCTGTTAGCCGCCTGAATGTCTTCTTTGATGAAGGACTTCTTCATATCCTTTAACCATTTTTTAATTGGGTTATTTGTGTTTTTGTGGTTGAGGTTTTGCAGTATCTTGTAGATTTTAGAGATTATGCACTGATCAGATTTGTTGTAGCCAAAATTTTTTTCCCAGTCTGTAGGTTGTCTTTTTATTATTTTGGTGAAGTCATTTGATGAGCATAAGTGTTTGATTTTGGGGAGCTCTCAGTTATCTAGTTTCTCTTCTGGTGTTTGAGCATTGTTAGTAATGTTTCATATTCTGTTTATGCCATGTATTAAGGCTCCTACCATTGTCCCTATTTTTCTTCCATTATCTTTATCATTTTAGATTTTATATTGAGGTCTATGATTCATTTTAAGTTAGTTTTTGTGCATGGTGTGAGGTATGGGTATTGTTTCAGTTTTTTGCCAATGGCTATCCAGTTATGCCAGCACCATTTGTTAAAGAGACTGTCTTGTCCCCAATTAACTGACTTTGGCCCTTTGTCAAACATCAGCTGCTCATAGGTGGATGAATTTACTTCTGGATTCTCAATTCTGTTCTATTGGTCTACGTATCTGTTGTTGTACCAGTACCAGGCTGTTTTGACTACTATGGCAGTATAATAGGTTCTAAAATCAGGTACTGTGAGGCTTCCCACTTTGTACTGCTTCTTCAGTAATGCTTCACTTATCCAGGGCCTCTTCCTTTTCCACATGAAGTTGGTGATTTGCTTCTCCATCTCATTAAAAAATTCCCTTGGAATTTGAATCAGGATTGCATTGTATCTGTAGATCACTTTGGGTAGAATGGACATTTTCACAATGTTGAGTCCTTCTATCCATGAGCAAGGTACGTTTTTCCACTAAGACAGGTCTCTTTTGGTTTCTTGCAGTAGTGTCTTGCAGTTTTCATTGTATAGGTCCTTTATGTCTCTGGTTAGATTTATTCCTAAGTATTTTATCTTCTTGAGGGCTATTGTAAATGGTATTGATTTGGTGATTTCCTCTTCGAGGTTCTTTCTATTGGTGTAAAGGAATCCAACTTATTTTTGTATGTTTATCTTGTATTCTGATACTTGGCTGAAATCTTCTATTAGTTCAATAGCTTTCTTGTGGATTCTTTGGGGTTTTCTGTGTATAAGATCATATCATCTGCAAATAGAGACAGTTTTACCTCTTCCTTACCAATTTGGATGCAGTTTATTTCTTTTTCTAGCCTAATTGCTCTGGCTAGGACCTCCAGCACAATGTTGAATAAGAGTGGTGATAAAGGGCATCCTTGTCTGGTTCGCGTTCTCAAGGGGAATGCTTTCAGACTCTCTCCATTTAGGATGATGTTGGCTGTTGGCTTTGTATAAACGCCCTTAATTATGTTGAGGAATTTCCCTTCTATTCCTATTTTGCTGAGCGTTTTTATCATGAATGGGTGCTGGACTTTGTCAAATGTCTTTTCTGCATCAATTGATAAGATCATGTGGTTTGTATTTTGTTTTATTTATGTGATAGTTTTTCTAATGTGGAACAATCTCTGCATACCTGGTATGAATCCCACTTGGTCATGGTGAATATTTTTTTTATACACTCTTGAATTCTACTGGCTAGAAATTTGTTGAGGATTTTTGCTTCAATGTTCATGAGGGATATTGGTCTGTAATTTTCTTTTTTGTGGTGTCTTTACCTTGTTTTGGCATCAGGGTTATACTGGCTTCTTAGAATGAGTTTGGGAGTATTCCATCCTTTTCTATGCTCTGAAATACCTTTAGTAGTGCTAGTAGTGTTAACTCCTCTCTGAAGGTTTGGCAGAATTCTCCAGTGAAAGTGTCCGGGCCAGGGCTTCTTATGGGGGAGAGGGGAGTTTTTTAAATTATCTTTTCAATCTCTGTTTTTATTATAGATTTATGTAGTTGTTCTACCTCTGTTTCTGTTAGTTTAGGTAGGCAGAGAGTTCCTAGAAATTTGTCCAATTCCTCTAGGTTTTCAAATTTGTCAGAGTACAATTTTTCATAGTATTCTGTTACGATTCTTTTAATTCCAGTTGCGTCTGTTGTGATATCACCCATCTCATTTCTTATACATGTTATTTGCTTCCTCTCCTGTTTTTCTTTTGTCAGTTTGGCCAATGGTTTATCAATTTTTTGATCTTTTCAAAGAACCAGCTTTTGGTCTTGTTAACTCTTTCAATTGTTTTTCTATTCTCTATTTCATTTAATTCTGCTCTAATTTTTTTTTTAATATTACTTTAGGTGAAGGTTTACAGAATGAATAGTCTGTCATTAAACTGTCAGTACACATATTGTTTTATAACATTGGTTAACAACCACACGACATGTCAACACTGTCCTTTCTCGACCTTGGAGGACTTTTTTTTTTTTTTGGTGAAAATATACATTCTGCTCTAATTCTTATTATTTCCTTTCTTCTGGTGCCTGAGAGCTTCTTTTTCTGCTCTTTTTCTACTTGTTCGAATTGTTGGGTTAATGTTTTGATTTTGGCCCTTTCTTCTTTCTGGATGTGTGCATTTATTGCTATAAACTGACCTCTGAGCACTGCTTTGCTGTGTCCCAAAGGTTCTGGTAGGATGTGTTTTCATTCTCGTTTGA
>NW_004444006.1:10311353-10322617 GCF_000243295.1 Trichechus manatus latirostris | reverse complement strand
ATTGACCCTTTAATCATTATATAGTGTCCTTCCTTATCCTTTGTGGTGGATTTTACTTTAAAGTCTATTTTGTCAGAGATTAATACTGCCATTCCTGCTCTTTTTTGATTGTTGTTTACTTGATATATTTTTTCCATCCTTTGCGTTTTAGTCTGTTTGTGTCTTTAAGGTGTATCTCTTGTACGCAACATATAGACGGATCGTGTTTTTTATCCAATCTGCCACTCTCTGTCTCTTTATTGGCGCATTTAGTCCATTTACATTCAGCGTGATTATTGATAGAAATGAATTTAGTGCTGTTATTTTGATGTCTTTTTTGTGTGTTGTTGACAGTTTCTTTGTTCCACTTAATTTTCTGTGCTGAGTAGCTTTTCTTTATGTATTTTCTTTTCATGTTTTTCATTGTTATTGATTTTGTATTTGCTGAGTCTTTATATTTTTCTTGTTTTTTTTATTTTTACATGTAGGGTTATTGGTTTCCTTTGTTGTTGCCTTAATATTTACCCCTATTTTTCTAAGCTTAAACCAGTCCTTTATTTCTTTATATTGCCTTGACTTCCTCTCCATATGAAAAATCTGTGACTACATTTTTAGTCCCTTTGTTTTGTTTTAATGTTGTCATCTTTTACATATTGGCATCTCTGTTTGCCTCTTTTCAGTGTTTTAGCTTTGATTTATTTTTGTGACTTCCCTATCTAGGTCGATATCTTGTTACTCTGTCCTGTGTTTTAGTCTTGGGTTGTTATCTGATGTTATTGATTTTCTAACCAGAGGACTCCCTTTAGTATTTCTTGTAATTTTGGTTTGGATTTTGCAAATTCCCTAAACTTTTGTTTATCTGGAAATGCCCTAATTTTGCCATCATATTTGAGAGACAGTTTTGCTGGATATATAATTCTTGGCTGGCAATATTTTTTCCTTCAAGGCTTTATATATGCCACCCCATTGCCTTCTTGCCTGCATGGTTTCTGCTGAGTAGTCCGAGCTTATTCTTATTGACTCTCCTTTGTAGATGACTTTTCATTTATTACTAGCTGCTCTTAAAATTCTCTGTTTATCTTTGGTTTCGGCAAGTTTGATTATACTATATCTTGGTGACTTTCTTTTGGGATCTACCTTATGTGGGGTTCAATAAGCCTCTTGGATAGATATCTTCTTATCTTTCATGATATCAGGGAAGTTTTCTGTCAACAAATCTTCAACAATTTCTCTGTATTTTCTGTTATCCCCTCCATTCTGGTACTCCAATCACTTGTAGATTATTCCTCTAGATAGAGTCCCACATAATTAGAGTTTCTTCATTTTTTAAAATTCCTTTATCTGATTTTTCCTCACATAAGTTAGTGTCAAGTGCTTTATCTTCAGTCTCACTAATTGTGACTTCTGTTACCTCAGGTCTGCTCTTATGATTTTCTATTGAGTTGTCTAATTCTGAAATTTTATTGTTAATCTTATGGATTTCTGATTGTTGTTTCTCTATGGATTCTTGCAGCCTATTAAATTTGTCATTATGCTCTTGAATAACCTTCTTAAGATCCTCTGTTGCTTTGCCTGTGTGTTCCTCAGCTTGTTCTGTATTTTATCTATTCTCCTTCCTAATATCTTGAAGAGTTCTGTATATTAATCTTTTGTATTCTACCGCTGGTAGTTCCAAGAAAGTCTCCTCTTCTGTATAATTTCTTGATTCTTTGTTTTGAGAGCTTGCTGAAGCCATCATTGTCTATCTCTTTATGTGATTTGATATTAACTGTTGTCTCCAAGCCGTCAATAAGTTATTATATTTATTTATTTTATGTTTGCTGTGTGCTAACTTCTTATTTTGTTTTGTTTTGATATGCCCAAATAGGCTGCTTATGTGAGCTAGTTTGATTATTGCCACCTTTGAAGCTCTAACATCCTGTCACCAGGTGGTTAGAGCTGTTACTAGGTATATGAGCCCAGGAGTCTGTTTACTTTTCTTCTATGAATTCAGCTCAGGTGTCCAGGTAGTCAGTCACCAAGTGTGTGGTGGAAGCTATTACATACAGTCCTAGACAGGCATGGGTGATTGGTGTAGGCACCGTTATCTGGCTGCAGTAGGGGGTCACAAGCTGAACAAGGCAGGGGGCTGACGCCTGCCCCTGTCTAGGAGAAAAGCATGACCCTGTTCCCTAGAGCAAGTAGGTGGTTGGGTTTTGCAGCCAGATGATGAGCTCCCAATGCTGTTGGCTGTAAGTACTAGGGCACACCACTTATTCTTGGACCACTCTCATTGGTGGCTAGGTAGCATTGGTGAAGCCACCAGTCCTCAGGTCCCGGATGTGAGTAGATGAGGACTGTGCTTAATGGGCAGAGTTGTGTCAAATGTCACGAACCTGCCACTCCACCATATAGCTGACAGTTGAAGTTAAGCTTAAGGTATATACCCTGTTGTACTGTGCTAATGAGAGACTACACTGCTGAAGTGGGCCCACATAAGTCTATGCAGGGATGAAAGCCTTTCAAAGTCCATGGACTCCTTATGCCTATACCTAGGCAAAGGAGCTGTGCCTGCACAGTGTTACTGGTTTAGGAGAGCTGACGGATTATTTGTTCTTGTTTGTTAATTTGTTCCCCATCCAAGGCTGGGAGAATGGCGGATGACAGGTCCTTACTTCCAGCCCAGGGGACGTGACAATGGCTGAAGCTGGCCTGGGATCTGGGGTAGAGTGGGGAGGGGGTATGTAAATGGGAGAAAGGTTTTTCCCAAAGGGAGTGTTTTTTTATCCTCGTGGTAGGTTGGATGCATGTACTTATGTTTTGTGATTGAGTGCTGCTTTTCACTGGTTCTGGAGACTTGAGTACACTGTCCACCACTCGATTTTTCCCATTGTTGAAAACACTTCCCGAGCACCACTGCTTGCCTCACTGTGTGCACTGGCTGCAGGGTACTGGTTCCCGACAGGTCAAGTCTTGCAACACCTCGTTGCTTCTGAACTGTCTCTCCTCCCCCCACTGCTCAGTTAGATTCCTCAAGTTTTCCTTGATGTTCAGGGCTCCTAGGTTGTCATGTGTAATAAATACACTTGTTTTTTATGGTCTTGTTGTTAACAGGGACCACAGGAAGCGTCTGACTACTCCACTACCTTGGCCCCTCCTCCTTCCTTTTTATTTTAATGGGTAGGTTTATGAGCTTCCTTTGTGGTTACCTTGAAATTTACCTTTCTTTTTCTAAGTTTAAACCTATTTTTTTTTCTTGATCTTGCCTTGACTTTCTCTACATATGGAAGTTGAATGACTTTTTTTTTTTTCTTTTGATGTTGTCATCATATACTTATTGACGACTCTGGTTCCTTATTTCCAGTCTTTTAGCTTTTCTTCTTTTTTGAGAATTTCCTGTCTGATTTGGTGTCTGGTTGATCTGTCCTGTGTCCTAGTCTTGGTTTGATGTCTGATGTTGTTGGCTCTCTAACCAGAGGACTCCCTTTAATATTTCTTGTAATTTTTTGTTTGGTTTTTGCATATTCCCTTAATTTCTGTTTATCTGGAAATGACCTAATTTCACCATTGTATTTGAGAGACAATTTTCCTGGATATATAATTGTTAGCTGGCAGTTATTTTTTCCTTTCAAGTTTTTATATACGTCATCCCATTGCCTTATTGCTTGCATGGTTTCTGTTAAATAATCAGGTTCTCCTTTGTAGGCATCTTTTTGTTTATCCCTAGCCGCTCTCAAGATTCTTTCTTTGTCTTTCATCTTGGCAAGTTTGATTATGATATGTCTTGGTGACTTTCTTTTGGTGTCTATCCTGTATGGGGTTTGTTGAGCTTGTTGGATAGATATCTTCTCGTCTTTCATGATATCGTGGAAGTTTTCTGCCAGCAAATCTTCAAGAATTCTATGTTTTCCATTATTCCTCCCCGTTCCCCCATTCTGGAACTCTGATCACTCTTATGTTTCTCCTCTGGATAGTATCCCACATATTCCTAAGCTTTCTTCATTCTTTTTTCTGATAGTTCCTCAAACAAATTGGTGTCAAGGGATTTGTCTTCAATCTCACTAATTCTGTCTTCCCTTGTCTGAATTCTGCTCCTACATCCTTCTATTGAGTTGTCTAATTCTGAAATTTTATTGTTAATCTTTTGGATTTCTAGTTGCTGCTTTTGTATGGTTTCTAGTAGCCTATATATGCTGTCGTTTTGTTCTTGTATTGTTTTCCTGAATTCTTCTATTGCTTTATGTGTTCCTTTGTTATGTCTGTGTTTTCTGTGATTTCATTCTTTGTCTCTTGGAGAGCTCTGTATATTAGTCTTTTGAATTCTTTATCAGGTAGTTCCATTGCCTGAACTTCCTCTAGAAGATTTTCTGGTTCTTTATTTTAGTCACTTTCTGGAGTCATCTTGTCCTGTTTCTTTATGTGATTAGATATTGACTGTTGTCTCTGAGGCATCAAGAAGCTGTTATATTTATTTATTCTATTTTTTTTTACTGTGTCCTGAAGTTTTGTTTTGTTTTATTTTGATATATCCAAGTAGGTTGGTCATGTGTGCTGCTCTGGTCATTAATCAGGCCATGTTGAAGCTCTCATCTCCTGTCTCTGGGTGGATGGAGCAGTTACTAGGTGTGTGAGCCTGGAACTCAGTTCACCATTATTGTGGGGTTGCTGAGGATGTAGGTGGAGTTTTTGCTGAGGTGCTGTATCTGTCCTTCTGGTCACCTGGCTGTGGGTGTCGTGGGTTTTCTCCCTGGTCATTGGGTTGAGTGTTGTGTGTGCATTCCACCACTTGCCAGGTGGTCAGGGTGAAGGTGTCTGGGTCGTTTGTCACTGAGTGTGTGTTGTGGTGATTTCACCTACAGTCCTGGGTGGACAGGGCTATGCGAGGGTATTTGGAGCAGGCACAGATCTATGGTTGCAGTGGGGGGCAATGTGGAGGTTGCTGCGATCTTGTGGACCATCTGTGCCAGTGGCTGGGGAAAAGGGCAGGCACTTCCAGACCGGATGGTGAGTTCCCGTGTTAGGGGCATGATGGCGTTGAATGCCGCTGGACTAGTGTTGGATCAGGGAGGGGGATAGAGGAAGGGGAGAGAGTGCTCCTCAGCCTGTGGAGCTCTGGTGGAGGTGTTGCTGTTGTATTGCATTATGGGTTGGGAGCATGCACCTAACTTTGCAGGTCTGGTATCACTCCTGTTTGATTATGGAGCTGCATGCAGTTACCCCTGCTTAACTGTGCCTGATGGGGTGGGTTTTGGCTTGGGATGCTGCTGCTTGTCTCAATATGTCTGCACTGTGCAGGTTCAGCTAGCAGGATGCTGGCAATCTGGCCATTTGTAATTCTTCATTTCCACTGTTTTTGAATTGTGTCTCCTTCCACCTGTTGCTCAGTTTGCTTCTTCAGCTTTGTCTTTTATGTTTAGGGTTCCTAGATTTTCATATATATCTGATTCATTTGTTTTTTCCAATCTTTGTTGTCAGAAGGATGACACAAAATGTCTAACTATTCCACCATCTTGTCCCTTCCCCCGATATATATATGTTTTTGTACTGAACCATTTTTTTTCCTATCTTCTTTCCTTTTGTGTATAATTTAAAACTCTTTTAAAACTGTCTTTCTTTTGATTACCGCAAGCATCACATTTAACATTTTACATTTATAACAAACTAGTTGATTTTGATACCAACTTAACTTCAGTAACATACAAAAACTGTATACCTAAGCCAATACATCCCCCATTTATTTTGTTATTACCACTGATTACACCTTTATATTTCAGATACCCCATGACTTAAATTTATATGTATTTATTTTATGTATTTATTTTTATGGTTTTGTTATTATACAGTATGAAGGAAATTCCAGAGGTATGTAAAAGTACCATAAATCTGGCCTTTATACTTCTCAAGACATTATCCATAATGGAGTTCCCTCTGCCCCTCCATATACCACTTCAAGCTACTGTCTAGTGTTCTTACTTTTCTTTCTGAGGACTCCAGGTAGCGTTTCTCATAGGTCTGGTGTTGTGACAACAAATTTCTTCAGCTTTTGTTTATGTGGGAATGTCTTAAACTTATCCTCATTTTTGAATGACAGTTTTGCTGGGTATATTATTCTTGACAGGCAGTTCTTTTCTATCAGCTCTTTAAGTATGTCGTCTGACTCTTTTCTTGCCTGCATAGTTTTTGAGGACAAATCAGCACTTAATCTTACTGAGGACCCCTTTTTTGTGATACTTAATTTCTCTCAGTTGGCTCTCAAAATTGTCTCTTTATCCTTGGTTTTCAGTAGCTTGATTGTAATATACCTTGGTGTGGATATTTTTGGACTTAACTTACTTGGGGCTCACTGAACTTTTTGGATGTATAATTTTCTCATCTTCAGGGTTAGGAATTTTTTGGCCTTATTTTTCAAAATTTGTTTCTGTCCCTTTCTCTCTCTCTTCTCATTCTGGGGCTTATATAATGCATATATTATTCACCTTAGTGGTGTCCCACAGATCTTTAAGCTTTGTTCATTTTGCATCATTCTTTTTTTCTTCTTGCTTCTTGGATTGAATAATTTCAATTGCACTATCTTAGAGTTCATTAATTCTTTCTTCTGCCAATTCAGACATGCTGTTGAGCCCCTCCAAATAAATATTCATTTCAGTTATTGTATAGTTTATCTCCAGTAGTTCTCTCTCTTTTTTTAAAAAAAAAAAACTATATCCTTATGGAAATTCTTGTTTTGTTCTCATATTTTTTTCCTGATTTCCTTTAGTTCTTTTGCTGTGTTTTCCTTTAACTCTTTGAGCATGTTTAAACTAAGGAGAATAAGTGTAAATATCAAAGTAACCATAAAGAAAGTTAACAAACCTACTCATCAAAATAAATAGAAGAAAAGCATAAAGACACAGTAAACACAAAATATGTAATAACAAAAGAAAACAGAATAAAATCCACAAACAAAAGGAACTCAGCACAGGAAAGTAAGAGGAACAAAGAAAACGTTAGCACCACAAAAAAAGCAGAATACAAGAGCAATAAACTCATACCTATCAATAATCGCACTGAATGTAAATGGCTTAAATTCACCTATAAAGAGACAGAGAGTGACAGTATGAATAAAAAAAGAAAAGAAAACACGACCCATCAATATGCTGTCTACAATAGACACGCCTTAGACACAAAGACATAAATATATTAAAATCAAAGGATGGAAAAATGTATATCAAGCAAACAGTAACCAAAAAGAGCAGGAGTGGCAATGATAATCTCAGACAAAATAGACATTAAGGCAATATCAACCTTAAAAAACCTTATGCTATCTGATTCTT
The DNA here is from genome assembly GCF_000243295.1 of Trichechus manatus latirostris. Taxonomy (NCBI): domain Eukaryota; kingdom Metazoa; phylum Chordata; class Mammalia; order Sirenia; family Trichechidae; genus Trichechus; species Trichechus manatus. The sequence continues at coordinate 10,315,346 of NW_004444006.1, read as the reverse complement.
TGTTTTGATCACTTGCTGGAGCCATCTTGTCCCTTTTTTTATATGTTTTTATTTTGTCCATTGTGTCTGATACTGTAAGGTATTATTTTCTTTATTTATTGATTGTATGTTTGTTTTTTTATCCTGATTTTTTGTTTTATTTTGATATGTCAGATTTACTGCTTGCTTGTCTGTGGGCACGATACCTCTCATCACGTCATCTAGGTGGACAGGGCAGCAGCAGGAAAAGGAAGCCCCCTTCACTGTTCACTGGTTTAGTGAGGTGACTGAGGGCAGACTGTGTGGGTGCTGTCTGCCACCTGATTTGGTCCAGTGATGTGGGAGCAATCACAGCCCTTTGCCAGATGGATGGGGTGTCATAAGGGGAGTGGTAAGTGCTTGCTTCCCAGGGTTTAGCAGCTGGTCAAGTGCCAGGACACGAGGGGTGATGTGGACCCAGGGGCTAGTGGGAAGGGAAAGGAGGTGGCATACGAGGCTAGGTGACAGGGAGAAAAAAAGAAAGAAAATTTAAAAAAATGAAAATTAATAAGTAATAAAATAAATAATAAATGGCTACGAGGTTGGGACCAGCATGTGGTGGCAGAGTGGACTCGGGGCAGTGGTGGGCTAGTGCAACAGTGGCACTCTACCTGTGGCAGGGGCCGGCGGGAAAGGGGAGAAATGGTGTATGGGGCTAGGTGGGAGGGAGAAAGAAAAGCAAGAAAGGAAAACCAAGAAAAGGGAAAATATGGCAGTGCTGTGGGGGCTCATAAGTGGGGACGGGTGGACCCAGGGGCTGTTGGGAAGGAGTGGGAAGTGACATATGGGCCTCAGTGAGAGGGAGAAAGAAAATAAAGAAAAAAATTTTAAATAGCAGCATGGCTGGGGCCTGCAGTTGTGAGTGGGGTGTACCTGGGGCAGCGGGATGCCAGTGTGCCAGTGGCTTTCTAGCTGCAGCGGCGTGGCAGGAGCTGGCAGGAAGGCAGGGAGGTGGCATAAGGGACAGAAGGGTGAGGGGTGGGCAGACGTGTTTCTCTGGTTACCAGGTGCTCTGTCTACTGTTGGGAGCTCTGTGAAGTTGCCTTCTTGTACTCCCTGGTTGTTGCTGGCTGTTTTCCAAGATGGTAACACTGTGCCATGGTAGCTGGCAGGGGACCTCCACCTCACATCTCTCCTCATTCTCTATTTTCCTTCAGTTTCTTCTTCCATTCGGTGTTTGATCTAGTTCTTTATCCCTTCATTTGCTGCTTAGGATTCCAGGACTGACGTTTGTATATGTTTTACTTAGTTTTTCACGCCTTTGCTGCAGAGGAACAGCATGGTGTAGCTGTCTTGGTGCCATATTGCCTCTGCCTCTTTTCTTGCTTTTTCATATGCTTTGTTATTGTTGGTTGTAATTGGGATATTAAACTATTTTATTGTGGTAACTCTGAAGATTAGTCTTCCCCTACTCTAGGAATAGTTCTTCCTCATACTTATTTTAAAATATAGAAGGTTGTAGTTTTCTGCTTCAACTCCAGACTACCCGTCTAAATGCACCTGCTGTAGGCCCTTCCTCATTGGTCTCCCTGCCTGAGGACTCTGGCCATCAGTATTTCATCTCTAGGTTCCCTGAATGGGGTTGCTGGATATGATACTTCAGCACCAAATTCTACGGCTTGCAGCATGTGGTGTGGTCAACTCTTCACCAGGTGTTTGGGGCAATGACTGGACTCCCCTCCCCCAGGAATGCCAGCTATGTCCTTCCAGCACTTATCCTCCATTTGTGATTACCAGCTACATACGCTTTCTCATCACAGTTCTCCCTCCCATGAGAGCTGCCACTAGGCCTCCTACCCAGGAGCTGCAGCTGTCATCAACACATCACATGACTTCTTTCCTGGGAGCTTGGCTGTGCAGCACCAGCCTCAGAGTCCCACCCTGGAAATAATAGAGATTGCTGGTTCACCATGTAGCCTCGCTGTTCAGGATCTCTGTATCACACTGTGCTCATCCTTTCACTGTTTCCCAGGACTCACAGTACTTTCAGCCAGTGCTGTTTGCTGTGACACTGTCCCAGGTCTGACTGATGACGAGTTCCAGGCTGTGCTGTGCTCACTGTGCTGGTCTGTCCTGGGCCTGTTATTCATGAACTCTGGAATGTGCTGTACTCACTTTGTTGGTCTTTCCCATGATTCATGGGAAATCTGATCCACTCTATGTTTTTTTGTGACACTCTGTCCCAGATCTGACTGCTCAGGAGTTCTGCACTGTGCTGTGCTCACTGTGCCAATCTGTCCTGGCTTCACTGCTCAGGAACCCAGTCTGCACTGTATTTACCATGCTGCTCCATCCCAGGGATGATTGCCTCAGCGTACCCAGCCCACTCTGTGTTCTCCATGCTACTCCAGTCCTGGGCACCTATCCAAGGGAGACAGCTTGCAACTGTCCCAAGTTGGCTGTGCTGAGCTGAAGAAGGGGGTGGGGTGAGGACACATAGTGAATCTGTTCTCTTGCTTATTGAAAGCTACATTTTCTTGATTCAGGGTTCCTTTTGGCCCCCCAACCCCTCAACTGACGTCCAGAATTCCAAAATTATTGATTTCATCAAGTTTTGATTATTTTTTTTCTGGAATTGTTGTGGGGAAATGGGAACATGAAATGGCTTACCCCACCGTTTTACACCGCCTCTCAGGCCAGTTCAACTTTTATTTCTTCTTGAGTAAATTTTTTTTTTTTTTTTAGTTTGTGTATTTCTAGGAATTTGACCATTTCATCTGTTGTTGTGGTTAGGTGCTGTCGACCCTGTTCCAACTCCTAGCCACCCTATGTGCAACAGAACAAAACACTGCCAGTCTTGTGCCATGGTCACAATCATTGCTATATTTGAGACCACTGTTGCAACCATTATGTCAATCATCTCACTGAGAGTTTTCATCTTTTTCACTGACACTCCACTTTACCAAGCATGGTGTCCTTCTCCAGGGACTTGTCCTTTCTGATAACATGTCCAAAGTACGTGAGATGAAGTCTAGCCATCCTGTATTCTAAGGAGCATTCTGGCTGCACTTCTTCCAAGACAGATTCAGTACTTCTTCTGGAAGTCCATGGTATATTCAATGTTCTTTGACAACACCATAATTCAAATACATCAATTCTTCCTTGGTCTTCTTAATTCGTTGTCTAGTTTTTTCATACATATGTGGCGACTGAAAGCACTGTGGCTTCAGCCAGGTGCACCTTGGGCTTCAAGGTTACATCTTTCCTTTTTAACACTTTAAAGAGATCTGCTGCAGCAGATTTGCCCGATGCAATACTTTGTTTGATTTCCTTTTTTTTTTTTTAAATAGATCTTTTTTTTAAATTGTACTTCAGGTGACGGTTTACAGAAAAAATAGTTTCTCCTTAAACAGTCAGTACACGGATTGTTTTATGACATTGGTTAACAACCCTACTACATGTCAACCCTATCACTTCTTGACCTTTCTTTTTTTCTTGGTGAAAATATACATAGCCAAAGATACACACCATTTCAAAAATTTCTACTTGCACACTTCAGTGACATCGATTACGTTCTACCAGTTGTGCTGCTATTCTCACTTTAGATGAAGCTTTACAGAACAAAATAGTTTCTCATTAAACAGTTAGTATGCAAGTTGCCCTATGAAAATGGTTAACAACCCCATGACATGTCAACACTATGCTTACTCAACCTTGGGTTCCCTATCATCAGCTTTCCTGTCCCTTTCTGCCTTCTAGTCCTTGTCCCTGGACTTCTGTGCCTCATTAGTCCCATTTTGTTTTATGGGGCCATCCAATCCGGGGCTGAACTGTGAACCTTGGAAGTGACTTTACCACTGAGCTAAAAGGCTGTCTGCAGGCCATACTCTCGGGGTTTCTCCAGTCTCTTTTCAGGCCAGTAAATTTGGTCTTTTTTGTGTGTGTTAGAATTTTGTTCTGCATCCTTGCCCAGCTCTGTCCAGAACCCTCTGGTGTGATCCCGGTCAGAGCAGTCAGTGGTGGTAGCCGGGCACC
>NW_004444006.1:10309015-10310406 GCF_000243295.1 Trichechus manatus latirostris | reverse complement strand
TTTGGTGAAGTGTCTATTCATTTCCTATGCCCATTTTTAATAGGATTATTTGTCTTTTTGTTGTAGAGGTGTTGGACTTGTAGATTATGGAGATTAGACTTTTGTTTGACTTTTAATGTCTCAAATTTTTTTTCTAGTCTGTAGGTTCTCTTTTTGCTGTTTTGATGAAGTCTTTTGAAAAGCATAAGTGTTTGATTTTTAGAAGATCCCAGTTATCTAGCTTATCTTCTGGGGTTTGTGTGCTGATGATTATGGTTTGAATCCTGGTAATGCCGTGTATTATGGCCTCTAACCTTGGTCCTATTTTTTCTTTTGTGAACTTTATAGTTTTGGGCTTTATATTTAGGTCTTTGATCCATTTTGATTTACTTTTTGTATATGTCGTGAGGTATGGGTCCTGTTTCATTTTTTTTGCAGATGGCTATCCAGTTTTGCCAGCACCATTTGTTAAAAAGACTGTCTTTTCCCCATCTGGTGGACTTTGGGCCCTTGTCGAAGATCAGGTGACCGTAGGTGGATGGATTTACATCTGGGTTCTCAATTCTGTTCCATTGGTCACTGTTTCTGTTGTAGTACCAGTACCAGGCCGTTTTGACTACCATAGCTCTATAGTTGGTTCTGAGGTCAGGTAGTGTGAGTCCTCCAACTTTATTCTTCTTCTTCTTCAATAGTGCTTTACTTATTTGGGTCTTCTTCCCTTTGTGTATAAAGTTAATGATTAGTTTTTCCATCTCTTTGAAGAATGTTGTTGGTATTGGATTGGGATTGCATTATATTTGTAAATTGCTTTGGGTAGAATTGTCATTTTCACAATGTTGAGTCTACCTATCCATGAGCATCGTATGTTTTTCCACTTACGTAGATCCCTTTGGGTTTCTTGCAGTAGAGTTTTGTAGTTTTCTTTGTATAGGTCTTTTACATCCCTGGTTAGTTTTATTCCTAAGTATTTTATTTTTTTAGGGGCTATTATGAATGGTATTGTTTTCTTGATTTCCTTTTCATTGTTCTCTTTATTGGTGTATAGGAATCCAGCTGATTTTTGTATGTTTATCTGGTATCTCGCTACTCTGCTGAATATTTCTATTAGTTCCAGTGGATTTCTCGTGGAGTCTTCAGGGTTTTTTAGGCATAGTATCGTATCGCCGGCAGACAGGGACTGTTTAACTTCTTCATTACCAATTTCGATGCCCTTTATTTTTTTTCTTGCCTTGTTGCTCAGGCTAGAACTTCCAGCACAATGGTAAATAGGAGCGGTGATAAAGGGCATCCTTGTCTTGTTCCTGTTCTCAAAGGGAAAGTTTTCAGCCTCTGTCCATTAAGAATGATGTTGGCAGTTGTTTTTGCATAGGTGCCCTTTATTATGTTGAGAAATTTCCCTTCTATACCTATTT
>NW_004444006.1:10269062-10308915 GCF_000243295.1 Trichechus manatus latirostris | reverse complement strand
AGAATTTTTGCATCTATATTCATGAGAGATATTGGTCTTAATTTTCTTTTTTGTGAAGTCTTTGCCTGGTTTGGGTATCAGCCTTATGCTGGCTTCGTAAAATGAATTCAGAAGTGTTGCTTCCTTTTCTATACTCTGAAATAGCTTGAGTACTACTGGTATAACCTCTTCTCTGAATGTTTTGTAGAATTCTCCAGTGAAGCCATCTGGGTCATGGATTTTTTTGTTGGAGTTTTTTATTACCTTTTCATTCTCTTCTCTTGTTTTGGGTCTGTTCAGATTTTCAACATCGCTTTGTGATAGTTTAGGCAGTTAGTGTGTTTCTAGAAATTTATCCATTTCCTCTAGGTTTTCAAATTTGTTGGAGTATATTTTTTCATAATACTCTGTTATGATCCTTTTTATTTCAGTTAGATCTGTTGTAATGTCCCCCATTTCATTTCTGATTTTGGTTATTTGCTTCCTCTCCTGTTTTTCTTTTGTCATTCTCGCCAGTGATTTGTTGATTTTGTTGATTCTTTCTATTGTTTTTCTGTTCTCTATTTCATTTATTTCTGCTCTGAGTTTTATTATATCCTTTATTCTGGTGGCTGTGGGCTTTTTTTGCTGTTCTCTTTTTAGTTGTTTGAGTTGTGTAGTTAATGTTTTCTGTTTGTCCCTTTCTTTTTTGATGTGTGCATCTATAGGTATAAATTGTCCTCTGAGGACTGCCTTTGCTGTGTTCCAAAGGTTTTGGTAAGATGTGTTTTCATTCTCGTTTGATTCTAGGAGTTTTTTGATTCCATCTCTGATTTCTTCTATTACCCAGTGATGTGTAAGCAGGGTGTTATTCAGTTTCCATGTCATTGATTTTTTTTCTTGCTCTTTCTGTTGTTAATTTCTACTTTGTTGACATTGTGGTCAGAGAAGATACGTTGTATTATCTCAAAGTTTTGAAACTTGTTGAGGATTGCTTTGTAGCCTAAGATGTGGTCTATTCTGGAGAACGCTCCATGTGCATTGGGAAAGAATGTGTACTTTGCAGAGTTGGATGGAGTGTTCTATATATGTCTAAGAGGTCACGTTGGCTGATTGTGCCCTTCAGGTCTTCTGTGTCTTTGCTGAGTTTCTATTTAGATATTCTGTCCTTTACTGAGAGTGGTGTGTTGAAGTCTCCTTCTATTATTGTGGAACAGTCAATTTCTCTTTTCAGTGCTGTTAGAGTTTACTTTATGTATTTTGGAGCCCTGTCTTTGGGTGCGTAGATGTTTATTATGGTTATGTCTTTCATGATGGATCGTCCCCTTAATCATTATATAGTGTCCTTCTTTATCTTTTATGGTGGATTTTGTTTTATAGTCTATTTTATCTGAGATTAGTATTGCCACTCCTGCTCTTTTTTGATAGTTGTTAGCTTGATATTTGTTTCCAACCTTTGATTTTTAATAATTTCAAGTCTTTGTTTCTAAGGTGTGTCTCTTGTGGACACCATGTTGATGGATCCTGTTTTTTTATCGATTCTATCACTCTCCGTCTCTTTATGGGTGCATTGAGTCCATTTATATTTAGTGTAATTATTGATAGATGTGAGTTTATTGCTGTCATTTTGTAGTGCTTTTCTTTGTGGTGTTGATGTTTTCTTTGTTCTTCTTACTCTCCTGTGTTGAATTCCTTTTGTTTGAGGATTTTTTTTATTTCCTTTGCTTTTATAGGTTTTCTTTTTACTGAGACTTTATGTTTTCCCTCTTTATTTTTATGAGTATGTTTGTTTACTCTCTTTGTGTTTACCGTGAAATTTACCCTTATCTTTCTTAGTTTGAAGCTATCTGCTCTTTGTATTTCCATGCCGTCCTCTCCATTAGAAGGTTTTATACCTACACTGGTTTTTCCCTCTTTTATTGTTCTGATGTTGTTGTCATTTACAGATTAACTGTTCTGATTCCCTGCTGTATTTCTTTTGGTTTTGGATAGTCCTTGAGAGTTTATTTCCTAGTTTGGTATCTGACTAGAACAATTCTGTGTCCTATATTCAGCCTCTTGTCTGGTATTGTTTGTTCTCAGATTGAAGGACTTCCTTTAATAAGTCTTGTAAGTTCGGTTTTGTTTTTATATAGTCCCTTAATGTCTGTTTATCTGGAAATGACCTAATTTCACCATCATATCTGAATGAGGGTTTTGCAGGATGCATTATTCTTGGCTGGCATTTTTTTTTCTTTCAAGGTTTTATATATGTCATCCCATTGCCTTCTTGCCTGCATGGTTTCTGCCAAATAATCTGAGCCTAGTCTTATTGTTTCTCCTCTGTGTGTGACTTTTTGTTTTTCTCAAGCTTCTCTTAGGATTATTTTTTCGTCTTTGGTTTCAGTGAGTGTGATTATGATATGCCTTGGTGATTTTCTTTTGGAGTCTATCTTATATGGGGTTTGTTGAGCTTCTTGAATGGTCAGCTTTTCATCTTTCATGATATTGGGGAGGTTTTCTGTCAGCAGTTCTTCAATGATCCTCTCTGTTTTTTCTGTTTTCTCCCCCAGTTCTAGAACACCAATCACTTCCAAACTTTTGCTTTTGATTGTATCCCACATAATTCTCAGGGCTTCTTCATTTATCTTCATTTTTTCCTGCTTTTTCCTCAAACAGAGTCGTATCCAAGTGTTTCTCTTCAATTTCACTGATCTTGTCTTGCATCATTTCAAGCCTGCTCCTCAGCCCTTCTATGACACTGTCCTTTTCTGAAATCTTGTAGTTTATCTTTTGGATTTCTAATTGTTGTTTTTGTATGATTTATAGTTGTGAATTTATTTTAACACTTTGTTCCTGTTTTATTTTTCTGAATTCTTCCATTTTTTTGTCTGACTTTTCCATGAATTTGTCTGTCTTTTCTGTGTTTGTCTATTTTTTCCTAATTTTGTCTGCTTTTTCTTCAACTCTTGGATAGCTCTGAATATTAGAAATTTGTATTCCCTATCAGGTAGTTCTCATGCGTTTTCTTCTACTGGAAAGTCATCTGGTGTTTCATTTTGGATGCCTAATGGAACCCTCCTTTCCTGTTTTTTTAATATGTTTTGATATTGTCTGCTGTCTTTGGGGCATTCAGTAGTTATTTTCCTCTTTTATTGATTGTAGGTTTGTTTGTTTCATCCTGTTTTTTTGTTTTAGCTGGTTATGTCTAAGCAGACGGGCTGTGTGTTTTTTGTTGTTCCTTCATCTGTAGGCATGATACTTTTCACCTCCTTGTCCAATGGGCAGGGTCAGTCGCTCAGGTATGGTACAGTGGGACAGGTCCAGCTAAAAGGGAGTTACTGGGATGTATTGTTTGTGGCACATACTAGGCAAGCTGGGAATCAGTGCAGGGCAGGTTCTGGTAACCGTGCCCATGCTGCTTGGGGGTGTGATGTTCAACACATAGTACAGGCAGGCAGGAAGGAAGAGGGAGATTGTGATGTGTGGAGCTAAGACGGGTATGGGAATGAGGAGAGAGAGTAGAGAGGAACAGGAGTCCAAAACATACAAACAAAAAAGAGTGCTAAGGGCTCTTGCCATTAAAGTAGAGAAATGAGAGACTGAGAAATTGAGACAACAAAAAGGGAAAAAAAAGAAAAAGTGTAAAAGAAATAAAGAATAAATAAATTTTTTTTTAAAAATGAAAAAAAGAAAAGCCCCCAGAGATCCCATTGGTGTTGCTGTGAGACTTGGAGAAGTTGCCCACAGGCCGTGAAGTTCAGCCCGGCTAGAAGGGATAGTGGTGTCACACAGAGCCAGGTATTCAGGAGACAAGGAAGAGAAGGTAAGCACATAAAGAGAAGAAACTGAGAATTGAAAAAAGACAAAAAGGGAAAAATAGAAAAAAGAAAGCAACACAAAGAAAGAAAGAAAATCCCTTCAGGGATCCCACGGTAGATCTGCACAGAGTGAGAGAGTAGTTCCTAAGTCAGGCAGTACTGCCTGGCTAGAAGGGGCTCACAAGCTGATAAAAAGAAAAGAAAACAAACAAACCAATAAAAATAAAACAAATCAGAACAAACAAAAAAGCCCCAGGGGTCCACCAGCATGGCGACATGGACCGGGAAGCAGTTTCACAGTCGAGCTGTATTTCGCAGCCTTTCAGGAAGAAGCAAAGATGGCACATGGAGACAGGTATTTAAGAGAAAGGAGGGGGAGGTGGCGAGAGGTAAGGAAGAAATCTAAAGAAGCAGGAAAAAGCAACACCAGCAGCCAACATATGGCACTCAGGGTGCTGGCCACTGTGGGTAGGTGGAATCCAAGCATCACTGGGGTGAAGCCAGTGCTTCCCAGCCAAGAGACTGTGTCCGTAGGAAGCAGAGGAGACTGAGTGGGGGTGAGGAAGAATAGGGGATGGGAAAGTGTATATTGCTGGTTACCGGTTGGTCTGTGTCCTGCTGGGAGCTCCGTGAAGCTGCTTTCCCATACTCCTTATTCACTGATCTGCGACAGGAGTCCAATATAGCAAATCCTTGCTGCATTACCTGATAGGGGACCTCTGCATGTATCTCTCCTTGCTCTCTGTTCTCTGTCAGTTTTTTTATTCCATTTGGTGCTTGGCTGAGTTCTTTATCTCTTCATTTGATGCTTAGGGTTTCAGGATTGACCTGTGTCTCTGTTTGACTTAGTTTTTCAGATCTTTGCTGTGGAGGGACGGCGTGGTGCTTCTGTCTATAGCACCATGTTGCCCAGAGGTCTCTGGAAAGCTTATGAGACTTGTATTAGAAGTAATCATTGGTAAGTAAAGATGTACTTCTGGTACTGTATTATTTATTTTTAGTATGTCATATCTTATTATTCCTCACTTTCTCCATTACTGTCTTCTTTTGTGTTTAATTTTTTGTAGAGTACTTTTTTATTCCATTTTCTCTTTTTTGTATAATTTTAGTGGTTACTATAGGAATTTTAATTAATATTTTAAATTTATAAAAACTTACTTTGCATTAATACCAACTTAGCTTCAATAGTATACAAAATCTATGCTCCTCTACAGCTCCTTCCACTCTTTTTTATGTTGTTAGTGTTACAAATTACATAGTTTATAAACTGTATGTTAATTATCAATGTATAATTATTTTTATATAATATCATATAGCAAATAGGGAAAGGTTAGAAACCAAAAGTAAAATAATACAGGCTTTTATACTTACCTATGTAGTTACCTTTACTGGTGTTCTTTATTTCTTTGTATGGTTACAACTAACTGTCTAGTGTATTCTCATTTAATCCTTAAGAACTTCCTTTAGAATTTTTTTGAAGGATGCACCTGCTAGCAACAAACTCCCTCAGATTTTGATTCTCCAAGAATGTGTTAACTTATACTTCATTTTTGAAGGGTAGTGTTTTTGGATATAGAATTTTTGGTTGAGAAACAAATGCAATGTAGCCAACATGGCACTATAGACAGATGCACCACGCTGTCCCTCCACTGCAAATGCCCAAAAAACTGAGTAAAACAGACTACTGTCAATCCTGGAACCCTAAGTGTCAAATGAAGAGATAAACCAAGCACAGAATAAAATTAAAAACTGACAGAGAACATAGAGTGAGGACAGTTACAAGCAGAAGTCCCATATCAGCTAACACAGCACAGATCCACCATCTTCTACTCCTGTTGGAGATCGTCAGACAGGGAGTATGGGAAAGCAGATTCACAGAACACCCTAGCAGGAGACAGAGTACTTGCACAGGCATGGCCTACTGGAATCACCCTGAACTGACTATTAGCTCATCTTGTTAGCCCCAGAACATGCCACAGACAAGCCTTTCCAGTCCCTCCCCTTCAGGTTGACCTGCCCTGCTGCACCATAGCTGAGTGACTAGCCCTGCTCATTGGACAAGGAGGTGAAAAATATCATGTCCACAGACGACCAAACAACAAAGGAACCACAGCCTGCCTGCTGAGACGTAACAAAATAAAACAAAAAAGCACAGTGAAACAAACAAATCTACAATCAATAAATGAAGACAATACCAAATGTCCAGAAGACAGCAGACAATATCAAAACATATTAAAAAAAAGAAAGGATGGTTCTAGTAGGTGTCCAAAATAAACCAGATGACTTTCCAGTAGAAGAAAAGGCACTAGAACTACCTGATAGGGAATTCAAATCTCTAATATTCAGAGCTATCTAAGAGGTGAAGCAAAAAGCAGACAAAATTAAGAAAAAATAGAGAAATCCATGGAAAAGGCAGACAAAAAAAATGGAAAAATTCAGGAAAATAAAATTCGAACAAAATGCCAAAATAAATTCACAACTATAAATCATACAAAAACAACAAATTAGAAATTCAAAAGATAAACAACAAGATGTCAGAAATGGACAGTGTCATAGAAGGGCTGAAGAGCAGGTTTGAAACAATGGAAGACAAGATCAGCAAAATTGAAGACAAACACTTGGATACAACTCTGAGGAAAAATCAGAAAAAAAGGATGAAGAAAAATGAAGAAGCCCTGAGAATTATGTGGGATACAATCAAAAGCAAAAATTTGGAAGTGATTGGAGTTCTAGAATAGGGGGAGAAAACAGAAAACACAGAGAGGATCATTGAAGAACTGCTGACAGAAAACCTCCCCAATATCATGAAAGATGAAAAGCTGGCCATCCAAGAAGCTCAACGAACCCCATATAGGATATACCCCACAAGAAAAACAACAAGACATATCATAATCACACTCACTTAAACTAAAGACAAAAAAAGAATGCTGAGAGCAGCTCAAGAAGAACAAAAAGTCACATACAGAGGAGAAACAAAAACACTAAGCTCTGATTATTTGGCAGAAACCATGCAGGCAAGAAGGCAATGGGATGACATATTTAAAACATTGAAAGGAAAAAATTGCCAACCATGAATAATATACCCTGCGAAACTCTCATTAAAATATGATGGTGAAATTGGGACATTTCCAGATAAACAGAAATTAACGGACTATGTAAAAACCAAACAAAACTTACAAGAATTATTAAAGGGTGTCCTTCGCTTTGAGAACAAGCAACATCAGATGTCAGTATGAACTTAGGACAAAAGACCACACCAGCCAGATACCAACCTAGGAAATGAACTCTCAAGAACTATTCAAAACCAAAAGACTTAGAACAGGGAACCTGAGAGATTAATCTGCAATTATCAACAATGTCAGAACAATAAAAGAAGAGAGTAAAGAGTCTAGGTACAGAAGTTTCTAATGGAGAGGAAGGCAAGGCAATAGGTACCAAGTAATAATACCCCGCATACAGACCATGGGGTAATAGAAGAAATAAAAGACGGAATAAAAACATTCCTAGACTCAAATGAGAATGAAAACACATCATACCCAAACCTTTGGGACACAGCAAAAGCAGTAATCAGAGGTCAATTTTTAGCAATAAATGCACACTTCAAAAAAGAAGAAACGGACAAAATCAAAACTTTAGGGACACAACTCAAACAAAAGAAAGAGAACAGCAAAAGAAACCTACAGCCACCAGAAGAAATGAAATAATAAAGATCAGCACAGAAATAAATGAAACAGATAATAGAAAAACAATAGAAAGAATCAACAAAACCAAAAGTTGGTTCTTTGAAAGGATCAACAAAATCAACAAACCACTGGCCAGACTAACAAAAGAAAAACAAGAGAGGAAGCAAATAACCCAGATAAATGAAATGGGGGACTTTACAACAGACCCAACTGAAATAAAAAAGATCATAACAGAGTATTATGAAAAACTATACTCCAACAAATTTGAAAATGTAGAGAAAATACTCAAATTTCTAGAAACACACTACCTACCAAAACTGTTACAAATTGATGTTGAAAATCTGCACAGACTCATAACAAGAGAAGAGATTGAAAATGTAATAAAAATAAAAACTTCCAACAAAAAAAAAAGCACTGGCCCAGATGCCTTCACTGGAGAATTCTACCAAACATTCAGAGAAGAGCTTATACCAGTACTACTCAAATTATTTCAGAACATAGAAAAAAAAGGATATTTCTAAATTCATTCAATGAAACTAGCATAACCCTGTCACCACAACCAGACAAAGACACCACAAAAAAAGAAAATTACAGACCAATATCTCTCATGAATATAGATGAAAAAATTCTCCACAAAATTCTAGCCAATATAATTCAGCATCATATCAAAAAATAATACACCATGACCAACTAGGATTCATACCGGGTATGCAAGAATGGTTCAACATTCAAAAATCAATCAATGTAATCCACCACATAAATAAAAGGAAAGAAAAGAATCACATGATTATCTCAATTGATGCAGAAAAGACATTCAACAAAGTCCAACACCCATTCCTGACAAAACTTATCAATAAAATAGATATAGAAGGGAAATTCCTCAACATAATATGGGAATCTATACAAAACCAACAGCCAACAAACGTCATTCTTACTGGAGAGAGGCTGAAAACATTCTTCCTTAGAATAGGAACAAGACAAGGATGTCCTTTATCTCCACTCCTATTTAACATTGTGCTGCAAGTCCTAGCTAGAGAAGTAAGGCAAGAAAAAGAAATAAAACGCATCCACATTGGTAACAAAGAAGTAAAACTGTCCCTATTTGCTGATGATATGATACTCTATATAGAAAACCCAAAAGACTCCAAGAGAAAATTACTGGAACTAACAGAAAGATTCAGCAGAGTAACAGGATACAAGATAAACATACAAAATAAGTTGGATTCCTCTACAACAATAAAGAGAACGATGAAAAAGAAATCAGGAAAACAATGCTATTTATAATAACCTCTAAAAAAATAAAATACTTAGGAATAAATCTAATCAGGGATGTAAAATGCGTATACAAAGAAAACTACAAAACATTACTGCAAGAAACCAAAAGAGGCCCACATATATGGAAAAACAAACCATGCTGATGGATAGGTAGACTCAACATTATGAAAATGACAATTCTTCCCAAAGAAATCTACAAATACAATGCAATCCCGATCCAAATAGCAACAACATTCTTTAAAGATATGGAAAAAAAAATCATTAAGCTTATATGGAAAGGGAAGAAGCCTCGGATAAGTAAAGCACTACTGAAGAAGAAGAATAAAGTAGGGGGACTCGGACTACCTGACCTCGGAACCTACTATGCAGCTAAAGTAGTGAAAACAGCCTGGTACTGGTACAATGACAGACACATTGACCAGTGGAACAGAATTGAGAACCCAGATGTTAATCCATCCACCTACGGTCACCTAATCTTTGACAAGGGCCCAAAGTCCATCAAATGGGGAAAGACAGTCTTTTTAACAAATGATGCTGGCAAAACTGGATGTCCATCTGAAAAGAAATGAAACAGGACCCATACCTCACACCATACATAAAAACTAATTCAAAATGGATCAAAGACCTAAATACAAAACTAAAAACTATGAAGATCACAGAAGAAAAGATAGGATCAGTGCTAGAGACCCTAATACTCGGCATTAAAAGGATATAAACCGTAATTAACAACATACAAATTCCAGAAGATAAGCTAGATAACTGGGATCTTCTAAAAATTAAATGCTTATGCTCCTCAAAGACTTCACCAAAAGAGAATCTACAGACTCGGAAAAAAATTTTGGCTACTATAAATCCGACAAAGTTCTAATCTCTAAAATCTACAGAAAAATCCAACACCTCTACAACGAAGAGACAAATAATCCAGTTAAAAAATGGGCAAAGGAAATGAACAGACACTTCACCAAAGAAGACATCCAAGCAGCTAACAGATATATGAGGAAATGTTCGCTATCACTAGCCATTAGAGAAATGCAAATCAAAACCACAATGAGATACCACCTCACTCCGGTATTACTGGCACGAATCAAAAAAAAACAAACAAACAGATGTTGGAGAGGCTGTGGGGAGGTTGAAACTCTTATGCACTGTTGGTGGGAATGCAAAATGGTGCAACCATTTTGGAAAACAATATGGCTCTTCCTTAGAAAGCTAAAAATAGAAATATAATATGATCCAGCAATCCCACCCCTAGGAATATATCCTAGAGAAATAAGAGCCTTCACATGAATAGACATATGCACACTCATGTTCATTGCAGCATTGTTCACAGTAGCAAAAGATGGAAACAACCTAGGTGCCCATCAACAGGTGAATGGATAAACAAACTATGGTAAATACACACAATGGAGTATTATGCAAAGATAAAGAACAACGATGATTCTGTGAAGCATCTCATAACATGGATGAATCTGGAGGACATTATGCTGAGCGAAATAAGTCAATCACAAAATGACAAATATTGTATGAGACCAGTACTATAAAAACTCAAGAAAAGGTTTACACATAAAAAGAAACAATCTTTGATGTTTACAAGGGAGGGGAGGGGTGGAGGTGGAAAAACACTAAATAGACAATAGATAAGTACTAACTTTGGTGAAGGATAAGACAGTACACAATACTGGGGAAGCCAGGACTACTTGTTCAGGGTAAGATCATGGAAGCTCCATGGACAAATCCAAACTCCCTGAGGTAACGAATTACTGGGCTGAGGGCTGTGGGGACTGTGGTCTCAGGGAACATCTAACTCAACTGGCATAACATAGTTTATAAAGAATATGTTCTACATTCTACTTTGGTGAGTATCGCCTGGGGTCTTAAAAGCCTGTGAACGGCCATCTTAGATACTCTACAGGTCTCACCCCTTCAGGAGCAAGGGAAAATGAAGAAAACTAAAGACACAAGGGAAAGATTAGTCCAAAGGACTAATAGACCACAACTACCATGGCCTGCACCAGACTAAGTCCAGTACAACTAGATGGTGCCTGGCTGCCACTACTGATTGCTCTGACGGGGATCACTATCGAAGATCCCGAACAGAGCTGGAGAACAATGTAGAACAAAATTCTAACTCAAAAACAGACCAGACTTACGTGCCTGACAGAGATTAGAGAAACCCCGAAAGTATGGCCCTCGAACACCCTTTTAGCTCAGTAATGAAATCACTCTTGAGATTCACCTTTTAGCCAAAGATTAGACAGGCCCATAGGACAAAACACGACTAAAGGTCCGCAACAACCCAGGGGCAAGGACTAGAAGGCAGGAGGCGACAGGAAAGCCTGGTAATAGGGAACCCAAGTTCTAGAAGGGAGAGTATTGACATGTCATTGGGTTGTTAACCAATGTCATAAAACAATATGTGTACTATTTAATGAGAAGCTAGTTTGTTCTGTAAACCTTCATCTAAAGTACAATTAAAAAAAAAAGAATTTTTGGTTGACAGTTCTGTTCTTCGCTTTCACCACTTTAAATACAATTGGCATAAGACAGTTTATAGGGAAAATCTTCTACATCCTACTTTGGTGAATAGCATCTGGGGTCTTAAAAGGTTATGAGTGGTACCACCCTGTCTGCAGAAAAGGAGAATGAATAAAACCAAAGACACAAGGGAAATATTAATTCAAAGGACTAAGAGACCACAACTACCACAGCCTCCACCAGACTGAGTTCAGCACTCCTAGATGGTGCCTGTCTACAACACTGACTGCTCTGACAGGGATCACAACAGAGGATCCCGGACAGAGCTGGAGAAAAATGTACAACAAAATTCTAACTCACAAAAAAAGACCAGACTTTCTGGTCTGACAGAGATTGGAGAAACTCCAAAAGCATGGCCCCCAGACACCCTTTTAACTCAGTGCTGAAGTTACTCCTGAGGTTGACTCTTCAGT
The DNA here is from genome assembly GCF_000243295.1 of Trichechus manatus latirostris. NCBI lineage: Eukaryota > Metazoa > Chordata > Mammalia > Sirenia > Trichechidae > Trichechus > Trichechus manatus. The sequence continues at coordinate 10,297,251 of NW_004444006.1, read as the reverse complement.
CAAAGATTAGATGGGCTCATAAAACAAAATGAGACTAAATGGGCACACCAGTGCAGGGGTAAGTAGAAGAAGGGAGGAGGGGATAAGAAAGCTGGTAATGAGGAATCAAGGTTGAGAAGGAGAGAGTGTTGACACGTTGTGGTGTTGGCAAACAATGTCACAAAACAATACGTGTATTAATTATTTAATGAGAAACTAATTTGCTTTGTAAACCTTCATCTAAAGCACAATTTTAAAAAACAATAAAACAGATCAGAACTCTAAATAAATAAATAATAAATCTATCATCCCAATACCAGGCCATTTTGATTACTGTAGCTGTATAGTATGTTTTAAAACCAGGAAATTTTCATCTTCCTACTTTGTACTTCTCTTTCAACATTGCTTTAACTCTTCGGGGCCCTTGCCATTCCATATGAAATTGGGGATTGGTCCTTACATTTTTATTAAGAAGGCTGTTGTAAATTTGATCAGGATTGTGTTGAATCTATAGATCACTTTGAGTAATATTGACATCTTAACAATATTAAGTCTTCCAATCTACGAACATGGGATATCTTCCCATTTATTTAAGCTTTCTTTAATCTCTTTCAGCAGGGTTTTATAATTTTCATTGTATAAGGCCTTCACATCCCTGGTTAAATTTATTCCTAGATATTTTACTCTCTTAGATGTTATCATAAATGGAGTTGTTTCCCTAATTTCCCTTTCAGATTTCTCATTGCTGGTGTACAGAAACCCACCTGATTTTTGTTTGTTGGCTTTGTACCCTGTAACTTTGCTAAATTCCTCTATTAGCTGTAGAAGTTTTCTTGCATACTCTTTGGGATTTTCTATATACAGGATCATATTATCCGTGAATAGACATAATTTTACTTCATCTTTTTCAATCAATAGACATATAGTTCAATAGAATAGAGTTGAGAGTCCAGAAATAAACGCACACACCTACAATCAACTGATTTTTGACAAGGGTGCTAAGTACTTTCAATGGGGAAAGAAGAGTTTCTTCAATAAATAGTGTTGGGAAAACGGCATTTCTACACCCAGAAAAATGAAGTAGGATCCTTGCCTCGCACCATATACAAAAACAAACCAAATTCAGAATTGATTAAGGACCTAAATGTGCTAACAAAAATCGTAAATTCTTAGAAGAAAATGAAGGGGCAACTCTGTGATGTCTAGATTTTAACAATGCTTTATCTAATATAATAAAAAAAGTAAAAGACAAAATAAATAAATGGGACCTCATAAAAATTAAAAACTTCTGTTAATCAAAAAATTTTACCAAAAAAGTTAAAAGACAAGCTACCAACTGGGAGAATATCTTCAGAAACCATATATCCAATAAAAATCAAATAAAAAATCAAATGTAAGACTTTGACAACTTAACAACAAAAAGACAAATAACCCAATCGTAAAATTTGCAAAGGACTTGAATAGACATTTCACCAAAGAGGACATTCAAATGACCACCAAACACATGGAAAGATGCTTAACGTCATTAGCCATCAGAGAGATGCAAATCAAAAACACAGTGAGATACAATTTCACTCCCACTAGGATGGTTAAGATTAAAAAAAAGAAAATAACAAATGTTGGTAAGGATGCTGGTTAATTGAAACCCTTATCCATTGCTGGTGGGAATACAAAATGGTACAGCTGTTGTGGAAAACAGTGTGATGATTCCTCAAAAAACTAAAAATAGAACTACCATATACCCAGCAATTACATTCCTGGCTATATACCCAAAAGACTTGAAAGCAGAGACTCAAACAGAGACTTGTACACCAGTGTTCAAGGCAGCGCTATTCACAACAACCGAAAGGTAGAAATACCTTAAATGCCCATCAACAGATGAATGGATCAACAAAATGTGGTACATAGTTACAATGGAATATTATTCAGCCAGTAGAAGTGAATTCTTGATATATGCTACAGTAAGGTTGGAAATTGAAGACATTATGATGAGTGAAATAAATCAATCACAGAAGGACAAATATTGTATGACCTTACTTATATAAAAAGACAAGGAAAGGTAAATGTATAGAGACCAAAGTTTATTAGTGGTTATCAGGGACTAGAAAGGGTGTTAATGCTTATGGCATATTGAGTTTCAGTTTACAGTGATGAAAAAATCTCGTTGATTAACTGTAGGTTTGCACAGCCAATTATTGTAAGTGCTATCAATATGCTGTACACCTGTAAAAAGTTAAATTGGCAAAAGTTGTGTGATAGACATATTTACAATGACCAAAAGAAAAAAGCTGCTGAAACTGCTTATGTACAACCAAACACCTTGTTATGAATAGAATTGTGTCCACCAAAACTGTGTATCAACTTGGCTAGGCCAGGATTCCCAGTATTGTGCGGTTGTCCACCATTTTGTGATTTTATGTGATTATCCAATATGTTGTAAATCATAACCTCTATGATGTTAATGGGGCAGGATTAGACGCAGTTATGTTAATGAGGCAGGACACAATCTACAGGATTAGGTTGCATCTTGAGTCAATTTCTTTTGGGATATAAAAGAGAGAATCGAACAGAGAGGAGAGGGAACTCATACTACCGAGAAAGTAGTGCCAGGAGCAGAGTGCATCCTTTGGACCCAGGGTCCCTGCTCTGAGAAGCTCCTAGACCAGGGGAAGATTGATGACAAGGACCTTCCCCAAGAGCCAACAGAGACAGAAAGCCTTCCCCTAGAGCTGGCGCCCTGAATTCCAGCCTCCTGAACCATGAGAGAATAAATTTCTGTTTGTAAAAGCCATCCACTTGTGGTATTTCTGTTATAGAAGCACTAGATAACTAAGACAGAATTTGGTGCCAGGAGTGGGGTGCTGCTCTAACAGATACCTAAAATTTGGAAGTGGTTTTGAAACTGTGAATGGGTAGAGGCTGGAAGAGTTTTAAGGTGACTAATAGTAAAAGCCTACATTGCCTTTAAGAGACTGTTGATGGAATTATGGATATCAAAGAAAATTCTAGTGAAGGCTCAGAAGGAAGTGTGGAGAACTGTGTCACCAGAGATGATGCAGAGGGTGAAAATCTGCAGCAGAACAAGGATACTGGCAGTAGAAGGTAGGAGCTGACCCACGGAGCGAGAGAACTGAGTGCCTTTGCCCAGGAGGCTTCCTGGTGGAGTGGGGTGCCTCCAGGCACTTATTGGTAACGTAGGCTTGCTAACTCATGGATCGGGAGCTAGTGCCTTTGAGTCAAAGTTTACTGGCAGAGTGGGCTGCCTCCAGGAACTGATTGGTAGAGCCAAAGAGCTTTGGAAAACTTCCCTGAGCAGCGAAGTCGCTGGTCCAGCCCAAGGGACTGAGTGCCCAAGGGGCCGAGAGGGCAAGGAATCAGGAAGCAGAAGCTGAAGAGGCAAGGAACACAGGAAGCAGAGCTGTTTCAGTCCCAAAGGGTAGGGCTACGACATCTGGGGTATCAAAGGGTGGAGCCATGGCTTCTGGGGTTTCTAAGGGTGGGGCCACAGCCTCCTAGATTTCAAAGAGTCAGATCTTCACCATCTTGGTTCTGGAGTGTGGGTCTGCCTTTCATGGATGCCAGATCTGTAGCCCAAAGCTGAGGGGGCGGGGCTGCCATGCCTAAGAGGCAGAATAAAAGGTCTACCATGGCTGAGGGGGTGGAGCCACCACTCAGATGGACTAAGATAATGGAGCCACCTGAAGCCTAAGGAGCAGAGTTCCTGCTCCAGTGGGCCTGGAAGGTGGAGATGAAGCCCAAGGCCAAGAAGCCTCCACCCAGAATCCAGAGAGTGTTGTCAGCACCCAGAGTCTGGAGGGCAGAGACATTGCCTAAATGGTCTCAGAGAACAGAGGGTTATTTTCAAGCCTTGAGAGCTAATGTATGTGTTCTGCTGACTTGTTTGGTGTCTGTTATCCCTTCTTTCCCTCCAATTTCTCCCATTTGTAATGGAAATGTCTACCTTGTGCCTGCTCCAACATTGTACTTTGGAAGCAGATAAGTTGTATTCCAGACTTCACAGATGAAGAGGAATTTTTGGAATCTGGACTTGGAGTTGATTTAAGACTTTTGGGATGATGTGATGAGGTGAATGTGTTTTACATGTGGCAAGGACATGAATTTTTGGAAAGGCAAATGGTAGAATGTTATGGATTGACTTGTGTCCCTAAAAAATGTCTATCAAATTGGCTACACCATGATTTCCAGTATTGTGTAGTTGTCCACAATTTTACGATTTGACTTGATTATCCTATGTGTTGTAAATCGTAACCCCTATGATGTTAATGAGGCAGGATTAGAAGAAGTTATGTTAATGAGGCAAGAGAAAATCTACATGATTAGGTTGCATCTTGAGTCAATCTCTTTTGAGATATAAAAGAGAGAAGCAAGCAGGGAGGAAAGGGACCTCATACCACCAAGAAAGTAGTGCCAGGAGAAGAGCGTTTCCTTTGGACCCAGGGTCCCTGCACTGAGAAGCTCCTAGACCAGGGGAAGAGTAATGACAAGGACTTTCCCCAAGAGCTGACAAAATAGAAAGCCTTCCCCTAGAACTGACACCCGAAATTCAGACTTCTAGCCTCCTAAACTGTGAGAGAATAAATTTCTATTTGTTAAAGCCATCCACTTGTGATATTTCTGTTATAGCAGCACTAGATAACTAAGACCCGCCTCATGGGATTTAGTTCCTTGGTTTGGAGGTTTAGGGTAATGGTTTCATGGGACATCCCAGTTGATTGGCCTAATAATGTGTTTAGTTCTACCTGCTAGTTCATTGTTTAGTTCTTGGGGTCTTAAAAGCTTACAAGTAGCTATCTAAGGCACAATTGGTCTCTATTCTCCTGGAGAAACAGAGAAAGAAGGAGAGTCAGGAGCAGGAGGAGGAAATGGAATGTGTGGCTAATTGCCTTCATGAACAACTGCTTCCTTTGCCATGAGACCAGAAGAACTGGATGGTGCTTAACTACCATTCCTGAACATTTTAATCAAAGATTCTATAAAAGAATCCTGATCAAAAAGGGGGAAAATCTAGAACAGAATTTCAAATCCTCATGAACTCCAGACTTTCTGGAGCTATGGAGGCTGTATGATCCCTGAAACTATTGCCCTGAAATAATCTTTAAACCTTAAACCAAAACTGTCCCCTGAAGTCTTCTTAAAACCAAGCAATATTTTAGCTTAACTAGTAAAAAAATGTCTGCCTTGAGTATTGTGCTGTTTTAAGAACTATCTTTATGGGATCAGATTGGCAACAACAACTCAAAAGGTTAGATAGGAACCTTAAGGGGCAGTGAGTTTATGTTAATGAGGGAGGGACACCTCAGAAAGGAAGGTGAGAATGTTTGCACAACTAGAAGAAAGTAATCAATGTCAATTGTGCATGTAGAAACTATTGAACTGATATATGTTTTGCTGTGTATATTCTCAACAATAAAATACTGTAAAATTCATATATAGATATATTATTCCACTGCCTTCTAGCCTCCATGATTTCTTATGAGCACTGTCTGTTAATTACGTTGAGGGTCTCTCATGCATGATCAGTCACTTCTCTCTGGCTGCGATTAAGATTCTGTTTGTCTTTGGCTTTTCACAGTGATTATAATGTTTCTTGGTGTGGAGCTCTTTCAGTTTATCCTACTTGAAATTCATTTAGCTTCTTACATGCATAGATTCATGTTTTTCATCAGATTTGGAATGCTTTCAACCATTATTTCTTTTAATGTTTTTTCTGCCCCTTTCTCTCTCCCTTCTTCTCAGGCTCCCATTGTACATTTGTTGTTAAGCTTGATGGTACGAGTATTTGAGGGCTCATTCTTTTTTCATCTTTTTTTCTTTCTGCTTCTCAGACTAGATAATTTCAACTGACTCCTCTTCCAGTTGCTGATTCTTTATTCTGACTGCTCAAATCTACTTTGAACCCTCCTAGTGCAGTTTTCATTTCAGGTATTGTTATTTTCAGCTCTAGAATTTCTATTTCATTCCTTTTTAAACTTTCTGTTTCTCTATTAATATTCTCTTTTTGTTGAGACATCACTCTTCTAGTTTCCTTTAGTTCTTTGACCATGTTTAGTTCTTTGAGCATATTTAAGAAAGCTGATTTAAGTCTTTTTCCAGTAAGTCCAGTGTTTGGGCTTCCTTAGGGACAATTTCATTAGCTTAGTGGTCAGTTGATGATTTGATAGAAATTTCCTTAAACACTTGGCACAAAACAAACAAAAATAATACTGAACCATACACAACAAAATAAAATAAAACAAAAAATACTCTCCTGGTCTTTGCAGATTTGCTCTGAGTTGGAACATTTCTTAAACATTTAGCCAGGCTGTTTACAACTTTGCCTTAGCCTTCACATCCTGCTTACATGGAGCACAAAGATTAGGGAGAGGTGAAAGAAAGCCTAGGGTCTTCTCACATCTTTTCTGAGCATGTGTCTAGCCTTGGGCATATGCATGGCCTTCTAGATTCTCCAAAATCTGTAGGAACTTTTCAAAGTCCTTATTCCTCCTTGTATCTCCTTCCCTAGCCTCTTTCTTCCTAGGCATCTATCTGCTCCTTTCCCTCTTTTCCTGTTATCTCTTGCCCAAGGCAGCTGTGGCTAGTATATTCCTTTACTTGTTTTCAACAGTCACCATGCAAGAGGTCAGTCCAGCTCTGAAGAAGTTCTTAGTGGAGAAAAACATAGGTCAGCCTCTGAACCAGGCTCTCAGAGAGCCACCAAACTGCCCAAAACACTCCAACCACAATTATTTGAGAAGAAGGTCAATATTGTCACCCTCTGACACCAACAAACAGCATCAAGTACACAGGCAACTGTCCCCATGGACAACTCCGAGCTTGATAATGGTGGAAAGTAAGCAGGTAAGTAAAAATGCCAAAATGCTCTTTTACTGAAATTTAGAAGTTCTTTCTTTATTAAGTACTCCCCAGGTTAAGTTTTTTGTTTGTTTGTTTGTTTATTAGATTGCAGAGTTCCAAATATTGATCTTCCAGTTTTTGCTAGCTTAATCATTGCTTTAGAGGAGGAATAGATTTTTGGACTTCCTTACCCTGTCGTTTTCAGTGATGTAACTCTATGGTCTCTATTTTTCTCTCTTGCTCTTTCTTTCGCCTTCTCTTGCCCTGTGTCTTTGTATTTCTCAATGTCCCTCTCTGAGAGCTACTGACCTTTAATTGTAGTGGTAATTTTTCAGTTAACTTTCTTGGAATGTCTCTGTAAACACTCATACTGTCTGCACATAGTGACAGATTTGTCTCTTCCAATGTTTATACCTCTTCTTATTGTTTTGTTATTACATTGACTGTCATCTTTTCTTAAATCATTGCATTAATAATGGGCTGCTTTGTCTAATTTTTGTCTTGAGTGAAAGTGGTTCCTGTGTTGAACCACTAAGGATTATCTGCCTTAGGTTGAAGAAATCCCCTTCTATTGCCTGCATTTCACAACAGATGTTTGAAATTTATTATATGCTTTTTTGGGATCTATAGAGATCATCATATGATTTTCCTCCTTGCCTTTTTAATAGAGTAAAATAAAAAGAGTAGATGTTCTCCTGCCAAACTATCCTTACTCTCTGTCTTAGTCATCTAGTGCTGCTAACAGAAATACCACAAGTGGATGGCTTTAACAAAGAGAAGTCTATTCTCTCACAGTCCATTAGGCTACAAGTCCAAATTCAAGGCATCAGTTCTAGGGGAAGGCCCTCTCTCTGTCAACCCTGGAGAAAGGTCCCTGTGATGCATCAGTCTTCCCTTGGTCCAGGAGCATCTCAGGGCAGGAACCTCAGGGTCCAAAGGACACGTTCTGCTCCTGGCACTGCTTTCCTGATGGTATGAAGTTCCCATGTGTCTCTTCTCACTTCTGTCTTTTATATCTCAAAAGAGATTGGCTTAAGATGCTATACAATCTTGTGACCTCATCAGTATAACTGCCACTAATCTATCTTGTTAGATCATAGTGACTGAATTTACAACACATAAGGAAATCACATCAGATTACAAAGTGGTACACAATTATACAATACTGAGAATCATGACCCTGCCAAGTTGACAGATATTTTGGGGGGACACAATTCAATCCATGACACTCTCCTAGGATAAACACTTATTCGTCATGACATACTGGGCTGGATGGACTGTTCAATCTCCTATCCATGGTTGGTCCTTGCACCTGTACACTAGACCCTATCCCCTCTATCCTACTTAAGGATGAAGCTCTAGAGATTCTCCCCTCTTGCCTCTGCATCAAGAAATTTCCCCTCACTACTGGATCTTTCCTATCAGCATACAAATAAGCTGCTGTTTGCTCCCACCTTTAATAAAAACTATCTATCAGGGAACTGCCAGAAATTCAAGCTGGATTCAGAAGAGGACGTGGAACAAAGGATATCATTGCTGATGTCAGATGGATCCTGGCTGAAAGCAAAGAATACCAGAAAGATGTTTACCAGTGTTTTATTGATTATGCAAAGGCGTTCGACTGTGTGGATCATATGTATGGATAACATTGTGAAGAATGGAAATTCCAGAACACTTAGTTGTGTTCATATGGAATCTGTATATAGACCAAGAGGCAGTCGTTCCAACAGAACAAGGGGAATACTGCGTGTTTTAAAGTCAAGAAAGATGTGATTCAGAGTTGTATCCTTTCACCATATCTAGTCAATCTGTATGCTGAGCAAATAATCCGAGAAGCTGGACTATATGAAGAAGAAGGGGGCATCAGGATTGGAGACTCATTAACAACCTGCATTATGCAGATGACACAACTTTGTTTGCTGAAACTGAAGAGGACTTGAAGTACTTACTGATGAAGATCAAAGACCACAGCCTTCAGTAAGGATTAGACCTTAACATAAAGAGAACAAAAATCCTCACAACTGGACCAATAAGCAACATCATGATAAACGGAGAAAAGATTGAACTTGTCGAGCATTTCAATTTATTTGGATCCAAAATCAAAGCCCATGGAAGCAGCAGTCAAGAAATCAAACAATGTATTGCATTGGGCAAATCTGCTGCCAAACACCTCTTTAAAGAGTAGAAAAGCAAAAATGCCACTTTGAGGACTAAGGTGCACCTGACCCAAGCCCTGATGTTTTCAATAGCCTCATATGCATGCAAAAGCTGGACAATGCATAAGGAAGACAGAAGAATTGATGCCTTTGAATTATGGTATTAGCGAAGAATATTGAATATACTATGGACTTCCAGAAGAGCAAACAAGTCTGTCTTGGAAGAAGTACAGCCAGAGTGCTTCTTGGAAGCGAGGATGGTAGGACATGCCTCACGTACTTTAGACAATGTTATCAGGAGGGACAAGTTCCTGGAGAAGGACATCATACTTGGTAAGTTAGAGGGTCAGCGAAAAAGAGGAAAACCCTCAACAAGATGGATTGACACAGTGGATACAGCAATGGACTCAAATATAAAAACGATTGTGAGGATGGCTCAGGATCAGGCAGTGTTTCGTTCTGTTGTACATAGGGTCGTTATGAGTCGGAACTGAGTCGACGGGTACCTAACAACATATTTAACTTACCTCGAGTCTTAACTAAAAAGTCACTAACTTAGCAAAGTATTCCAGAGTCTTGCTATTTAAAATTTCACACCCCTACTCTGATATTTAATATCTACATTCTAAGATCCATTTTTCCTCCTTCTGTTTATCACCATTTTACACACTACATTATTTATTTATTTATCTAATTTATCTCAGAAAATAAGCTGTGTGGGAGTGAAGATTGCTGTTTCATTCACTGTCATTCCTGGCATAGAGTAGGACTTCAATAAAAACTTTTAAAATAAGTAAATAAATGAATTCCATCTTTTATTACTCTCCCTTCAAGGAGTTTATATAGCTTGAGAATCGGCTATTCCTAAAAATGTTTGGAAGAACTTGTCCATAACAATGGCTGGGAATATTGCCGCTTTACATAGAAGCTCTTTTGCTCCCTTTCAGTTTCTTTCATTGTTATTATTCTATTCACACTTAAAATTTCAAGTCCATTTAATATTTCATCATTACATATGAACACCTAAGACTATACATTTCCATCAGAGTAATGTGGTTGCTCACCCAAAATTTTGTTTGGATATCAAGACTGATGACACACAAACATACACACACACACACAAAGAGAGTAGAAAAAGATTTATTATTCCTATATTAAGGTTTTCTGAAGAGATCGGAGCAGTCACCCAAGTGCATCTGAAAATGGCTTGAGTGAAGGGAGAGGCAAGTGGACGTCAATTTTATTGTGGTTAGGAGGTAGATCCTGGGTAAGGGTTTCTTGAGGGTTCAGGGTTTTCAGTTTGAACTTCCCCAGTGGCACAAAAGCAGAGGGTATAGAAGCTTTCTTATCAGCTCATCCAGTTGTGGGAGAAAAGGGGGAGGTGGAGCTTGGAAACTGTCAGCTGTCAAATATCAGTGTCAGAGTCAGACTCATTATAGAATTCCATGGGTTTACCTTGGTAGTGTTCTCATTGTTTCTCATTTTTAAATATCTTATAGTTTCAATTTTTATTTCCATTTATAATCCATTAGTTATTTGAATATTAAGAAAGTTGTCTGTTTTGATTTCTTTTGTTATTTTTTCAATCTTTTCTGTTGGTAATTATTATTAATTTTGAACAATAACGTTCAATCATGTCATTGAGTATATTTTGTGTAGAAGTATGTGCCATGTAGAGTTGTCACTGATTTTCAAAACAATGTGTTTTTCTGGAAATAGAAGAACAAAGTTGAAATACAGTCATAAACCTGTTGTAAATGTTTTTTATATATTCTGAATATAAATCCATTACCAAAATATGTATTGCAAAAATTTGTTCTGAGTCTATGACTTACCTTTCATTTTCTTAATGATGTCTTTCAAAAAGTATAAGTTCTTTGTTTCTTTTTAAAATTTTGGTAAAGTCTAATTTATCAATTTTTTTTTCTTTCATGGTTCAGGCTTTCTGTGTCCTATCTAAGAAACCATTCCCTACCCCAGGATCATGATCCTATGTTTCCTTCTAGAAGTTTTATCTTTTTTTAACATTCGAGTCTATGATCCATTTTGTGTTAATACTTTATATACTGTTAAATAAGAGTAGCACTTTTAGTATGTGTAAAAATGGCTTAGGAGCAGTGTCTGACTTCCTCCAACCCCACAAGGGGGAAGGAAAACCAAGATCAATAGCGAAAGGCTGACTGCCATGAGGTGGAGGCCAGACAAGCCTCCTCTCTCCATCATCTTTACTAATTCTGATACCAACCATCCCTCGCACAGCACCCTCTACTTCTCTGCTGGGTTTGATAATTCATTGCAATGACGACACAGAACTCACAGACCATACTTATGATTATGCAGTTTATTAGGAAGTAACAGTTATAATTCAGGCTCAGGAACACTCAGGATACAGCTCTTCCATCGGGACAGCCTCTTCCCAACTGTGCTTGCAGGCACGCCTCTCCTTGGCCTTAGGCTTCTCTACAAAGGCACTCAGCTTTCTCTCTCTATGGGCTGGGAAGCCTACCACACTGTCTCCTGCTGCAGGGTCTCTGCTGCTGGGTCTCTCCTGCCACCATTTCTCACGTCTTCAGGGTTACAGCTTGCTCTCTCTCTTTCTCAGTCTCCTGCTTCCAGGAGCTTCTTAGTGCGGGGATCCCGGGTCCAAAGGACACGCTCTCCATTCCTGGCTGTTCTTCCCTGGTGATGGTAAGAACCTCCTCTCTGCTCTGGAACTGGCTCTTTTTTAAGGCAAAACTGACCTATCCCCTTCGTAGGCCACAATTACCCTATCACACAGTCCTGGCCAATCACCTGGGTGGGATTTGCAAGACATGGCTAGAAAGGTCACACATAAAAATAATTAATCCACTGCAGTACGTAACTCCTCTTTTCTCTCTATGTGATTTAAAAGGCAAATACATACAATAATTATAAATTATGGTAATGGGCACACAGTGTAAAAAGATGTAATCTGCGACCATAACAATATAAAGGGGGAGGGATGAGATGTATAGAAGCAGAGTGTTTGCATACTATTGAAAAGAATTTGTTATTACATCAAACTAGGTTTTTATACATTTAAGATTTTAATTGTAATGCCTAAGATAACCATTGAGAAAATAACAAATATGCTAAAAAGAAAAGAAGGAAATAAAAATGGTACACTACAAAAATTCAACCAAATACCAGAAAAGGCAGTAATGGAGGAATTAAGGGGAAAAAAATAAGACATACAGAAAACAAATTGTAAAATAACAGTACTACCTAAAGTGATTGACATATTCAATGCAATCTTTATCGAAATACCAATGACCTTTTTGTAGAAATTTTAAAAAATACTTCTAAAATTTATATGAAATTTCAAGGTATCCCAAATAGCAAAAACAATCTTGAAAAAGAAGAACAAAGTCAAAGGACTCATATTTCTAGATTTCAAAACTTACTAGAAAGTTACAATAATTAAAACAATGGCAGTACTGGAATAAGGATAGACATATAGACCAATGGAATAGAATAGAGGGAGGGGGACCTCACGTATATGGTCAATTGATTTTTACAATGGGGTGCCAAGATCATTCAATGGGCAAAGAATAGTCTCTTCAACAAATAGAGCTGAAAAAAACTGTATATCCACACAAGAGAATGAATTTGGACCCTTACCTCACACCGTATACCCACTGCCATTGAGTTAGTTCCAACTCATAGCGACTCCATAGGGTTTCCAAGGCTGTAAATCTCTACAGAAGCAGAATGCCACATCTTTCTCCCACGGAGCCACTGGTGGTTTTGAACCGCCCACCTTTGTGTTAGCAGTCAATCGCTTAACCACTGTGCCACCAGGCCCCCTTATACAAAAATTAATTAAAAATGCATCAAAAATAGAGTTGATTTTCAACTCATGGTGACCCCATGTGACAGAGTAGAACTTCCCATAGTTTTTTTTAAAAAAATATTATTTTATTGTGTTGTTTGTAAAAGTTTACAATAAAAATCTTAGAAGAAAGCATAGGGGAATATATTCATGATCTTTCATTTGGCGGTGGGTTTCTAGATACATTACCAGAAGCACAAGCAACAAAAGAAAAAAAGGATAAACATAATTTCATCAAAATTTAAAAAAAAATTTGTGCATCATGGGACATTACAAAGAAAGTAAAAGAAAACAACCCACAGATTGGGAGAAAATATTTGCAAATCATATATCTGATACTGGATTAATATTGAGAGTATACAAAAATTTCAAAAATTCAACTTCAAAAAACCCAAACAACCCAATTAAAAAATGGATAAGGGACTCAAATAGACGTTTCTCCAAAGAAGGTATTCCAATGACCATATAAGCACGTGAAAGGATGCTCAACATCATTAATCATTTGGGAAATGCAAATCAAACCACTGTGAGATACCACCTCACACTCACAGGATGGCTATTATATATATTAAAAAATAATAACAAGTGTTGGAGAGGATGTGGAGAAATAGGAAACCTTATACATTCTTGGTGAAAATGTGCTGTGGAAAACAGTTTGATGTTTCCTCAAAAAGCTAAATCTAGAATTACCATTGTCATTGTTATTAGTTGCCAATTCAGCTCCAACTTATGGTGACCCTATGTACAACATAACAAAACGTTGCCCAGTCCTGTGCTATCTTCATGATTATTGACATGTTTGAGTCTATTATTGCAGTCATTGTGCAGTGCCTTCCAACCTTGAGGGCTCATCTTCAAGCACTATATCTGACAAATATTCAGTTTTGATCCATAGGCTTTTCATTGGCTAATTTTAAGTAGATCACCATGACTTTCTTCCTAGTTTGTCTTAGTCTGGAAGCTCTGCAGAAACCTGTCCTGCATGAGTGACCCTGCTGGTATTTGAAATACTGGTGGCATAGCTTCCAACATCATAGCAACATGCAAGCCCCCACAATACAAAAAAACTGAGAGAGGTGGTGGTAAATTACCATAAAACCCAGCAATTCCACTTCTAGATATATACCCAAAAGAATTGAAACTAGGGACTCAAACAGATATTTGTATGCAATTACTCACAATAGCCAAAATGTGGAAACAACCCAAATATCCATCAACAGATGAATGGATAATCAAAATGTGGAATATACAGACAAAGGAATATTATTCAGCCATAAAAATGAAGTTCTAATATATGCTACAACATCGATGAATGTTGCAAATATTATGCTAAGTGAAATAAACCAGACACAAAAAGACAAATTATTATATGGTTCCAGTTATACGAGGTATCTAGAATAGGCAAATTCACAGAGACAGGAAGTAGAATAGAAGTTACCAGGGACTGAGGTAAAGGAATAATGGAGAGTTATTGTTTAATGGGTACAAAATTTCTGTTTGAGATGATGAAAAATTTCTGAAACTAGTGGTAATGATTGTACAACAATGTGAATGTATATAATGTGACTGAATTGTACACTTAAAAAAGGTAAAATGGTAACATTTATGCTATGCATATTTTACCACAACAAAAAAAGTAAAGTAAGATGTGTTCTCTCCTCTATGTTCTCAAAAATAAATTTGTGCATGATTGTTATTATTACTTTCCCATAGTTTGATTGAATTCACAAGTGAAGTTCCGTGCAAAATACTGGTGGCTGCCTAAGAATTTTTCAGCTGAAAGTGTTTAGGTTTTCATCAGATTTTCCAAAGGGTTTATTTTGTATTCTCCAAATTTTGAAGAACTACCACTCATTTATGGATTTGTATGTGTTATTGTTGTTAGGTGCCATCGAGTCAGCTCCAATTCATAGCGACCCTATGCACAACGGAATGAAACACTGACTGGTCCTGCACCATCTTCACAATCGTTGTTATGCTTGAGCCCATTGTTGCAGCCACTGTGTCAGTCCATCTCGTTGAGGGTCTTCCTCTTTTTTGCTGGCTCTCTACTTTACCAAGCATGACATCTTTCTCCAGGGACTGATCCCTCATGATAACATGTCCAAAGTGTGTGAGACGTAGTCTCTCCATCCTTGCTTCTAAGGAGCATTCTGGTTGTACTTCTTCAAAGACAGATTTGTTGGTTCTTTTGGCAGTCCATGGTATATTAAATATTCCTCACCAACACTACAATTCAAAGGCATCAATTCTTCCGTCTTCATTATTCATCATCCAACTTTCGCATGTATATAAGGCTATTGAAAACACCATGGCTTGGGTCAGGCGCACCTTAGTCTTCAAGGTGACATCTTTGCTTTTTAACACTTTCAAGAGTCTTTTGCAGCAGATTTTCCCAATGCAATGTGTCTTTTTATTTCTTGACTACCACTTCCATGGGTGTTGATTGTGCATCCAAGTAAAATGAAATCCTTGACAACTTTAGTCTTTTCTCCTTTTATCATGAAGCTGCTTATTGGTCCAGTTGTGAGGATTTTTGTTTTCTTTATGTTGAGGTGTAATCCTTACTGAAGGCTGTGGTCTTTGATCTTCATCAGTAAGTGCTTCAAGTCCTCTTCAATTTCAGCAAGCAAGGTTGTGTCATTTGCATAAAGCAGATTGTTAATGAGTCTTCCTCCAATCCTGATGCCCCATACTTCTTCATGTAGTCCAGCTTCTCAGATTATTTGCTCAGCATACAGATCGAATAAGCATGGTGAAAGGATATAACCCTGATGCATACCTTTCCTGAATTTAAACCACACAGTAACCCCTTATTCTGTTCCAACGACTGCCTCTCGGTCTATGCAAGTTCCACGTGAGCACAATTAAGTGTGCTGGAATTCCCGTTCTTCACAATGTTATCCACAATTTGTCATGATCCACACAGTTGGATGCCTTCATATAGTCAATAAAACACAGGTAAACACCTTTCTGATATTCTCTGCTTTCAGCGAAGATCCATCTGACATGAGCAATGATATCCCTGGTTCCACATCCTCTTCTGAATTCTGCTTGAATTTCTGGCAGTTCCCTATCAATGCACTGCTGCAACTGCTTTTAAATGATGTTCAGCAAAATTTTACTTGCAAGTGATATTAATGATGTTGTTCGATAATATCCGCATTCTGTTGGATTACCTTTCTTTGGAATGTGCACAAATATGGATGTCTTTCAGTCGGTTGGCCAGGTAGCTGTCTTCCAGATTTCTTGGCATAGACGAGTGAGCACTTCTAGCACTGCATCCGTTTGTTGAAACATCTCAATTAACTGTTGTTAAATGCTTTTTAATGCTTTTACATGGTAAATAATTAGACATGTTCACTGTGAAATATGTTGAAAATTCCTAAAACAAATTTCCTAAGGCCTCCTTTAGGTATGTGGGAGATAGGGTCATTTATGCTCCAAAACACTTTCTCTTTCCTCAGAAATATTTTGTTTAAATACCTATCAAAGGCAGCTGAGGAAAGGAAAAGTCATCCTAATATGATAAAGAACAACCTGATATGGAGGATAGCACCCTGTGTTGGTGGGGTTCAGTCTGACTATAAAATGGTAGCGTGATTGTGGTTGTGAGCTGATTATAATAACAGGGTTTAAGGCCTCGAGAATCCTAAGACAACCTCTCCCCTCACTGCTCATCTCCCAACTATATGTTGATATATCTGGAGAACTGAAGGAGGGGTAGAAAGATGTTATTCCTTCCTAAATTGTACATGGAACAGCTTCCTCAAAGTGAAAGCTGTCAACTGTGGGAAAAAAAATGACTGTTCATTGGCCACAGTTCTATTCCAATAGCAACTTGGGGACAAGTAGTTTGGCTCCCAGATGTGAAAGTTATAGCCTCATAGAGATAAGTAAGGCAGTAGCTCCCTCTGACTAATCCCCCACCCCCACCCCCACCCACCCTGGTGACCCTCTTCCCAACTGAGGTACACACCTGCATGGAACGACACCACAAATTCGATGAAGCAAAAATAAGCAAGCATGACATCATTTATTACACAAAAATCAACAGAGAAAAAGAAGAAAGAAGGGGAATATGGCAGTGGCGGTATCTTTATCTCCATTCATGGGTCTGTGTCTGCAGCATGCGTGGTCTCAGAATATGGAATTTCTGCTTGTGTTATATCCTTTCCTACACAGGAACACAGAGGGTCAGTTGATCCCAAGAGAACCTTGGAGTCAAAATACCTGGGGATTCTCTGGATTTATCAGGAAGGGGGTACAATTTGGAGGGGAGAAATCAGAGAGTTAGAGGTTGGGGCAGAGCTCTCACCCTAAGCATCTTGTGAAACAAGCCAGAGCTCTCTTGAATGGGGTCTTCCAAGACTCACGGGGAGCAACATGTTTGCTTGGCAAGCCACTGTCTTCGGATTGGTTGTGCACAATGTCAATCAAAACAACAAAGGCCACTGCTTCTTCATCTGGGCCAGGGAAGGTCTGCAGTGAAAAAGGAAACATCTTCACTCTAGTGATCCCTAGCAGCCCTATCAAATGTCCTTTCATCCAGCCCTGGAAAACTGTCCCAGGGTCCTTCTCTTAGGGATGCCCCTGTGTGTGTACAGGGCCTGACCTAGGGTTTCTGAAGTTTATGAAAGGAATTAAGACAGGAACATCTGTCCCCTTGCTGCCCCACCATCACCACCATGGGGTTTTTCTCCAACAAAGCAAGTTAAAGGAAGAAAATGAGTTTCCTGTGGAGAGCGATTTTATTCAGCTCTTTTTCTCATCCACTGTTAGAATAAGCAAACTATTACAAAACCCAAGTCACACAACATGAAATGAAAAAGTTGCCATGAATAAAAACACTGAAACACTGTATCTTAAATTCAAAGATAAAACACTCAGCTTAATCAGTGTGCTTTTCTGTTCACTTATTTTAACCTGTAATTGTATACCTTAGAGGTCCATGAATTGCGTGGATGTCCTCTCCCTCCAGCTCCTGAAACACAAGGCACTGATTAAGAAAGCCCTTCCCCCCATTTCCTTTAAGCCCACGTGCTTTTCTTGTCCCTTTACTTTGCCTACTATGTTGTTCTTTGAGTTCCAGAAAGTCAAGAAAACAAAAAGGCACAAAGTCCAATAATGAGCCTACTGGCCAGAACACTGAAGCGGAAGTCCTGAGATCTGAGTTCCCAGGTTGTGGTCAATAATAAACTACAGCAGCTTGGACAAAACAGGGTCACATCTCCCAGTCCTTGTAACTAACTACAAGAAGAATGGGGTTGTGGCACTTACACTGTCATATATAGACTTGCATTAGACTTGGCTCAAGAACAGAGAGGTCACGTGTGTTAACAGAAGCAAAATGCAATAAATGGTAGCAAAGTCACACAAGTATTAGTGAAATGAATAAAACACTTTCAATCAATGGGGAGAGTAGCATTGTTTCAGTGAGTAGTTTTGTAACAACCGCTTAACAATTCAGGAAAAATCAAGATGACCTCTTGAAACTATGATATGAACCTCAGTGTGCATTCTGATCAAAATATTCTTTAATAATTTAAATTTTCAGTTATTATGGGTGCATGACAGAAGATGGGAAGAAAGTGCACCAATGTCTTATCATCTACTCATTTTTGCTCGGGTGGGGGGGAGGAAGGTATGGTAATGGATGGTTTGGGTCTTCCTATTTAAACTTTTGTATATTTTACTAATAAAAGGTTTAAATGAAATTTTCACGTCTAATAGATGAAGTAAAGGTGATTCTTATTTTCAGCATATTTTTCTATATTTTCCAGTTTTGTAAAACATTATCACCTCTTCGCTTTTTAAGAAAGAGAATTTTTGTTAAACAATGAACACTAGAAGAAAGAGTAGATTAAAAATCACTTGAATTCCATTGTTCAATACTAACCACTATTAAATTTCTCTATTGCCTCTTTGCCTGTCTGTATTTTGTGTGTGCACGTGTGTGTGAGTGTCATTATGTGATTCTTTGCTAGTGTAATTAATTTACTTGTTCTCTTCCTATCAAATCAAGTCTTTTGTGATAAAACAGTGCCATATAGTCCAGGTGTTGGAACATAAGCCAGTGCTTTAGAAATCATGAGAGTATATGAAGATGTTGACATAACTAGGATTCCCAATTCCCAGCCTCAAGTGATACCTGTTAAACACTAGGTAACCATGACAACCCTGAATGTAAGGGCGGGACATCCCCTGGGGTACCTCTATATAATATCTGGGGTCCCTGGTGGGGCAGTGATTCCATACAAATGTCTTCACTGTTTTTAGTTGTAATAATTAATAGGCACAGCCAACCAGCCTTCTCCTGCTCTCTTGTGTGGGCCTGAGAGAAGTTGGAAAGGAAGGTCAGAATTCATGAAATCACCCTTCTTAGAATGTGGACCTGTTGACTCCCCCAGAGGTGTGTCCCTGACACAACAGGATTCTTTTGCTCCTCTCCAACGGGGTTTGGATATTAGATCGGCCATTTCAGAAGGGTAGGCTGATGACTGCTGGTTCTATCTCTCTGGGCCAGTCCTGCCAAAACCTGAAAATGCTTCTGGATCACCTTCAGTTTAAACCAGTTTGGGTGACTTGCAGCCGGGGCACAGTCTGTGGTTGGCCCCAAGGCTTTCAAGAATATCAGACATGGTTGACAGGCTAACAAGACTGTGTCCCTGTTGGGGACTTGAGACACCTGTGAGATCTCTGGCATCTGTGAGGGCTGTGTTGGCTGGTCTGTTCACCGTTCAGGGTTCTGACTTTCACCTATTCCCCCGTGTCATTTTTCACCCCTGCTCTCCTTTATGCCTGGTGTTCCCAGTCCACAGCTTCCCTAAATAAACCTCTCCAGAAGGCAAAACTCCCAAGTTCCACTGGGCTCAGGGAGGAGCAGTCACCTGTCTGAGTGAGTGGGAAGGGATCTGGGGGTCTAAGTACCCTTTTAATAAATGTTGAAACAATTGTATCTTTACCCCACACTCCTCTCCTCAGAGATGCCTGGTGCCTCCTCCACTTCCTCAGCATTTCTGAGGTTCTCTAGCTGCAGTCAGCTTGCTTCTCATTGGTGTAGAAGAACATCGCATCATAATGGGTACACTAGGGAAGTCACAGGAGTAACTGTGAGGAGAGGGAGTCCCTGTGCCGACCTTCCAAGGGTCTTGGTTTAGTTTTTTTCTACTTCTTTGACCTCATCTGTGAAACAGAATAATATCTACCCCTGCCACCCACCTAGAAATGTCATGAGGTATAAAGAGATCTGGTCTGCGGAAGTCCTCTGTACTTCTAGAAGAGCATGACAGTCAAAAGCAGTCACCATCAGCAATAAGTGGCACATAAAGACGGAGCCTTAGGCATGTTAGTTGTACATAGTACTTATTTTCTTCTCTTAAATATTGGGTTGAGACAGATGTCTGCACCACAGGATTCCTATACAATTTCACTGCCCCTATTTATGCATTGGGTTTATTGGAGGTGTTTTCTTCCCAACTGTAGGACATCCCACAGGACAGGCCTACCTCTTCCTAATATATCTCTTTAACCTAGCATGCACAAGTATCCATACCAGTTGTTAATACAAAGAAAATTTCCATAGGCTGTGATAAAATACATAGGACCACACTTCCTGCCTTCCCAAAGTGAACTGTTAAATAGATCTCTTGATCTCAACAATTTGTCCAATGAAAGTAAACTCCATGGATTTCGGATGACCATCTTTCTCTATAGGTGAAAGATTCTTGGAGCCAACATCCCAAAATAATACAGGCTTTGTTTGGTTTAACACATGTATAGCCATGCACTTCCTCATTGCCTTGTGACTGTGACAATCAAATATTTCTACACTCAATAGCCTTAAAAGGTTGTTTAGCATATAGTTCCGGATTAGGAATACCAGCATTTTCTCACTGCAAAATTAATCTCAGACATGCACTCTAACTCATAGTCTGCTATCTTAGTTATGTAGCACTGCTATAACAGAAATACCACAAGATGGTGGCTTTAACAAACAGAAATTTATTTTTCCCCAGTTTAGGAGGCTAGAGGTTCAAAATCAGGGTACCAGCTCTAGAGTAAGGCTTTCTCTCTCTGTCAGCTCTGGGGGAAAGTCCTTGTTTTTTTTAGCTTCTGTTCTTTGACTCCTTGGTGATCTTCATGTAGCATGGCATCTATCTTCCCCTATTCTGCTTGCTTGTTTGATCTCTTTTATATCTCAAAATAGATTGACTGAAAACACACCCTACACTAATACTGCCTCATTAACCTAACAAAGAAAACCCATTCCCAAAAGCAATTATAACCACAGGTATAGAAGATAGGTTTTATAGCTTATATTTTTGACGGACACAATTCGATCTATAACATCTGCCCATTTCTTTAAAACAAATGAACAAGCAGAGTACACAATGACAATTCCTCTATAACTGACCTCCTGGATATGATCTCCCTTTATTATCAATGTATTGTGGTGTAAAGTGTCTGGCACACAATAGGCATTTAAGAAACGTTGTTCACTTCCAGTCTTATTTGGAAACTTCCATAAAAAACATGATTTTTTCTGAACTAAATCCCAGAGTTATCACAAAGAACACTTGTGAATATAACCCCAAGAAGTGAAGTAAACATGCATTAACATTATACTTGTCCCTCTGGCAGATGCCAGGTGTGAAGCCAAACACAGACCTGCTTTTGTAGTAAGAGAAGCCTGGCAATCTGCTTCTGTAAGGATTACAGCCAAGAAAACCCTGTGGAACATTTCTATTCTGTAACACATTGGGTCGCCATGAGTTGGAATTGACTCAATGGCAACAGATTTAGTTTGGTTTTGGTGAACTTTTTGATGAATACTTCAATTCCATGACCCTCTGGGCATACACAAGTAAACAGACTAATAACAACAACTAATAACTGGCAGAAAATGCATGAATTTTTCTTTCTTTTTTTTTTTTTTTTTACTACTTTTAACATATTTCCATGACTATTTGGAAAATAAACAAAACATTTTAAAAGCAAGAAATATCAGTCAAACCAAGTATGTTATGAAGATATCATCACGTGTATTTAGTGTGAAATCTTCAGATTAATGCTGAAAATAACTGGCAGCTCCACATTTCTGGGAACCAAACTCACATTTAACATATGCTTAAATTTTGACCCCCACCTGAAGTTATTAGAGGGAGCATGACAAACATATATAAATTTCCTTTTCTTTGATTAAGAGACTACTAAAGTTACATTTTAATGACTAACTCTTTAATTCTATTCCTACTTGTTGTTGTGTGCATCGAGTTGATTCCAACTCATAGCAACCCCATGTGAGAGTAGAATTGTCCCATAGGGTTTTCTAGGTTGTAATCTTTTTGGAAGTACATTGCCAGGCCTTTCTCCTGCAGAGTCGCTGGGTGGGTTCGAACCCCCAACCTTTCGGTTAGCAGCCAAGCACTTAATCATTGCACCATGAGGGCTCCTTCTATTCCCACTAGTATTTGTTAAACTGCCAGAATGTGCTTTAAAAAAAATCCATGAATACTTTTATATTGTTATGGACTGAACTGAGGACATTTTTTAAATCAAATGATTATGCTATTGTGACTTTGTTTTACCTTTCCTAGTCTTTATCTCCCAAATCAGTTTTAAACAAATATAAATAAGAAAGCAATGCAAAGGAATACAAAGCAACAAGATGACTCCAGATTAATGTCTTTCACATTCTGCACAACTTTTTTACTAATCATGAATTATATACTTTAGGTTCAAATTGTACTTAGGAGTCCTCTTTCACACTTAACTTCAGGGACTTGTCACCTCTCTACTCACTGCAATACTACATGTGTGAGTGTGTGTGTGCATGCGTATGTGTGTGTGTGTGTGTGTGTGTGTGTGTAAATGTAAACAAGGCCAATAATCCAAAAGTAGAAGTAATAATTAAGGGTTAAAGTAAAAATAAAAAAAGAAATTTTGTCAGAAAGGAGATTTACATCTGTTAAGATTTGTATCTGTTGGTTTTCTGAGTTTATATCTCCTTTAGAGCAACAACAAAATATAACTTGTTTGTTAATCTTAATATTTCAAAAGCTTTGGAAAACTTGTCATGAATCTATACCAATTATCAATACTTTCTGATATTAGCCAAAGATGCCAAAACAGAAAAAGAAAAAAAAAAAAAGAAGAACAAATAATTTTAGAGAATAAATACACTGAAAGTTTCATTTAGTTTAACCTGCCATTTTCTTTTCTAGTTTTGCCCAGTAACATTCCAACATGCATTGCCACATGGTGGACACATTCACAGATTGCTTGTCACTATTTTAAGATGCATTCTTTTCGTTAGTTTTTAATCACCTTTTGAAAGGGCTCCTTGAACTTGATTTCTACCTTATACTACACACAAGAATAAGTTCCAGGTGTGTTGTGAGAGTTGAACTATCTAGCATCTAGATGACTGAAGCAATTATCTTCATGACATCAAGGTAAGGAAAAGTTCCTTAGACAGGATGCAAAAAGAACTAACCATCAAAGAAATGATGGAAAAACTGATCTAGCTTAAAGTTAAAAACAATTGTTCGTCAAAATACATTCTCATAGGGGTGAAAAGGCAATTAATATAGTGGGAGAAAATATACAAAATGCATATAACCCCCGAAGGACTTTTACTGAGAATACGCAAATAACTTTGCAAATCAATAAGGAAAAGAGATAAATAAAAAGGGACAAAGCACATTAACAGAAACCTCACACAAGAGAATATTCAAAAGGCCAATGTTTTAAAAGGTGCTCAATCTCGTTAATCATCTAGGGAAATGCAGACTAAAACCATCATGAGATGCTACTACTACTATTACTGCTACTGCTAGTACTAGTGCTATTTGCTAGTGCTAGTACTAGTACAACTCTACTCATCCACTGCAATGGCCAATAATGTAAAAAGACTGGCCATGCCAAGTGTCTGTGAGGCTGCGAACCAACTGGAACCCTCATTCACTGTATTTTTGGAAGCATATGTGCATATACATACCTTTTAAACAGGCAACTTTTTCTTGAGTACATAGGTACAACAGAAGTGCACATATATGTGCGCCGAAAGACAGTTCAAGAATATTCCTAGCAGCACTATTTCTGATAGACAGAGCTCGAAACAATCAAATTCCAAACAGCAATAGAATGGATAAATACAATGTGGTACATGAATACTATGGAATACCATAACCCATTGCTGTTGAGTCGATTCTGACTCATAGCAACCATATAGAACAGAGTAGAACTGCTCCATAGAGTTTCCAAGGCTGTAATCTTTATGGAAGCAGACTGCCACATGTTTCTCCCACGGTGTGGCTGGTGGGTTCGAATTGCCGACCTTTCGGTTGGCAGCCCAGCATTTGACCACTGCACCACTAGGGCCGCTATGGAATACCATACAACCATGAAAATTAATAAACTACAGATATGCAGAGTTATATGGATGAATCATGCAGACATAATGTAGAAAGAAAGAAATGAGACACAAAACATGTATGATTCCACTTGTATAAACATTATAGTACACATTCTGTTTTGTAACTTTTTATTCCCAGTCATTTAATGTTCTGAGACTCTTCTTTGCCATCTCAGTGCATGTATACTTCAACTCTAACTTCCTCAGGACTGGGAGTAGCCACTAATCTGAGGTGCCTGGCTACCTCAGCATATTTGAATTTCAGAGAGCTGGTGGAATGGTAAAAGGTTGCAGATAAAATAATAATAATATCAGTAATAACAACAAGAAGAATAACAAAATTAGTGGTATTAGCAACAGCAGCCCATATGGATAAGTCAGTTCTTGGATGTGAGGACTCAAGATGGAGTAGGTATGGGAAATGACTTCCTTTCCTAGATGACACCAAGAATGTTCTGAGGTTGTATATGGAAGGGCACATATCAATACTCTGTATTTTAAATTTCCTATGGCACAGTTCCAATGTCTTTGGTGAGACATAGATTCCAGAAAAGTGGTTTTCAAATTGCATGCCAAAACCCATTATATGTGCTATACAATCAGTTTGGAAGGAAAGAGGTCAATTGTGAGTCCTTCATTAAAAATTGTTTCAGTGATCAAGGATTCCCTTCAACTCAACAAATATGGAAAGGGAGAAGACACATTACATAAATTGAATAAGTTAAATAGTATATTAAAAGATGACTTGCACTGGATAGAAAAACTAAAGAAGGACAGGCCTACAGAAATATTCAGCAGTATGTGTGTGTGTGCTCATGGGTATGCAAATAATTTTAATAAGGCGGTCACAGAAGGCCTCAATGGAGAAAATAATATTGGACCAAAGATTTGACAGAGGTGAAGGATGTCATGCCTGTTGTGTTTGAGAAACAAGGAAACCAGAGTGGCTTTCGGGAGTGTGTCAGTGACAGAGTAGTAGAACATGCAGCCAGACGGTGTGAGATCTTGCAGGCCATTGCAAGGGATGCACCCAGATGACACAGCCAGCTTCTGTGTGGAAGGATGGGGTATAAAGATAATTGTGTGTGACTTTGGTTTCACTGAAAGACTGAGTGAGTGAATAAATGATAACTGTTTCCTGGACTTCTATTCTCATAGCCGAAATTAAATTGATAGAAAGATTTCCATTAACAGTTTCCTATAAATATGTCAGTGGTGTGTGTGTGTGTGTGTGTGTATTGTGTAACCCAACCTGCATAGCTGTGCACCCCATTTGGGACTTAGGGAGATGAATCCTCCCATACTGTATGTACACAATATTATATATATGTGTGTGTATGTATGTGTGTGTGTTCTTGGTAATAGCATTTCTTTACATTGCTTTTTTTTTGTAATTTGTTCTTTTCCTTTGATATATCTTGGACTTCCTACTATGTCATTTCATGTAAATCTGGTTCTTTTTGACAGTTGCTTAGTATTTCATGGTTGTTGTTCTTAGGTGCCCTCGAGTCAGTTCCGACTCATAGTGACCCTATGTACAACAGAATGAAACATCGCCCAGTCCTGCACCATCCTCGCAAAAACATTGTTATGCTTGAGCCCATCATTACAGCCACTGTGTCAATTCATCTTGTTGCTAGTCTTCCTCTTTTTCGCTGATCCTCCGCTTTACGAAGCATGATGTCCTTCTCCAGGGACTAATCCCTCCTGATAACATGTCCAAAGTATGTGAGATGAAGTGTTGCCATCCTTGCTTCTAAGGAACATTCCGGCTCTACTTCTTCCAAGACAGATTTATTCATTCTTCTGGCAGCCCATGGTATATTCAATATTCTTCACCAACACTATAATTCAAAGGCGTTAATTCTTCTTCAGTCTTCCTTATTCATTGTCCAGCTATTGCGTGCATATGAGGCAATTGAAAATACCATGGCTTGGGTCAGGCACGCCTTGGTCCTTAAACTGACATCTTTGCTTTTTAATACTTTAAAGAGATCTTTTGCAGCAGATTTGCCCAATGCAATCAGTCGTTTGATTTCGTGACTGCTGTTTCCATGGGTGTTGACTGTGGATCCAAATAAAATGAAATCCTTGACAACTTCAATCTTTTCCCCGTTTATCATAATGCTGCTTATTGGTCCAGTTGTGAGGATTTTTGTTTTCTTTATGTTGAGGTGTAATCCATACTAAAGACTGTAATCTTTGATCTTCATCATTAAGTGCTTCAAGTCCTCTTCACTTTCAGCAACCAGCATTGTGTCACCTGCATATTGCAGATTGTTGATGAGTCTTCCTCCAATCCTGATGCCATATTCTTCTTCATATAGTCCAGCTTCTTGGATTATTTGCTCAGCATACAGACTGAATAAGTATGGTGAAAGGATACAACCCTAATGCACAGCTTTCCTGACTTTGAAACACGCAGCGTTCCCTTGTTCTGTTTGAACGACTGTCTCTGGATCTATGTACAATTTCCTCATGAGCACAATTAAGTTTTCTGGAGTTCCCATTCTTTGAAATGTTATCCATAATTTGTTGTGATCCACAGAGTCAACTGCCTTCTCATAGTCTATAAAACACAGGTAAACATCTTTCTGGTATTCTCTGCTTCCAGCCAGGATCCGACATCAGGAATGATATCCCTGGTTCCACATCCTTTTCTGAACTGCCCTTGAATTTCTGGCAGTTCCCTGTTGATATACTGCTGCAGCCACTTTTGAATGATCTTCAGCAAAATTTTATTTGCATGTGATGTTAATGGTATTATTTGATAATTTCTCCGTTCAGTTGGATCACCTTTCTTGAGAATAGGCATAAATACGGATCTCTTCCAGATGGTTGGCCAGGTAGCTGTCTTCCAAATTTCTTGGCATAGATGAGTGAGCACTTTCAGTGCTGCATCTGTTTTTTGAAACAACTCAATTGATGTTCTGTCAATTCTTGGAGTTTTGTTTTTCGCCAATGCCTTCAGTGCAGCTTGGACCCCTTCCTTCAGTACCATCAGTTCCTTATCATATGCTACCTCCTGAAATGGTTGAACTTCGACCAATTCTTTTTTGGTATACTGATTGTGTATTCTTTCCATCTTCTTTTGATGCTTCCTTCATGGTTTAATATTTTCCCCATAGGATCATTCAATATTGCAACTCGAAGCTTGAATTTTTCCTCATTTCTTTCAGCTTGAGAAATGCCGAACGTGTTCTTCCCTTTTGGTTTTCTAACTCCAGGTCTTTGAATATGTCATTATAATACTTTACTTTGCCTTCTCAAGCAACCCTTTGAAATCCTCTGTTCAGCTCTTATACTTCATCATTTCTTCTGTTTGCTTTAGGTACTCGACGTTCAAGAGTAAGTTTCAGAGTCTCTTCTGACATCCATTTAGGTTTTTTTTTTCTTTTTTTTTAATTGTACTTTAGATGCAGGTTTATAGAACAAATAGTTTCTCATTTAGAAGTTATGAACATATATTGTTTTATGACAATGGTTAACAACCCCACTACATATCAACAATGTCCCTTCTCAACACCGGGTTCCCTATTACCAGCTTCCCTGTCCCCTCCTGCCTTCTAGTCTTTGTCTTTGGACTGTTGTGCCCCATTAGTCTCGTTTTGTTTTATGGGGCTGTCTAATCTTTGGCTGAACTGTGAACCTCGAGAGTGACTTCAATATTGAGCTAAAAGGGAGTCTGGGGGACATAGTCTTGGGGTTTCTCCAGTCTCCGTCAGGCCAGTAAGTTTGGTCTTTTTTTGGGAGTTAGAATTTTGTTCTACATTTTTCTCCAGCTCTGTCTGGGACCCTCTGTTGTGATCCTGGTCAGAGCAGTCAGTGGTGGTAGCCAGGCACCATCTAGTTGTACTGGACTCAGTCTGGTGGAGGCCATGGTAGTTGTGGTCCATTAGTCCTTTGGACTAATCTTTCCCTTGTATC
>NW_004444006.1:10240888-10268316 GCF_000243295.1 Trichechus manatus latirostris | reverse complement strand
AGTGCATAAGAGTTCCAATCTCCCCGCAGCCCCTCCAACATTTGTTATTTCCAGTGTTTTTGATTCGTGCCAGTAATGCCGGGGTGAGATGGTATCTCACTGTGGTTTTAATCTGCATGTCTCTAATGGCTAGTGATCGTGAGCATTTCTTCATCTGTCTGATGGCCGCTTGAATGTCTTCTTTGGTGAAGTGCCTGTTCCTTTGCCTATTTTTTAACTGGATTATTTGTCTTTTGTTGTCGAGGTGTTGGATTTTCTTGTAGATTTTAGAGATTAGACTTTTGTTTGACTTGTAATGTCCAAAAATTTTTTCCCAGTCTGTAGGTTCTCTTTTTACTCTTTTGGAGAAGTCTTTTCATGAGTGTAAGTATTTAATTTTTAGAAGATCCCAGTTATGTAGCTTATATTCTGGAGTTTGTGTATTGTTGGTTATGGTTTGTATCCTGTTAATGCCGTGTATCAGGGCCTCTAGCTTTGATATTATATTTTCGTCTATGAACTTTATAGTTTTGGCTTTATATTTAGGTCTTTGATCCATTTTGAATTAGTTTTTGTATATAGTGTGACATATGGGTCCTGTTTCATTTTTTTTGCAGAGGGACATCCAGTTATGCCAGCACCATTTGTTAAAAAGACTTTCTTTTCCCCATTTGATGGACTTTGGACCCTTGTCGAAGATCAGGTGACTGTAGGTGGATGGATTTACATCTGGGTTCTCAATTCTGTTCAGTTGGTCAATGTATCTGTCATTGTACCAGTTCCAGGCTGTTTTGACTATGGTAGCTGTACAGTAGGTTCTGAGGTCAGGTAGTGCGAGTCTTCCTACTTTATTCTTCTTCTTCAATAGTGCTTTACTTACCGGGGTTTCTTCCCTTCCCAAATAAAGTTAATGATTAGTTTTTCCACCTCTTTAAAGAATGTTGTTGGTATTTGGATCGGGATTGCATTCTATTTGTAGACTACTTTCAGTAGAAATGTCATTTACACAATGTTGAGTCTATCCATGAGTATGGTATGTTTTTTCATTTGTGTGGATCCATTTGGGTTTCTTGCAGTACTGTTTTATAGTTTTTTTTTGTATAGGTCTTTTACATCCCTGGTTAGATTTATTCCTAAGTATTTTAATTTTTATGGGCTATTATAAATGGTATTGTTTTCCTGATTTCCTTTTCATCATTCTCTTTATTGTATAGCAATCTGACTGACTTTTGTATGTTTATCTTGTATCCTGCTACTCTGATGAATCTTTCTGTTAGTTCCACTAGTTTTCACGTGGAGTCTTTAGGGTTTTCTATGTGTAGCATCATATCATCTGGAAATAGGGACAGTTTAACTTATTCATTACTAATTTGGATGCCCTTTATTTCTTTTTCTTGCCTTATTGCTCTAGCTAGGAATTCCAGCACAATGTTAAATAGGAGTGGTGATAAAGGGCATCCTTGTCTTGTTCCTTTTCTCATGGGGAATGTTTTCAGCCTCTCTGCATTAAGAATGATGTTGGCCGTTGGTTTTGCATAGATGCCCATTATTATGTTGAGAAATTCCCCTTCTGTATCTATTTTATTGAGAGATTTATCAGGAATCGGTGGTTTGACTTTGTCGAATGCCTTTTCTGGGTCAGTTGAGATGATCATTTGATTCTTTTTTTCCCTTTTATTTATGTGGTGGATTATGTTGATTGATTTTCGAATGCTGAACCATCCTTGCATAGCTGGTATGAATCCTACTTGATTGTGGTGTAATATTTTTTTGATATGGTGCTGAATTCTATTGGCTAGAATTTTATTGAGAAGTTATGCATCTATATTCATGAGAGATATTGGTCTGTAATTTTCTTTTTTTTGTGGCATCTTTGCCTGGTTTTGGTATCAGGGTTATGCTGTCTTCATAGAATGAATTCAGAAGTGTTGCTTCCTTTTCTAAATTTTTTGAAATACTTTGAGTAGTACTGGTATAAGCTGTTCTCTGAATGTTTCGTAGATTTCTCCAATGATTCCTTCTGTTCCAGGGCTTTTTTTTGTTAGGAGTTTTTTTTTTTTTTTTTTTTTTTTATCTTTGCAGTCTCTTCTCTTGTTATGAGTCTGTTCAGATTTTCAGCATCACTTTGTGGTAGCTTGGGTAGGTAGTGTGCATTTAGAAATTGATCCATTTCCACTAGGTTTTCAAATTTGTTGGAGTACAGTTTTTTCATAATACTCTGTTATGATCCTTTTTATTTCAGTTGGGTCTGTTATAAAGACCCCCCCTTTCATTTCTTATTTGGGTTATTTGTGTCCTCTCCTGTTTTTCTTTTCTCACTCTGGCCAGTGGTTTGTCGATTTTGTTGATCCTTTCAAAGAACCAACTTTTGGTTTTGTTGATACTTTCTATTGTTTTTCTCTTCTATATTTCATTTATTTATGCTCTGATCTTTATTATTTCCTTTCTTCTAGTGGCTGTGGGCTTTTTGTGCTGTTCTCTTTCTATTTGTTCAAGTTCTGTAATTAATGTTTTGATTTTTTCTGTTTCTTCTTTTTTGATGTGTGCATCTATTGCTGTAAATTGTCCTCTGAGGACTGCCTTTGCTGTGTCCCAAAGGTTTTGATATGATGTGCTTTCATTCTCGTCTGATTTTAGGAATTCTTTTTATTCCATCTCTGGTTTCTTCTATTACCCAGTGGTTTGTAAGCAGGGTGTTATTCAGTTTCCATGTAATTGATTTTTTTTCCTTGCTCCTCCTGTTGTTAATTTTTACCTTCATGGCATTGTGGTCAGAGAAGATGCTTTGTATTATCTCAGTGTTTTGGATCTTGTTCAGGATTGCTCTGTGGCCTAAGATGTGGTCTATTCTGGAGAAACTTCCATGTGCATTGGAAAACAATGTGTACTTTGCAGCTGTTGGGTGGAGTGTTCTATATATGCCTATGAGGCCAAGGTGGCTGATTGTGTCCTTTAGGTTTTCTATATCTTTGCTTAGTTTCTTTCTAGATGTCTCATCCTTTACCAAGAGTGGTGTGTTGAAGTCTCCTACTATTATAGTGGAACTGTCAATTTCTCTTTTCAGTGCTGTTAGAGTTCGTTGTATTTATTTTGGAGCCCTGTTATTGGGTGTGTAGATGTTTATTACGTTTATGTCTTCTTGATGGATCATTCTGTTAATCTTTATATAGTGTCCTTCTTTGTTTTTTTGTGGTGTATTTTGTTTTAAAGTCTTTTTTTATCTCAGATTAGTATTGCCACTCCTGCTCTTTTTTGGTAGCTGTTTGCTTGATGTATTCATTTCCATCCTCTGATTTTTAATAAATTTACATTCTTATTTCTAAAGTGTGTCTTTTGTAGATAGCATATTGATAGATCCTGTTTTTTTATCCATTCTGTCACTCCCCATCTCTTTATGGGTGCATTGAGCCCATTTACATTCAGTGTAATTATTGATAGATGTGAGTTTATTGCTGTCACTTTGTAGTGTTTTTTTTTTTATGGTTCTGACGTTTTCTTTGTTCCTCTTACTCTCCTGTGCTGAATTCCTTTTGTTTGTTGATTTTTTCATTTTTTTTTTGTTTTCGTAGGTTTTGTTTTTACTAAGACTTTATGTTTTTCTTCTTTATTTTGATGAGTAGGTTTGTTAACTTTCTTTGTGATTACCTTGAGATTTACCGTTATCTTCCTAGGTTTGAACATGCCTATTATTACTTGGTATTGCCTTGCCTTTCTCTCCATTAGAAAGTTCTACACCTACTCCATTTATTCCCTCTTTTATTGTTCTGATGTTGTTGTCATTTACAGATTAATCTCTCTGGTTCCCTGTTGTAATTCTTTTGGTTTTGAATAGTCCTTGAAAGTTCATTTCCTAGGTTGTTATCTGGCTGGTATGATCCTGCATCCTATATTCACCCTGTGGTCTGATGTTGTTTGTTCTCAGATAAAAAGACTCCCTTTAATAATTCTTGTAAATTGGTTTGGTTTGTACATAGTCCCTTAATTTTTATTTTTCTGGAAATGTCCTAATTTCACCATCATATTTGAATGAGAGTTTTGCAGGATATATTATTCTTGGCTGGCAATTTTTTTCTTTCAAGGTTTTATATATGTCATCCCATTGCTTCTTGCCTGAATGGTTTCTGCCGAATAATCTGAGCTTAGTCTTATTGGTTTTCCTCTGTATGTGACTTTTTGTTTTTCTTGAGCTGCTCTCAGGATTCTTTGTTTGTCTTTGGTTTTGGTGAGTGTGATTATGATATGCCTTGGTGATTTTCTTTTGGGGTCTATCCTATATGGGGTTCGTAGAGCTTCTTGGATGGCCAGTTTTTCATCTTTCCTGATATTGGGGAAGTTTTCTGTCAGCAATTCTTCAATGATCTTCTCTGTGTTTTCTGTTTTTTCCCCCATTCTGGAACTCTGATCACTTGCAGATTTTTGCTTTTTATTGTATCACACATAATTCTCAGGGTCTCTTCAATTTTCTTCATTCTCTTTTCTGATTTTTCCTTAGAGCTGTATCTAAGTGTTTGTCTTCAATTTCACTGATGCTGTCTTCCATCGTTTCAAACCTGTTCCTGAGCCCTTCTATGACACTTTCCATTTCTGAAATCTTGTTGTTTATCTTTTGGATTTCTAATTGTTGTTTTTATATGATTTCTAGTTGTGAATTTATTTTAACATTTTTTTCCTATATTATTTTCCTGAATTCTTCTATTTTTTGTCTGTTTTTGCCTTGAATTTGTCTGCCTTTTCCATGAATTTGTCTATTTTGTCCTCATTTTTGCCTGCTTTTTGCTTCAACTCTTGGACAGCTTTGAATATTAGAGATTTGAATTGTATATCAGGTAGTTCTAGTGCCTTTTCTTCTACTGGAAATTTATGTGGTGTTTTATTTTGGATGCCTACTGGAACCATCCTGTCCTATTATTGTATATGTTTTGATATTGTCTGCTGCCTTTGTGGCATTCAGTAGTTATTTTTCTCATTTATTGATTGTAGACTTGTTTGTTGTGTCTTGCTTTTTTGTTTTATTTGGTTATGTCTGAGCAAGCGGGCTGTGTGTTCTTTGTTGTTTCCTCGTCTGTAGGCACAATACTTTTCGCCTCCTTCTCCAATGGGTAGGGTCAGCCACTCAAGTATGGTACAGCAGGGCAGGTCCAGCTGAATGGGACTTGCTGGGATGTGTTGTTTGTGGCAGGTACTAGGGACGACTGGGCAGGCCAGCAATCCATGTAGGGGAGGTTCTGGTAGGCCGTTCCTGTGCTGCTTGGTGATATGGTGTTCAGTGCATGATACAGGTAGACAGGAAGGAAGGGGGAGATTGTGATGTGTAGAGCAAAGATAGGTATGGGAAAGGGGAGAAAGAGGAGAGAGGAACTGGAGCCAAAATCGTACAAATAAACAAACCAAAAAAGTGCTAAGGGAGCTTGCAGTTGGAGTGGAGAGATGACAGACTAAGAAATGGAGAAAAACAAAAAGTAAAAAGAAAAAAATGAATAAATAAAAACTAGAAAAGAAAAGAATAGCCCTCAGGGATCCCATTGGTGTCACTGCAAGAACTGGACAAGTTGCTCCCAGGCTGTGAAGTCACCCTAGCTAGAAGGGGTAGAGATGTCACTTAGCACTGTGTATGCAGGAGACAGGAAGAGAAGGTAAGTATAGAGAGACAAGAAACTGAGAATGAAGAAAGACAAAAAGGGAAAAAGAGAGAGAGGAAACAAAATAAAGAAACAACAAAAACAAGAAAAAAAGAAATGTCTCAGGGATCCCACTGCATGTCTGCACAGAATAAGAGAGTAGCTCTCAAGACGCGCAGTACTGCTCAGCTAGAAAAGGTTCCCGAGCTCAGAAAAGAAAAAGAAAACAAACAAATTAAAACAGAACAGAACAAATCAGAAGAAACAAAGAAAAAACAGCCCCGTGGATCCCACCAGCAATGGCAGTATGGACCGGGAAGCAGTTTCACAGTTGAGCGGTGTTTTGCAGCCTTTCAGGAAGAAGCAAAGATGGCACACGAAGCCAGGTATTCGAGAGAAAGGAGGGGGAGTTGGTGAGAGGTAAGGAAGAAAGTAACAGAAGTGGAAAAAAGCAACACCAGCAGCCAACAATTGGCACTCAGGGAGCTGGTCAGTGTGGGCGGGTGGAATCCAAGCGGCACCAGGGTGAAGCCTGTGTTTTTCTGCGAAGAGACTGTGGCAGCTGGAAGCAGAGGAGGCCGAGTGGGGGTGAAGAAGGGTGGGGGGTTGGAAGGCTTATATTTCTGGTTACCTGTTGTTCTTTCTCCTGCTGGGAGCTCTGTGTGTGAAGCTGCTTTCTCGGATCCCTTGTTCGCCAGTCTCAGATAGGAGTTCAAGATGGCGGATCGGTGCTGTGTTAGCTGATAGGGGACCTCTGAATATATCTCTTCTAGCTCTCTGTTCTATGTCAGTTTCTTATTCTGTTTGATGGTTGGCCGAGTTCTTTATCTCTTCATTTCATGCTTAGGGTTTCAGGATTAATGTTTGTCTCTGTTTGACTTAGTTTTTTGGATCTTTGCTGTGGAGAGATGGTGTGGCACTTCTGTCTATAGTGCCATGTTGCCTGGAAGTCCTGGAAGGTCTCCTTCCTTTCTTTTTAATGATCTCTTACTTTCTTCATGTATGATGTCCTTGATGTCATTCCACAACCTGTCTGGTCTTCGGTCATTTGTGTTCAATACATCAAATCTATTCTTGAGATGGTCTTTAAATTCAGGTGAGATATACTCAAGGTAGGACTTTGGCTCTCATGGACTTCTAATTTTCTTCTGTTTCAACTTGAACTTGCATATGAGCAATTGATGGTCTGTTCCACAGTTGGCCCTGGCCTTGTTCTGACTGATGATATAGAGCTTTTCAATCGTCTCTTTCCACAGATGTAGTCGATTTGATTCCTGTGTATTCCGTCTGGCGAGGTCCACGTGTATAGTCACCGTTTATGTTGGTTGCAAGAAGATATTTGCAATGAAGAAGTCATTGTTCTTGCAAAATTCTATCATGCAATCTCTGGCGTTGTTTCTATCAGGAAGGCCATCCTTCTTCTTTGTTTCCAACTTTGACATTCCAATCACCAGTAATTATCAATGCATGCTGATTGCATGCTCGATCAATTTCAGATTGCAGAAGTTGGTAAAATTCTTCAGTTTATTCATCTTTGGACTTAGTGTTTGGTGTGTAAATTTGAATAATAATCGTATTAACTGGTCTTCCTTATAGGTGTATGGATATTATCACTGACAGCATTGTACCAAGAGAGATTTTGAAGTGTTCTTTTTGATGATGAATGCAATGCCATTCCTCTTCAAGTAGTCATTCCCAGCATAGTAGACCGTATGATTGTCTGATTAAAAATGGCCAATACCAGTCCATTTCAGCTCACTAATGCCTAGGATATCCACGTTTATGCATTCCATTTCTTTTCTGACAGTTTCCAATTTTCCTAGATTCATACTTTGTACATTCCTTGCTCTGATTATTAATGGATGTCTGCAGCTGTTTCTTCTCATTTTGAGTCACGTCACTTCAGCAAATGAAGGTCCCAAAAGCTTGACTTCATCCACCTCATTAAGGTCGACTCTACTTTAAGGAGGCAGCTATTCCCCAGTCATCTTCTGAGTGCTTTCCAACCTGGGGTGCTCATCTTCTAGCACTATATCAGAGAATGTTCTGCTTCTGTTCATAAGGTTTTTGCTGGCTAATTTTTTTCAGAAGTAGACCCCCCAGGTCCTTTCTTCCTAGTCTGTCTTAGTCTGGAAGCTCAGCTGAAACCTATCTGCTATAAGTGGCTCTGCTCTTATTTGAATACCAGTGGCATAATTTCCAGCATCACAGCAACACGCAAACCCCACAGTACGACAAACTGACAGACGCTTGGGGGAATGATTGTGTGGGACTAGGCAAATAAGGTGTTTGTGGCCCACCAAGGGGATTGGACAGCTTGTTAATAATGCAAGTAAGGTGGATGGCTCCCTTGTGGGGGTGGGATCATGTAATGAAGGTGTATGGAGCCCTAATAAAGGTATTGGCTAGTTTTGCCCTCCCACTACGTTTAAAAATGAGCCATCCCAGAGGCAGAGAGGGGGCCGAACTCCCACCAAGCAGATGAGACAGGAGTGGAGCACGTCTTTTGGACCTGGGATCCCTATGCCAAAAACCTCCTAGACCCAGGAGACAGAAAGAGAGAGCTGTAACATTGGAGATGGTTAGAGATGGCAAGAAGCAGTGGCGGGGAAATGATAGCAACAGAAGCAACAGAACCAGGAGACTGGCGGGAGGTGGTACGGTGAGCTTCTTGGCCCATGGAGCAAGACAGCTGAGTGCTTTTGGGCAGGACACTTGCTGGCAGTGTGGATTGCCTCTGGGCACTTGTTGGCAGAGCTAGGCTTGCCAACCCAATGAGCGAGAGAGCTGAGCGTCTTCAGGCTGAGGCTTACTGGCAGAGTGGGGTGCCTCAGGTCACTTACTGGCAGCACTGAAGAGCTTTGTAACACTTTCCTGAGCAAAGCAGAGGCCAAGAGGCCTATCTGTTGGCACGGCTGAGAAGAGACTGTCCTGATCAAAGAATTGTATTCTGAATTGTAACCTGTTCTTCCCCAATAGCCCCCATAACTGTGAGTATGGTCTGAGTTCTGTGTGGCCATTGCAATGAATTATTGGAAGCAGCAGAGAGGTAGAGAGTGCCATGGGAGGGAGGGATGGTGTCAGAATTGGTAAAATTCTGGAGAAAGGAGGCATGTCTGACCTCCGCCTCATAGGAATCAGCCTTGGACTGTTTATAACTATAATGGTCTTCTCTCTCCCTCATGAAGTTAGAGGAGGTCAGACTATGCTGCCACCATGCCATTTTTACAGTCCTTCTTCCTCATCAGTGCCAACAGTATCCTGATTTTGTTCAAAAAATACTTGGGGATCATTTGATCTCAGGGAAGGTAGGCTTCTCTTCCCGGGATGAATCATGATTGGTTTAAACCAGTCTTTGTCATCTCATTCTCTGTTACCAGACAGTTGCTGTCCCAGCCATCCTTGTACCTAAGGACAAAGTTCTGGCCAGTGGAATCATCTTAGTTGGACTCTCTAAAGGAGCAAAACCAGTGAGAGGTGTATATATATAAGCAGAGAGAGAGAGAGATTTGTCGTTGCTGTTAGGTGCTGTCAAGTCAGTTACGACTCATAGCCACCCTATGTACAACAGAACGAAACACTACCTGGTCTTGCGTTACCCTCACAATCATTGCTATGTTTGAAGCCATTATTACAGCCACTTTGTCAATCCATCTCACTGAGGGTCTTCCTCTTTTTCGCTGACCCTCTTCTATACCAGGCATGATGTCTTTCTCTAGGGACATCAGGGTCCTTCCTGATAACATGTCCAAAGTACATGAGACGAAATCTCACCATCCTTGCTTCCAAGGAGCATTCTGGTTGTACTTCTTTCAAGACAGATTTGTTCGTTTTTCTGGCAGTCCATGGTATATTGAACATTTTTCAACAACACCATAATCCAAAAGTATCAATTATTCTTTGGTCTTCCTTACTCATTGTCCAGTTTTCACATGCATATGAAGCAATTAAAAATACCATAGTTTGGGTCAGGCACACCTTAATCCTCAAAGTGACATCTTTGCTTTTTAACACTTTAAAGAGGTTTTATGCAGCAGACTTGCCCAATGCAAAACTTTGTTTGATTTCTTGACTGCTGCTTCCATGGGTGTTGATTGTGGATCCAAGTAAAATAAAATCCTTGATAACTTCAATATTTTCTCCTTTTATCCTGATGTTGCTTATTGGTCTAGTTGTGAGGATTTTTGTTTTATGTTGAGGTGTAATCCACACTGAAGGCTGTAGTCTTTGATCTTCATCAGTAAGTGCTTCAAGGCTTCTTCACTTTCAGCAAGCAAGGTTGTGTCATCTGCATAATGCAGGTTGTTTATGAGTCTTCCTCCAATCCTAATGCCATATTCTTCTTCATATAGTCCAGCTTCTTGGATTATTTGCTCAGCATACAGACTGAAAATGTATGGTGAAAGGATACAAGCCTGATGCACGGCTTTCCTGACTTTAAAACACGCAGTGTTCTCTTATTCTGTTTGAAAGACTGTCTCTTGATCTATGTACAATTTCCTCATGAGCACAATTAAGTTTTCTGGAATTCCCATTCTTTGAAATGTTATCCATAATTTGTTGTGATCCACAGAGTCAATTGCCTTTTCATAGTCAATAAAACACATGTAAACATCTTTCTGGTATTCTTTGCTTTCAGCCAGTAGCCATCTGACATCAGCAATGATATCCTTGGTTCCATGTGCTCTTCTGAATCCAGCTTGAACTTCTGGAAGTTCTCTGTTTATGTACCACTGCAACTGTTGTTGAATGATCTTCAGCAAAATTTTACTTGTGTATGATATTATTCAATAATTTCAACGTTCTGTTGAAACACTTTTCTTTGGAATAGGCACGAATATGAACTTCTTCCAGACGGTTGGCCAGGTAGCTGTCTTGCAAATTTTTTCGCTTAGACGAGTGAGCACTTTCAGTTCTGCATC
This sequence comes from Trichechus manatus latirostris, assembly GCF_000243295.1. Classification (NCBI taxonomy): domain Eukaryota; kingdom Metazoa; phylum Chordata; class Mammalia; order Sirenia; family Trichechidae; genus Trichechus; species Trichechus manatus. Next base: position 10,257,797 of record NW_004444006.1, on the reverse strand, counting down.
CATACACAGATTTACTACAAGGAAATGGCTCGTGCAATTGTGCGGGCTCGGAAGTCTCAACTTTGTACGTCGGGTGGCAGGCTGGAGACCTCTGTTGGCTCACAGAATTGTGGGTCTGGCAAATCCAAAATCTGCAAGTCAGCCCGGAGGCCGGAGCCTTTTGGAAGCTTATGTCCCAAGATCTAGGTCAGGCAATGAGAAGAATGCAGTGTCGAGAGAGAGCGAGCTCGGCCAGAATGTTTATTTTCTGGAGGCAGACCACACCTCCAAGGAAACTCTCCTTTCAACTGATAGATTGATTACATCCGATCACAATCATGAATGATGATTACATTACATTATATTACCTTACATTACATCACATCAGTCAGTCCAGTATCTGGCCAAAATACTGAGAATCAGAGCCTAGCCAAGTTGACACATGAAGTTAACCATCACAGTCCACCCTTTTCAACTTGGCACTTATGCACATCTTAAAGCAAACATAATCTCTAAATAAAAGGCAATTATAAAGTCATAGTTCCATCTAATATGTAACTATTTACATCTTGTATTTTATAATAAGTAAGGGTATAAGAGAGGGAAAAAAACAAAGATGTTTGCTACACACACACACACACACACACACACAAACTTATATCAAAACAAAGAAGAAATACTCATAAAAATTACAGTCCTCGTTTCTGCAATTGGTCCCATAGTTGTAGCTGGTATTTAGAACTACCTTCTTCCAGTACCCATTCCACATTCTGTTTGCCCTAAGCAAGCATCCAGCTGGTTATGGCTTTTTGCCTGGTGGGGTGTCCCAAACCTTCATTCCTGAAGGGTCTGGCCAATTAGAAGTTGTCTGAATTGGGTTGTTGAAGTTTTCCATTGACTTTAATCACAGGGCATGGTAGTACTAAAATACAGCCTAAGGGATGTCCTGTATTCCAGACATACTTTTCTTTACCTCCATTGTGTAATAACAGTCCAATTTCAACTTGGTAATCAGGATCAATCACACCAGCCAGTACGGTAACTCCCTTCTTTGCCTGTTGATTCAAAGGCATTAGGAGCCCAGAGTGGTCGAATGGCATTCTTAATTTCCAGTTCACTGCAAAAAGTGTTGTGTCTCCTGGTGGGAGCATTCCTCCCTTTGGAATTAAGACTTCTAGACAAGAAGAGCATAGGGTCCTGGGGAAAGGAACCAAAATTTTGCAAGTGGGTCACTAGGGATAATACTGAGTGGTGCCGCTCCCATTTTTCACCCTTTGATTTCTGGATCCGTGAATCCTGGCTATGGAAGAAACAGTACCATGTATTAGATACTGATTTAGAGCTTATACAGCCTCCTAGAGAGCATCGCCCCAGCCCTGCAAGGTATTGCCACCTAGCTGGTGTCATAATTGATTCTTTAAAAGGTCATTCTATGCTTCTATCAAGCCAACTTCTTCAGGATGATGGAGAACATTATAAGACCAGTAAATTCCCTGAGCATGGTCCCATTGCTGGAGCCCTGGTGGCACAGTGGTTAAAAGCTCAGTTGTTAACCAAAAGGTCACCAGTTCAAGTTTACCAGCCCCTCCTTGAAAACCCTATAGGACAGTTCTACTCTGTCTAGTAGGGTTGCTGTGAGTTGTAATCAACTCGACAGCAATGAGTTTGGTTTTGTTTTGGGCCTATCACCGCACTTCATTTGCTGTGAAGTGATATCCTTGATCCAAGGCAATGATGTGTGTAATGCCATAATGGAGGATGAGGCATTCTATAAGTCCACTGATGGTAGTTTTGACAGAAGTATTGCTTATGGGGAAGGCAAATCCATATCAGAGTAAACGTCCGTCCCAGTAAGAACAAAATTCTGCCCAGTCCATGATGGAAGCCATTATGTATAATCAACCTGCCACCAGGTTGTTGGCTGATCACCTCAAGGAATGATACCGTATAGAGGACTCAGTATTGGTCTCCGCTGCTTGCAGATTGGGCACTCAGCTGTGGCTGTACCCAATTTGGCCTTGGTGAGTGGATGTACATGTTGCTGAGCCCATGCATAACCTTCATCTCTGCTACCATGGCCACTTTGTTCGAGCCTATTGGATAATGACAGGGGTGGCTGAGGAAAGAGGCTGACTGATATCCTATTGATTGTTAAAATTCTCCTCTGCTGAGGTCATGCTTTGACGAGCAAATAACATCGCTTCTTTGGCCCATTCAGAGAGATTTATCCACATACCTCTTCCCCGTACCGCCTTGTCATCAATTTTCCAATTATGTTTTTTCCAAGTCTTTGACCATCCAGCCAAACCATTGGCCACAGCCCATGAATTGGTATACAGTCATATATCTGACAACATTGCACACACAGGTTGCCTCAGCATTCCAAGCAGCAACAAGACTGCTAGGAATGAAGACTTCACCCAGAGGCTTCAACCACTCCAAGGATGCTATGTTCATACATTATAATCGAACCATACGCATGAGACACATACAGTGTTGGCAATGTGAAAGCTACTATTATTATTTATAGAAAGTAAACAGTAAATAATAGGAACAGGTTACTTATGGTGAACAGGTTCTGCCCCCCTACACGTGACCCATTTTGTAAGAGGGACTGCTTATGTTTTAAAGGGTACCCGCTTAGCCTTCCCCAAAAACTGATGTCCATTCTTATGTCACTGGGCAGGAATACTGTGGTTCGGGTGTCAGCAGATGCTGGGGGTTCAAGTCCTCGTGCTGCACACCGCCTGAGGCCCACACTGTTCCCACCATGCTCTGCTCTGCTGCTGGGTTTTGCTGGGCCTCAGGTTGCTGGCTCTTCCCTGCTGCAGAAAGACCCCCGCATGGAGCCTCCTGAGACTCTGCCAGCGACCCATGCACGGGGTGTGCCCACGCCCCTGCTGGCAACCCTTGCTCAAAACTGACCCCCTCGGGGCCCTTAGAAACTGCTTCCCCTTGGAAGCACAGCTCTCAGCACATCTGGGGCACCTGCTGCTGTCCAAATCATTCCGGCATGGTCCGACACTACCTCTTGCTCTGCTAGGGCCTCTGATGCCATCAAAGGCAGAACAGCATGGCCGACGCTTTCACTTGCTCTGTGGGCCAACCCCTTTGCCCATCCCCGCTGCCCTAACTGTTCTCTCTTCCTCTGGGCTCTGTCTGGGCCTCCCTGACATCGTTTGCTTGGTCTTTAGTGTTATCAGCTCAGTCAGTGTTACAGTCCTTGACCTTATTAGAGCTCTTTTCTTTGGGTCTAGAAGGTTCCCAGTGCAGGGACCTAGGTCCAAAGAATGCACTCCTCTACAGGCTCTTGTTGATTAGAGAACCACAAAAATGTCTGTGAGATTGACCACTAATATAGGAAAACTCCTTGTCAATTTCAAGGTGTAGCTTTCCTAGCAGCATCATAAACCCACAGATCAGCTAAGTAAATTGTGAGCCACTCAATCCTATTGGGTGGATTACAAGCCACTCAAAAGGCTAGCAAACCAATCAGTCACTTGGAAGATTGCAGCACAACAAATCATTTTGGGAGAATTACAAATCCAGGGCCACATGATAGAAACTCATTGCACCTCACTGGTCATTTCTCTCAGGGAAAATTAACATTCCGGTGCACTGATCAAAATTCTGCCCACTAGAAGGATTTCCCTCCACCACTTTCCTTCAAGAAAGTTCCCAAAAGGGCCTGCAGCGCTGCAGCTGTCCACTTTCAAGTGATGCCTGCATATTGCACAGAGCCATCTGTAAACCAGGCATGAATTTTTTTTCCACAGTCAACTTATCATAAGGAACTCTCCATGAGGCCATAGGTGCAGCTGAGACAGAAACAGATATGTAACAGGAGTGGAGACCGTGGGCATTGTGGCCACTTCCTCATGTAAATTACTTGTGCCTTCAGGGCCTTCTCGGGCCTGATCTTGCATATACAACTTCCATTTGATGATGGAGTGCTGCTGTGCGTGTCCAAATTTATGACTTTTTGTGTCAGACACTCCCACTTCATGATGTGCAGCTCAGGTGGCATGGAAACTTGGTAGTCCATAGTTAAGCATTTTGTCTCTACTAAGACCCAGTAGCAAGCCAAAAGCTGTTTCTCAAAAAGAGAGTAGTTATCTGCAGAGGATGGCAAGACTTTGTTCCACAATCCTAAGAGTCCGTGCTGTGATTCACCAATAGGAGCCTGCCATAGACTCCAAACAGTATCCCTATCTGCACTGACACTTCAAGCATCATTGGATCAGCCAGATCATATGGCCCAAGTGGCAGAGAAACTTGCACGGCAGCCTGGACCTGTTGTAGAGCCTTTTCTTATTCTGGGCCCCACTCAACACTAGCAGCTTTTTAGTCACTTGCTAAATAGGCCAGAGTATCTCACCCAAATGAGGGATATGTTGCCTCAAAAATCCAAAGAGGCCCGCCAACTGTTGTGCTTCCTTTTTAGTTGTAGAAAGGGCCAGAAGCAACAACTTATCCTTCACTTTAGAAGGACTATCTCAGCATGCACCACATCACTGGACCCCTAGAAATTTCACTGAGGTGGAAAGCACCTAAATTTTTCTCAGTTTAATTTCCCACCCTCTGGCATGCAAATTAAGTTCAGAGTAGCTGTTACTTCTTGATCACTAGGTCCAATCCTATCAATTTAATGAAACAATGTGACATCTTGTGGAAGGGAAAGGCAAATAAGGTCCCTGAGGGCTAAATAATGACAAAGGGCTGGAGGGTTGATGCATCCTTGAGGTAGAATGGAGACCTGGTGGCGCAGTGGTTAAGAGCTTCAGTGAGCTATGGCTGCTAACCAAAAAGTCAGTAGTTTAAATCCATCAGGCACTCCTTGGAAACCATATGGGGCAGTTCTACTCTGTCCTATAGAGTCGTTATGAGTTGGAATTGACTTTATGGAAATGTGTTTGGTTTTGGTTTTTGTTTTGAGGTAGAACAGTGAAGGTGTGCTGCTGGCCTTGCCAGCTGAAGGCTAACTGCTACTGATGGTCTTTACAAACAGAAAGCAAGAAAAAGTATTGGCTAGATCAATAGCTGTGTACCAGGTACCAGGATATGTATTAATTTGCTCAAGCAATGAAATCACATCTGAAAAAGCAGCTGCAATTTGAGTCACCACCTGGTTAAATTTAATGATAATTCACTATCATTCTTCAAGTGCCATCTATTTTCTATGCAGGTCAAATAGGCGAGTCGAATGGGGATGCAGTGGGAATTACTACCCCTGCATCATTCAAGTCCTTGATGGTGGCACTACCTCTGCAATCCCTCCAAGAATGTGGTATTGCTTTTTTGTTTACTATTTTCCTAGGTAGAGGCAGTTTTAATGGCTTCCATTTGGTCTTTCTTACCATAATAACCCCCACTCCACATGTCAGGGATACAATGTGGAGATTCTACCAGTTGCTCAATGTGTCTGTTCCAGTTAAGCCTTCTGGAACTGGGGAAATCACTACCGGAAAGGTTTGGGAACACACTGTGAATCAAACTGAGCTAATACTCCAGTAGTAAACTGACCTCCATGTTCCCCTACTCTGACTACTGGAACACAGTGACATTTTGTGTCTCCTGGAATTAGTGTCAGTTCAGAGCCAGTGTATGGTAATCCCCGAAAAGTCTGATTATTTCCATTTCTCCAATTAACAGTCACTCTGGTAAAAGGCCATAGATCCCTTTGGAGAAGACTGGGTCAAAGATTAGCAGTATAAATTTCTGGCACTCTAGTGGGGTCCCTCCTGTGGGTCTATGAATTGGCTGAAGTCTGGGAGTTGATTGACTCTCTATTTATGACTCTCCATTTTGGCAATTCAGGTTAGAGGCCATTCATTTGACCTAGAACTCTTCTGTGTATACAGATCAAGTAAATATTTAGTACGTTTTGCATCTATTTCACTTCTAGGGACACCATGACTAAGTAGCCAATGGCAAAATTCCAGCAAGTCAAACTATTCTGATTACTGCTTTAACTCGGCTCTTCATTACAGTAACCATTCCCACCTCTTTTTTGACAATTAAGTCCAGCCACTTGGCCTCTGCCACTGTAGGCTCCAATCACCACCATGGTAGTTGTGTTCCCCAGATCAGTGAATTCTATGCCCACTTTAATAACTGATCTACATAGAAGTGCAATCACAGTCATCTTCAAGGATGCTGGGGCTCCCCTCACAAATTTATTCTTCACAGTTGTGGTGAAAGATGTGTCCTCTGGGCACTTCCTGGGTGGGGCCAACATGATAAATCCATTCTAATATTCCAATTTCCCTAAGCCTTTGAATACCTTCTTCAACAATATACCAAGGTAGTTCCGGCATTTCAATTTCATTTATTAGGCCATCTTTTGGTCTATGTTTCACTCAACCAACCAAATAAACTGTTGGATCCTTCTTTAACCCCTAGAACTGAAATATTGAAGAATCTTTGCTTAGTGAGCCCATATCAATAAATTCATACTGATCCATCTTTATGTTCCTTGCACCATTAGCCAACACCCTTAATAGCTATTCTAACACATATTCCCTAGATTTCTGTCTGTATGCTTTAGAAAATTCAAGTACTTCTTTTAGTGTTTAATGCACCTCCTCTTAAGTCACACTTCATACCCTATCTTTTGGGGTCCGCTAGAACTTGCTTGTAGTTACAGTTCTAGCAGGAAAGATAGAAGGTGAGGGTGGGTCCTGAGGACATTGAGCAGTGTCTTCTAAGGCATTTACCTCACCAGATGCCTCAGTCACAGATTTCAGAGTCAAAGTTGGATTAATCTCTTCAGATGGGGGCAGACATGCTGATTTTACTGGAAAAGGTGTCTCAGCACACAAAGCTGGATTAATCTCTTCAGACAGAGGTTGAATGACTGGTTCTCTTGGCAAGGGTGATTCGACAGAATTTAGGGGCTCAGTGTCCCCAGCTTCAAGATTATGCACCCATACGCTCCCATCCCAATTTTCAGGATCATTTTCTTCCCAATCAATGTCCTCACTTTAACCTCAGACACCTTTCGAGATTGTGAATTCAACTGATGTTGTAATTCAGCCACTCTTAAGACTCTGGGTTTGGTTTTCAGCAGTCTCAGCTTTGTTACTACAGGAAATAAGGCTTTCTTTCAGGGCATAAATAGGAACTTTCAGGTGCTTTATGCTGTGCTTAAACTGGAACACTGAAGCCCTGAGTTCATCCTTTCTTTCTCCATTTTATCCCCCAAAAGTAAGAGCAACCAGTCAACTTCATTATACTCTTCAGTTTGACAAAAATATCTGAATGTATCAAATACACTATTACCCAGAGCCTTGTCTCTCTCAAGTATTTGATTGAGAGTATCCAATGGTGGTGATATTTTGTATATCTCTAGGAGCCCTGGTGGCACAGTGGTTAAGAGCTACAGCTGCTAACCAAAACTTCGGCAGTTCAAATCCACTAGCCATTCCCTGGAAACCCTATTAGCAGTTCCACTGTGTCCTATAGGGTCGCTATGAGTCAGAATAGACTTGAAGGCAAGGGTTTGGTTTGGGTATTGCCACATCACACCATGGATTAACAGTGTCCATTTTACCACTGGAAAGAGTCACTGTTGTTGTGTTCTGTCGAGTTTATTCTGACTCATAGAGACCCTATAGGACAAAGTTGAACTATCCCATAGGGTTTCCAAGGCTGTAACCTTTATGGCAGCAGATTGCCAGGTTTTTCATTAGTGCCTTTAAATCTAGCCAAACTTGGGAACCAATTCAGAAAACTCATTCTTAAGATTTAGTTCCTCTAGAACCACTCTTGAACCAAAATGTGTTAGTAAGGTTCTCTAGAGAAGCAAAAACACTGAGATGTACATCTATATAAATATTTATAGAGATATTTACTTCAGTTACAATTGTGGGGGTTGGCAAGACCCAAATCCATAGGTCAGGCGGCAGGCTGGAGACCTCTGCAGGCTTACTTCTCAAGATCCAGAGGTCAGATGACCATAAGAATGCAAGATCAAGAGACAGCAAGCTCTTCCAGAATATCTATTTATATTCTGGAGGCACATCACACCCCCAAAGGAAGTCCCCTTTCAACTGATTGGTTAATCACATCAGATCACATCATGGAAAGTGATTACATTATACTACACTACATTACACTACAGTACACTACACTACACCATGCCACCCCATGCCACGCCACGCCACGTCACGTCACATCACGTCACGTCACATCACGTCACGTCACATCATATCACATCACATCACATTACAGCAATCAGTTCAGTGTCTGGCCAAACTACTGAGAAACATAGTCTAACCAAATTGACACATAAAATTAACGATCACAGAATGTAACAAAAATTCTGCTGGGCATTTCTGGTAGACTTTATTTCTGACTAAAATATAGAGACAAGAGAGTAGAGTCCACTAGCACCATCGCCTTCCTTTTCCTTCCTCTCTTGATTGTGGACTTGGCTCAACAGCAGCCATCTGTGAAGCACTGAGTCTACAAATCCAAGGATGAGGGGCCTCCAACATGAGGATGGCTAAAGAAGGTGGTAGTAATAGACTGGGTCCTTGATAACATGAAGCTTGGAACTGCCTGCCCCCAGCCTTCTTATGATGTGAGATAATTACAAGCCTTCTATCATATAACATTCTTGCAACTAAATGCATCCTAACTAGTGCAGTTTTCTACAAGAAACAATAATTACTTGTGTGAAAGCAAAAAATCACACATACACAAAAAGAGAGAGAGTACATGTGGGAACTGGGATTGAGATTGCATTCATCCTACAGTTTAATTTGAGAAAACTTGATGTCTAACAGCCACAGGAGACTGCCAAAAGTTTTACTGGTTTCTTCATTCTCCATCAGTGATCCTCTTTTGGGACAAGTCTGCATTTTCCATCTCTTATCTGCTCCTAGAACCAGAAAATACTGTTTGAGAAAAATGTTACTGCCCAGCTCTCAGTGGTTTTCTCTCTTCAGAATCTTAGCCCTTCTGGGTCCTCGATGCTTCCACAACCGTGACTCTGTTAAAATGATCACTTGTTGTTGTTTTATCTAGCAATTCCAGTTGTTCTTGGTGGCAGGATTTGTCTGACACCAACACAGCCATTCTGACTTTAGCTGTATGTTTCTGACAAGATATTTTGGTAAATTAAATAAATTTCAGGGAGTTCATTATGTATAAGGAAGACAACACTACTTTACATATATATGTAGGTTATGAAGTTTTCTCCCCAGAACATCGAAGAGATTTGACTGATTAGACATCATGACTGTAGTGATACTTTATTAGAGTAAGCATGTGCAAATAAATATGAGTTGTAAAATCTCTTTTATGCAAGTATAATGACAGTAAGGAAATATAATCAGAAAGGGTTACATTTGTAATAGCATCTATTACTTAACTACAAAGAAATGAGTGAAAACCATATGAATAAAACTATAAAGATTATATGAAAGATGCAAAATAAATCCCTAACTAAACAGAGACATTATTTTTCAAGTAAGAGAGGCTTTGGTAGTGTAAAGATACTATACCCACCTCCCCAATACCTACGTCTACATGTTATGCAAGTAGAATTAAAAGTTCAATCAGACCTTTCCTGGGAACTTGAAACATTTGATTCTCAACTTCACATGAAATAATAAATTTTTTTAAGATGGTAACATAGGTCAGCTTGCTCTACCATATATCAAAACATGCTATAAAGTTCCAGCAGTTAAAATAGTGTGATACTGGCCCAAGACCTGACAAAAAGAACAATTCAAGAGAATGGAGTCCAGAAAGAAATTAACAGAAACTGTATGAGAATGTAGTCAATGTTGAAACCTTGGTTGCAAATGCAATGCTTATAACTCCAAAATCATTTATCTCATCATATTGTGAAGAGGAAAGGTGCATTATTTAGGAAAACTGTATTTGTGTTTGTTCACCTCTTTTAAAGTTTATTTTATTTACACAAACAAACCTTGTGTTATACTTTCTCACTCTAAACTAGTGAAACAATGCAGATAAAATACTAGCTTCCTATGACGTTGACCTTACGTCACCAACTCCATTGTCAAAAATTTCTTGTGTTGATTGAGAACAAACATGGTGCCCTAGACAAATGCTGTCCCTGTGCATCAAAGACCCAAAAAACTAAGCAAAACAGATAGAAACATCAATCCTGGAACCCTAAGCATTAAATGAAGGGATAAAGACCTAGACCAAACACGGAATGGAAGAAGAAACTGATGGAAAACAGAGAACGAGGAGAGATACAGAGTGGAGGTCCCCTGCCAACTAACACAGCACAGCATCACCATCTTAAAGCACGGGCAGCAACAACCCCAGACAGGAAGTACGGGAAGGCAACTTCAGGGAGCTCCCAACAGGAGACAGAGCACCCAGTAACCAGAGGAAATACGCTTTCCCACCCTTCAACCTTCTGGTTGAAGCAAGAACCCCCCATCCCAGCAGCCCCACCCACCACCAGTGTCCACAGTATGGAACACCTTGACCCGCCCTGCCCCCACCCACCGGATCGGTAGTACTTTTTTTTCTTTCTCTTCATTCTTCCTCCCACCTAGCCCTTCATGTGCCATCCCCTTCCTTCCCACTGCCCTTGGGTCCACCACAGCCCAACTTGCTGATCCCTCAGCACTGCTAGTTTTTAACTTCTTTTGTTTTATTTTTTTCTCTTTCTTTTTTTTCTTTCTCCATCCCACCTAGCCTCTTACTCCACCTCCTCAGCCTTCCTGCAAGCCCCCACCAAGCCGATGTGGCTACAGAGCTACCAGCACACCAGCCCACCGGCTCACCAGCCCACCGGCTCACCAGCCCACCGCCACCCCGGGTCTGCCTCATCCCCACCCTCTGGCTTTCGTCAGGACACTTCTTTTCTCTTTCTTCCTTTTCTTTCTCCCTCCCACCTAGCTCCATCCGCACCTTCCCCACTGCACCACCATGGCTATAAAGCCACTGGTCCGACACCACACAGGGTCCACCCCACCCCCACCTACTGACTCCAGCTGTGCTGCTATTTTTTATTGCGTTTTTTCTTTCTGTTCTTTCTTCCTCCTACCTAACCCCATACGTCACCTCCCCTCTCCTGCTTGTTAACCCCCACTGCACTGCCACAACTAGACAGCAACCAGCCCGCTGCTGCCCAGGGTCTGCCCTACCCCTACCCACCAGTTCCCACCACACTGCTATGTTTGTTACTGTTTTTTTCCTTTCCTTCTCTCTCCCACCTAGCCCAGTATGCCACTTGCCTTCTTTCCTGCTGGCCACACCTTGCTGCCATGGATAGAGTGCCACTGGTGCAACAGCTCACCGCTGCTCTGGGTTAACCCCACCCCACAACACCCACCATCCCCCACCATGCTGCCATTTTTTTCTTTTTATTTCTTTCTACCTCCCACATAGCCCCATATGCCACCTCACTCCCTTCCTGTTAGTCTCCTCTGTACTGTCAAGGCTAGAGTATCCCTGGTGCCCAGGCCCGCCACTGCACTAGGTATGCGTTGTCCCTCCCCTACCACCACTCAACCAGCTGCTGAATGGTGGGAAATGAGTCTGTACCACTCTCCGTACAATGCCCTTGCCTATCTGAAAGTCTGTGAAAGCTCCCCAAAGTTAGCCTAATATCAGGAGGCAGACAGTGCCTGACCAGTCCACACTCAGCCACCTTGCAAAACCAGTGTACAGTGAAGAGGACTAGTGCAAACTGCTGTTGTCCTGCCAACCCAGAAAAGGTGGTGAAAGCTCTCGTGTCCACAGATGAGCAAGCAGCAAAGCATGCCCAGCTAACCTGACCTAACATATCAAAACAAAACAAAAAGTCAAGATGAAAAAAATACATATACAATGAAGAAAAAAAGAAAATAACACCTTAATGTCTTGGAGAGAGCAGATAATACCAAAACATGAAAAAAAAAAACCAGGACAAGAGGGCTCCAGCAAGTGACCAAAATAAAGAATCAGATAACTATCCAATAGAAGAAAAGGTATTGAAACTACCTGATACAGAATTCAAGAGACTAATATTTAGGCCTCTCTAAGGGATTAAGTAGTGGTCAAGAGCTATAGCTGCTAACCAAAAGGTCAGCAGTTCGAATCCACCAGGTGCTCCTTGGGAACCATATGGGGCAGTTCTACTCTACTCGCCATGAGTCAGAATCGACTTAAGAGCAATAGGTTTGGTTTTGATTTCAAGGGATTGAGAAAGAGATCAAGGAAAACACAAACAAAGCAATAGAAGAATTCAGGAAAATAAAACAAGAAAAAAAAATAGACAATTAGAACTCATACAAAAACAGCAACTGAAAATCCCAAAGACTAACAATAAAATTTCAGAAATAGACAATTCAATAGAAGGTTTTTAGGAGCAATTTTGAAACAATAGGAGACAGAATCAGCAAGATTGAAATCTAATCCATGGACACCACTTTGAGGAAGAAATCAGAGTAAAGAAGGAAGAAAAATGAAGAAAACCTAAGAATTGTATGGGACACAATCAAGAGCAAAAATTTGCATGTGATCAAAGTTCAAGAACAGAAGGAGAAAATGGAAAACATAAAGATTATTGAAAATTTACTACCAGAAAACTTCCCAAATTTCATGAAAGTAGAAAAGCTGATCATCCAAGAAGCTCAATGAACCCCATATAGGATAGACCCCAAAAGAAAGTCACCAAGACATATCATAAACACACTTGCCAAAACCAAAGACAAAGAATCCTGAGAGCAGCTCAAGAAAAACAAACAGTCACTTACAAAGGGTCAACAATAAGACTAAGCTCTGGCTACACAGCAGCAACTGTGAAGGTAAGAAGGCAATGGGATGATATATATATATATAACAACTTGAAAGAAAAAAACTGGTAACCAAGAATAATACAACCTGCAAAACTCTCTCAAAAACAATTGCAAAGTTAGACATTTCCAGATAAACAGAAATAAAGGGAATTCATAAAAAACAAATCAAACTTACAAGAAATATTAAAGGGAGTCATTTGGTTAGAGAACTACCAACTTCAGACAACAACTGGAGTCTAAGACTCAGGACAGCATCAACCTGATAGCAACCTAGGTAAAGAAATCTCAGTAATAAATCAAGCTAAAAGACTTAAAACAGGGAAAGAGAGACATCAATCTGTAAACAATAACAATGTTAAAATAATAAAAGAGTGAATAAATAGTGTAGGTATAGAACTTTCAAATGGAGAGGAAGTCAAGGCAATAGCAAATAATAAAAGAATGGTTCAAACTTAGGAATAAAAGGGTAAATTTCAAGATAACCACAAAGAAAGTTAACAAACCTACTCATCAAAAGAAAAAAAATATATAAAGACTCGGTAAACACAAAATCTATAATAACGAAAGAAAAGAAAATCCACGAATAAAAGGAACTTAGCATAGGAAAGTTAGAGGAACAAAGAAAACGTCAGCACCACAAAAAAGCACGGCAGTAATAAATTCATACCAATCAATAATCTCGTTGAATGTAAGTGCACCTAAAAAGAGACGGAGAGTGGCAGAATGGATTAAATAAAAGAAGATGACCTATTAATATGTTGTCTACAAGAGACACAACTTAGACATAAAGACATAAATATATTAGAAATCAAAGAACAGAAAAAATATAACAAGCAAACAGTAAACTAAAAAGGGCAGGAGTGGCAATACTAATCTCAGACAAAATAGACATTAAGGCAAAATCAACCATAAAAGACGAGGAAGAACCTTATATAATGATTAAAGGGACAATCTACCAAGACAACATAACCTTAATAAATATCTACAGGGCTCCGAAATACATAAAACAAACTCTAACAGCACTGAAAAGAGAAATAGATAGTTCCACAATAATAGTAGGTGACTTCAACACAACACTCTCAGTAAAGGACAGAACGTCAAGAAAGAAACTCAACAAAGATACAGAAGATCTAAAGGCCAAAATCAACCAACTTGACCTCATAGACTTATACAGAATACTCCACTCAACAGCAGCAAAGTATATATTCTTTACCAATGCATATGGAACTTTCTCCAGAATAGACCACATTTTAAGCCAGAAAGCAAACCTCCATAAATTCCAAAACATTGAAATAATACAAAGCATCACAACATCTTAAAAGTAGAAATCAAAAATAAAAAGAGCAAGGAAAATCAAATACATGGAAAGTGAATAACACCTTGCTTAAAAACAACTGAGTAATAGAAAAAAAATCAAAGAGGGAATCAAAAATTCCTAGAATAGAATGAGAATGAAAACACAGTATACCAAAACCCTTCAGACAGAGCAAAGGCAGTGCTCAGTGGGCACTTTATATCAATAAACACACACATCAAAAAATAAGAACAGAGCAATATAAAAACTTGGGCCTACCATTTGAACAAATAAAAATGGAACAGCAAAAGAATCCCACAGCCATCAGAAGAAAGAAATTAATAAAGATTGGAGCAGAAATCAATGAAATAGAAACAGAAAAATAATAGAATCAACAAGGCAAAAAGTTGGTTCTTAGAAAAGATCAACTAAATTGATAAAATACTGGCCAAAGTGATAAAAGAAAAGCAGGAGAGAAGGCAATTAACCCAAAAAAGAACATAAGATGGAGGACATACAGCAGACCCAACTGAAATAAAAACGATCATAACAGAATACTATGAAGAATTGTACTCCAACAATTGAGAAAGTAGAGGAAATGTACAAATTTCTAGAAACACATTGCCTACCTACAATGACACAAACTGAGTTCAAAAATCTAAACAGGCCCATAACAAGAGAAGAGATTGAAGAGGTAATAAAAAAAAAAATACTCCCAACAACAAAAAAAAAGCTCTGGCCCAGATTGCTTCACTGAAGAATTCTACAAAACATTCAGAGATGAGTTCACAAAAGTACTACTCAAACTATTTCAGAGCATAGAAAAGGAAGGAATACTCCCAAATTCATTGTATGAAGCCAGCATAACCCTGTTACCAAAGCCAGGCAAAGACACTAAAAAAGAAAAAAAGAAACAAAATTACAGACCAATATCTCTCATGAATATAGATACAAAAATTCTCAAAACAATTCAAGCCAATAGAATCCAGCATCATAACAAAAAAATAATACACCACAACCAAGAGGGATTCATATCAGGTATGCAAAGATGTGCTACATTAAAAAATCAATCAATGTAATTTTCCACATAAATAGAACAAACGAAAAGAAACATATGATCATCTCAATCTACACAGAAAAGGCGACTGATAAAGTTCAACCCCCATTCCTGAAAAAATCTCAATAAAATAGGAGTAGAAGGGAAATTGTTCAACATAATAAGGGCATTTATGCAAAACCAACATCCAACATCATTTTCAAGGGAGAGAGAAGAAAGCATCACCCCCTTAGAATAGGAACAAGACAAGGATGATCTTTAGCACCACTTCTATTTAACATTCTGCTGTAAGTCCTAGCCAGAGCAATAAGGCAAGAAAAAGAAATAAAGGGCATCCAAATTGTAAAGCAATAAGTAAAACTAGGAACTTCCGGAAAAATGGCGCTCTAGGCAGAAGCACCACACCGTCCCTCCACAGCAAAGATCTGAAAAACTAAGCCGAACAGAGAAAACAGCAATCCTGAAACCCTAAAACATCAAATGAAGAGGTAAAGAACTCAGCCAAGCACCAAATAGAGTGAGAAAACTGATAAGAGAACACAGAGCAAGGAGAGACTCATACAGAGATCCCCTATCAGCTAACGCAGCGTGGATCTGCGGTCTTGGACTCCTATCGGAGACCAGCAAACGGGGGTACAAGAAAGCAGCTTCAAGGAGCTTCCAGCGGGAGACAAAACAACAGGTAACTTGCGATATATGCTTTCCCACCCCCAACCCTTCTTCACCCCGACTCGGCCTCCTCTGCTTCCCGCAGCCACAGTCTCTTGTCCGGGGAGCACCGGCTGCTTGGATTCCACCCGCCCGCATTAGCTGGCTCTCCGAGTGCCGTTTCTTGGCTGCTGGTGTTGCTTTTTTTTTCTGCTTCTTTTGATCTCTTCCTTACCTCTCACCACCTCCCCCTCTTTTCACTCAAATACCTGGCTCCGTGCACCATCTTTGCTTCTTCCTGAGGGGCTGCGGAACTCCGTTCGAGTGTGGAACTGCTTCCCTGTCTGGGCTACTATGCTGGTGGGATCCCGGGGCTTTTGTTTGTTTGTTTTGAATTGTTTATTCGTTTTCTTTCCCTTTTCTTCAGTTGGGAGCCCTTTCTGGCCAGGCAGAACCTACCCCCTCAGCTTGTGCAGATGCGCAGAGGGATCCCTGAGGGCATTTCTTTTATCGTGGGCTTTTTTTCCTGCTTTTTGGGGGTCTTTTCTTGTTCTTTTTTTTTTCAATTTGTTTTGTTTCCTTTTCCCTCGTTTTCCCTTTTTGTCTTTCTTCACTACTCAGTTTCTTATCTCTCTACACCTTCCTTCTCTTCTATTCCCTGAAAACCTGGTGCTGAATACCTCTACAGCTTCTAGCCAGGCTGCACTGCAACACCTGAGAACAACTTCCCCAGACCTCATAGCCGCACCAGTGGGATCCCTGGGAATTTTACTTTTCTTTTCCCTTTCTGATTTTAATTTATTTATTCTTTTCTTTTTTTTTTTTGCTTCTTCTTCCACTTTTTGTTTTTCTCCATTGCATAGTCTCTTATCTCTCCACTCCAACGTCAAACTCCCCTAGCATTCTTTTTTGTTTGTTTGTATGTTTTTGGCTCCTGTTCTTCTCTCCTCTCTCCCATATCCATCTTACCTCCACACATAACAATCTTCCCCCTACATCCTGCCTACCTGCACCTGCACTTAACATCACACCACCAAGCAGCACAGGCATGGCCTACTGGAACCTGCCCTGCACTGATTAACGACCTGCCCTGGTGGCTGTAGTAAGTGCCACAAACAACCCGTCCCAGTAACTCCTCTTCAGCTAGACCTGCCCTGC
>NW_004444006.1:10188803-10226282 GCF_000243295.1 Trichechus manatus latirostris | reverse complement strand
GTAAAATGAAATCCTTGACAACTTCAATCTTTTCTCCATTTATCATGATGTTGCTTATTGGTCCAGTTGTGAGGATTTTTGTTTTCTTTCTGTTGAGGTGTAATCCGTGCTGAAGGCTGTGGTCTTTGATCTTCATCAGTAAGTGCTTCACGTCCTCTTCGCTTTCAGTAAACAAGGTTGTGTCATATGCATAACGAAGGCTTTTAATGAGTCTTCCTCCCATCTTGATGCCCCATACTTCTTCATATAGTCCAGCTTCTCGAATTATTTGCTCAGTATACAGATTGAATAGGTATGGTGAAAGGGTACAACCCTGACACACACCTTTCCTGACTTTAAACCATGCAGTATCACTTTATTCCGTCTGAAAAACTGCCTCTTGATCTATGTTGGTGAAAAAAGGTATTTGCAATGATTTGCAATCATCTCTAGATTACTTATAATGCCTAATACAGTGTAAATGCTATGTAAATAGTAGTTTCATCACAATTGAAGACTTGCTCTGGAAGGTAGTCTTTCTCTGAGTTTTTGGAGCTCTTTTGGGAATGCTGATGCTGCCTGGGCATCAGCCTATGCCGATTCTCCCTTGATGTCACTTTGAGGACTAAGGTGCACATGATCCATGCCATGGTGTTTTCAATCTTCTCACATTGGACGCGTTATCAGGAGGGATCAGTCCCTGGAGAAGGACATCATGCTTGGTAAAGTAGAGGGTCAGCGAAAAGGAGGAAGACCCTCAAGGAGAAGGATTGACACTGTGGCTGCAACAATGGGCTCAAGCATAACAAGAATTGTGAGGATGGCACAGGATCTGGCAGTGTTTCATCCTGTTGTACATAGGGCTGCTACGAGTTGGAAGCGACACGATGGCACCTAACAACAACAGCAGACTGTGAGAGAATAAGCTTCTGTTTGTTAAAGCCACCCACTTGTGATATTTCTGTTATAGCAACAATAGTAACTAAGACAACTGTAAAAGTATGGCTTTTCATGCATGTGAATTATGTCTCAAAAGAAAAAGATGCATACGTTTAGACATTGAGTAAGCAGTGGTAAATGGACCTCCAACAAAGTGGTACTAACTCACACTCCTAGGAACAATATAAGATAGCATCCATTTCCCTTCACCCTCCACATTTCATGTAACTAATGTTTTAAAATTCTGCAAATGTGATGGTTGGCATGTGGGGGAATGTTAGGGAAAGCCTCCCTTACATAAACACTGAGGGTACAGGGCTGGTGTTCCCTAGGAGCCTTTTGTACGTCAGGCCCTCTGGGAACATAGAGATGAATGAGACTCAGATGTGCGTGAGATGGGGGTGGGAAAAGGAACAGGACACTTACAACAGAGAGGGATAGAGGGAAGCTTTAGGACTCTGGGAGAACTCAGATAGGGCACTCACTCAGTCTTAGGTGATGGAATGGGGGGTCATTGAAGGTTTCCCAGAGGAGGGAAAGCTTTAAATGACTGAGGAAAAAGCCAGGAACAGCATCCCAAGAAGAAGTCCAATGACTCACAATAGAGCAAGTTTGTGCAACTGCAAGAAATCAGACCTTGCTTTCTGTTCTTTGATTTAGTGGAAGTCAAGTTTAGCCCCAAGGTGGCATAACGGGATTAGAAAATTGTGCCTTAGTGATAACCAGAGCACTTTAACTCGGTTCTCTAGAATCCTGATTCAGTGTCAGGGGCCAGGCTGAGTCCTTGGGAACCCTCCCGTGCTCTGGCCCTCTGGGAAGCCCCAGTGTATGTCGGCAGCCTTATCTAGAGCTTCTGAAACTTATCAGGGGGTTGAGGGCAGTAACAACCTCCCCACCTCCAGAGACCTGTGCTGCAAGACACCATTCACCCATAGTTTGGCTGTAGAAGTGGGAAACTTTAGGCAGGATAAGGAGCCTGTGGTGTCAGGTAATGATTTAGGAGATGTAGCCATCAGAGATCCATGGGGAAAATAGCCTCTCCATGCAGCACTGCCCTCAGGGCCCCTGCACCCAGTTTTTCTGGTTGGCACAGAATGCAGCTGAGAGTATGACCAATCCACTAAATGTTATACCATCACAGGATGTAAGAGATGAACTGTTCAAGGGCTTCATTTTACAGATGGGGAAACTGAGGCTTGGAGAGAGGAAGAAAGGGACTTGTCTAAGCTGGCATAGAGAGTTGATGGGTCCCCCAGGTTGAGAGAACGGGAACAGAGGTATTTGTAGTCAGATGGTCTGCGAGATGGTCTGTGTGACCGGGACTGACAGATGAAAACATGTCTTCCCCTAGAGCTGAGAGGATCCAGGAACAAAAGGCCTGTGCAAAGAGGAAGGTTGGTGGGTCCAAATGGGTCATCAAGACAAGGAGGGCCTGAGCTAGTGCTCTTCTGAAGGTATAATGTGGATGCTGTGCCTGTGTGTGAGTCAGGCTCTGGTGTGTGGTGAAGAGGAGCTTCTGGGCCTGGGCTTTGTGTGTGGAAGGTACGAGGGAGGGTGGTGGTGGTGAGTAATAGAGGTGAGGGCTCCTTGTCGCCAATTCCTGCTCCACATCCACTTGTGTTTCTGCTGCCAAGTTATGCCCTCTGCTTACTCACCCAGATCGGTTGGAAGGTGGCACCATCCCATCCAAGGGGGTGCTCCCTCCAAGCACTGTTGTGGAGGGAAAGAGGGAGCGAGGCAGCCTCAGAGATTTGTTCCTTGGGCCTGGGGCCCCTTCAGCAGGGGCAGGGGTTTTGTGTGTCATGATTTCTCATGCAATCCCACACCCCTGGCCCTGCCAACTCTCGCCCAGACCAGATTTGTTCCTGGATTGCAGAAGAGCCCTCAGCACCTGCAGGAAGACTGCACCCAACCCATCCACTCTTGCTGGTTGGGAAGCTTTGGGCTCCATGCTGGAGGGAAATAAAAGGGATAATACTCACTCACCCTTGTCCCATATTGAAGAGTGTAGGCACAATAAAGGCTTAATGAAAACCTGCTCGTTGACTCATTTATTCAATAGACATTTATTGGGGCCCTGCTGTATCTGAATGGAGCCCTGGTGGCACAGTGGTTACGAGCTCGGCTGCTAACCAAAAGGTCAGCAGTTTGAATCCACCACCCACTCCTTCGAAAGCCTGTGGGGCAGTTCTACTTTGTCCTACAGGGTCGCTATTAATTGATTGTATCTGAAGCCCTATGTCAGGTGCTGGTGGTTCCAGGACAAACAAGGCACAGCTCCTGCCCCCGAGATGAAAGTCTGGGAGGGAGCACTTATGCAAGTTACTTGACCAGAGGTGACAGTTCAGTGTGTAAAATGCCATGATGGGGAACTGAGCTGGGTATGTTTGTATGCACAGTGGAGGAACATGCGACCAAAGGCTGGGGTGATATGGGCACAGGGATGGACTACTTATGGGGGGGAGCAACACCAGAGACCAGGAGGAGAAGCGGAAGGCCCAGTAGGTAGATAATCGTTCTAGAGGTCACTCCTAAGTGCAAAGGTCCTGAGGCAGAGCAGAACTGAAAGTCCCTTTTTTGGAACTGAGGGATGAGAGGCAATTCCTGGATGGAAAGGGCACTCTTACAGAATCATCTCGTTTTGGATCTGAGTGATCCAGAGAGAAGTCTTCGTTCGGAGTCTGCATGTGTCCTGGACTCCTGTTCCTGTGCAGTTTTCTACAGTGTGCACACTAGGTCTTCTAAACACACCACCTCTAGGGACTAAATGGGGGAGATCAGTGTAATGCCCACCTATGCTGTCCCCCAGAAGCCAATGACCAGGGACTTGTCCTGTGGCCTAGAGGAGTAAAGGACCAGTGCATATTGGGAACACTGATACGAGTTTATCTGGAGAAAAATTAGAACAACATATAGAAGTGCTGGATTTCTAGCAGGAGTGAAGAGGGAGAATTGTGAGGACGGGACCTAGGAAGCTAGCAACTGAGAGAAAGGGTGGAAGGCGAAAATGAGAGTATTCGGTCCTTGACATAAAGGATATGGCCTCTGTACTGCATCTAGCTGGGGTAACATCACCCACAACCAGAATTTTCTTAGAAAACTCTGTCCCTTGATATGCCTCTCCTCCTGGAGAACAAGCGCTTTGCCTGAGTTGGTTTTTTGAGTATTAGAACACACATGGGTCACTGGGAGCTCCTGAGAGGAGGAGGCAGGGTCCCAGGTCAACTATATTAAAAGTCACGGCTGCCATTTACTGGAGGCCTACTCTGTCTCTGATACCCTGTCATGTGAGTTACATAAATTGACACATCTTTTCAACAGTCCTGCAAGTGAGTGTCAGTCAAGATTTACAGAACAGCAACCTGAGACTAGACTTCAAATGACTTGCCCAAGGTCACAGAGCTGATTAGAGACAAAGCTGGCACCAGACCTGAGGCCTAAGATGAGGGTATACCCTGTACCACTCTGGCACCTGAGATCCCCTCCCAGCCCGAGTTCAGCCTTCTCTCTCCTCCTCCCAGCACTCAGACATACCTATGTTCTTAGTTTTATTATGGATTGCTGTATAACTAATTACTCCAAAACTTAGTCATTTAAAATAATACACATCTATTATCTCAGAGTTTCTGTGGGTCAGGAACCTGGGAATGGCTTAGCTGGGAAGTGCTCTACTTCCCAGTCTCTCATTTGGTTGCAGTCAAGTGTCAGCTCAGGGCCTGTGATCATTTGAAGATTCGAATGAGAAAATATCCACTTCCAAGCTCACTCATGTGGCTATTGGCAGGATTCATTTCCTCATGGGTTGTTGGTCTGAGGGCCTCAGTTCCTCACTGACTGTTGGCCAGATACTGCCATCAGCTCCTTGCCAGGTGGCTCTCTCCATTAGAGCATGCACACAACAGGAGCCAGGGAGGGAGAGTGAATGCCAGCAAGATGGAAGTTAAGGGATTTTACAGTTTACTCTGCTGTCGAATGGCTGCTGGTCAGAAGTAAGTCACTAGAGGGAGGAGACTACACAAGGGCGTGAGTGTCAAGAGGTGGGGATCTTTTTTTTAATTTTTTTTTTATTGTACTTTAGACGAAGGTTTACGGAACAAATAGTTTCTCATTAAACAGTCAGTACACCTATTGTTTTATGACATTGGTTAACAACCCCACGACATGTCAACACTCTCCCTTCTCAACCTTGGAGGACCTTTTTTTTTTTTGATGAAAATATACATAGCCAAAGATACATCATTTGAAAAATTTCTACATGTACAATTCAGTGACATGGATTACATTCTTCCAATTGTGCTGCTATTCTCACTATCCTTTTCCAAATTATTCCATCACCATTATCTTCAACTCATTGCCCCCAGGCTTTCCATCAAACCTTCTGAGTTGTTGTCAATTTGATTTCACATAGATAATTCTTTTTTTTGTACTTTAAATGAAGGTTTACGGAACAAATAGTTGTTCATTAAACAGTTAGTATACATATTGCCCCATGACAATGGTTAACAAGCCCATGACATGTCAACACTGTCCCTTCTCAACCTTGGATTTCTTATCACCAGGTTTCCTGTCCCCTCTTGCCTTCTAGCCCTTGTCCCTGGACTGCTGTGCCTCATTAGTCTCATTTTGTTTTATGGGGCTGTCCAATTCCCGGTTGAACGGTGTGAGAGCCATTTTAGAAGTTGGTCTACCACACGTGCTCTCGGGCCCCTACCTCACTATAGTGAGCCCCTTTGGGTATCAACAGCCTTGATGGAGTTAATGGTTGATGGGTCACCTTGAACAGTGCTGTGGGATCTGCTGATTCTCTTTCAGTAGGCCCATTGGATGGGTCTCCCTAGGGCTCAGATCAACCTGGTCCTGCCTTCCTCCCCATCTTCATCAGCCACATCTGGTCACTGGTCCCATGGGATATGACAGCAGCTGACAAAGTGCAGAGCCCCTGGCAAGTGGAACCCTCTCCTCACTTGGGGAGGGTTGGGACCCAGGATGGTGCTTCTGGCCTCCCCTGGTAAAACAGAGACCAAGTGCTCAGATCCCCCACTGAGACAGGGCTCAACCTCAGGAGAACAAGGCTATAGGTGGGAGAAGGCTGGGTCCTGGGTATCTGTCAAAGCTGATGAGATGTTCTAACTTTTGCCCTCTGGGTTGGGATTCTGGGTCGTAGAATCCCCCATGTTCAGCGGGATGCATCGGGAAACATTTCTAAAGCCACATGAAAGCACCCATGCGTGAGAGGGAGCCAGTGTGAAGCCATGTGGAGATGCAGGATTATTCAGATACCTACGGAGGGGCCCCACTCTAGGGAGGAGTTGAGTGAGTGTAGATTGGGGGTGCTTTATATGTATCCATAACATGTAACTCAAAAGAAGAGAGACCTCTGGAACACTCATGGCAAACTGTTGGTAAATAGGGGTCATGGATGCCATATTAGTCTCTCTATTTTTCTGTAGGTTTGAAATGTTACCTTAGAAAAATACTCTAAACGTGGGAAACAGGAAAGTAGGTAGGGTTCTCAGGGTCCCTGCACATCATGTTTCCCCAGTGAGGTTCAGAACCAAATGCAGGCAAATGCAGGGGCCTGGTGGGCTCAGGAGGTTCCCAGTAACCAAATAGTTCCATTAGGCCCAGGGGGTAGGGACTATAGGAGTGTCTGACTCCCCTGGCAGAGCCTTAGCCAGAAGCTGAACAGTCCTAGAAAATCCCATTCTTTTCCCAGTTCCTGGAAGCACTCAGCAGACTCAGCTATTCCCCTGCTGCTATTTTGTTGCAACACATATCAAGAACAGCTTGTAAAGGGACCTGACCTAATATGAGATAAAGAATGAGGCCGTGTGTGTGGGGCTCTCTTCAAGGGTAGGGTGGGGGTGTTTATGGTCAGATTGTTTTTGGATCTTGCAACATTGTCTCTCCCTCTGACTTCATGCCCCTACCCCTCTGCCAGCTTGCCCACTCCCCCACCACCGGGGCTATCACCTATTCACTGCCCCTCAACCACCCTGTAAGAAAGGTTTGAAGAGTCCTGGGCTTGGCAAAGGACATGATGCCTTACTTGTGCTTGCATGGAATTGCCCCCACAAGGTAAGAGCTTAAAACGATAGAATAATTACTGCCCATCAAACACAGTCCTATCTGAACAGATACTGAGGAGAAAGCAATACTTCCCCAAGGCACCAGGGATACCACTCATATGGCTAAGAAATATGGTAACTCCCTCTCTCTACAAACCCATGACCACCAAATCTGACAACCATTTCAATTCACCTGAGGCTGGTAACAGTTTTGAAAGTTACATCAAATGTCATGAAGCAGAAGGAGTCAAGAGTGACAGCATTTATTTCAGGCCCATCAACAGAGAAACAGGGGAGGGCAGGGGCATGTGGCAGCAGTGAGGCTTGATCACCATTCATGGGTCTGTGCCTGCAGCTCCTGAGGTCTCAGGCCATGGAGTTTCCGAGTATCTGGTATCCTCCTCTGCAAAGGCAAAGCAGAGTGACAACTAGACCCTTGAGATCCCTGGGAAATTCAGGAGGCCTGAGGGTCCTCTTGGTCTAGCAGGAAGGGGAAGCAAGTGGGCTGTGAGCAGTCAGAGAGGCAGAGGCTGACTCCGAGTTCTCACCTGAAGGACATGGTGAAACATGCCAGGGCTCTCTGGAACTGAGTCCTCCAAGACCCTTGGGGACCAGCAGGCTCCCTGGTCAAGCTTGTGCCATTGGGTGGATTCTCCGTGGTGTCAGACAAAACAACAAATTCTTCAGTGTCTGTAAGTAGGCCTTTCACATTCTGCACAAAAAAGTAAATAGCCTCAACCTAGAGGTCCCTGCCAGCCGTGACATTCATTATCTAATTCAACAAGTAATATGTGCATCCCAGGCCCTGTTCCAGGCCCTGGGCATACGGCAGTGAACTCTACAGACAAAACTCACTCTTGTGGAACTGACATTCCTCCACAACAATGGAGGGAAATCAGACTCACCAGCTCAGGAGGTGGAAGGCAGTGAAGATCATGCTTCCAACAGAGTGTGATGTCAACTGGAAGAACGTAATTGATGTCACTGAATTGTACCTGTAGAAAGTTTTGAAATGGCGTATCTTTGGCTATGCATATTTTCACCAAAAAAAGAAAAAAGGTCCTCCAAGGTCGAGAAGGTAGAGTGTTGACATGTTGTGGGTTTGTTAACCAATGTCATAAAACAATATGCATACTGACTATGTGATAGAAACCATTTGTTCTGTAAACCTTCATCTAAAGTACAATTTAAAAAAATTTTTAAAAAATGAGTGTGATGTGCAGGTAGTGACCAAGTGGACTTCCTTGAAGAGACCAACTGAGCTCCTCACTTTGCTGGGTGAAAAGAGGCTAAGGGCCTGTCCCTCTCACCCCCCTCCATCTGCTCTGCCCCCACCCTGGCTTTCCTCCCTCCTGTGGTTGAGTGCACTGTGTTCAAGCAGTGGATACATTTGTGACATGTGACGTCCCCTGTCCCTGTGTCTCTTACTCCCACCATTCAAATCTCTCTTTTTTTCTTTCCCCAGATTTATGCTTGCTGAACAGAGAAGAGGTGTTCAGGAAGATGGTGAGTTGTCATTTGGAGTGAATGCCATGGACAGGGGTGTTTAATTGGGTCCCTCTCCACCTTTAGATTCACAGGATTATGTACAGCAAAGCCTCAAAGAGATGTATGGGTCCAAACTGGTCTTCAAAGCCAGAAGGGCTTGAACTGGGTGATGGCATCCAGAGTCCAAGTCAACAGCACAGGTTGTCCTCTAGAGGGTTATGTAAGATGCTGTGTTTGCATGTCAGTCAGCATCTAGTGGGTGGTGGACAGGTGGGTTTTGGCCTGGAGGGCTTGGAAAATGTGAGCAACAGAGGGGACGTTCCCTGGGCTGGGCTAAGTGAAAAGGAGAACAGCTGAGATGAGAGACTTCTTGTTGACAAGTCATACTATATTAAATCTCATCTTTCATGCTTGTGTTTCAAGGGATGTTGACAAGTTGCATCCCCTGTTTGCCAACCAGATCTGTGAGGAGACCATGCCACCAATTTCAAGGGAATTCCCTGAAAACAGTACCCTGAAGGTAAAGAGGTGGCAAGTGGCTTCAAAGCCTTTGGTTTAGTTTTTGAAAAAAGAATGGAAATAATCTCTTACTTAAACTGTGAAGATACAGGGCTGATCATTTCTGGGAATGTGGAAGTGAATGAGACTCAGCTTCTGCAATCATTCTGTGGGTGTGAGGCCAAGAAAGCGATGATTACAACAGAGAGTGATGGAAGAAAGTTTAGGGGGCAGTGGGAGGACTGAGGAGGAAAACCTACCAAGCCCTGGGAGTTGGAATAGAGTCAGAGATGCTTTCCCAGAGGAGGCATGCCTACAATGAGTGAGGAAGGAAGTTGGCCAAGCAAACAGAGAGAAAGAGGAGCACTGCAAGCAGAAGTCCAAGACAATTAAGTGAGTTTGTACATCTGAAAATAAATAGACCTAAGTTTCTGTTTTAGGGATTAGTAGAAGTCAAGGTCAGCCGTGAGGCTGCAGTATGGGGTTAGAAAATTGTGCCTCACAGAGACACTGAGCTCTGGTATTCTGAGGAACTATTGTTTTAATGTTGATAACAGTCCATTAATTTTTTTTCACTTTGTGATTCATGCTTTTTGTGTTAGGACACAAACACACACACACACTAAGGTACCTTTGCCTAACCCCACAACCTATGACAAATATTTTCTCCTATACCTTCTCGTACACTTTTTACCTTCTTACACCTTATATTTAGGTCTATGACTCGTCTTGAGTCAATTTTTGCATGTAGTGTGAGGTAAGTATTGAAGTTTATTTTTTTTTTCCACATGGATATCCACTTTTTCCAGCACTATTGGTTAAAAAAATTTTCCTCTTTCAATTTAGTTATTTTAGCAACACTTGTGGATCTAATTCTGGACTTTTTATTTTATGCACTGATCCATATATCTACTCTTATGGCAATGCCACACTGTGGTGATAACAATAGCTTTATATTAAGTTGGGAAATAAGGCAGTGTAAGTCCTCCATTTTGTTGTTTTCCAAATGGCTTCGACTATCCTATGTTCTTATCTAAGGAGCCCTGTTGATTAAGCGTCCGGCCGCAAACAGAAAGGTCAGCAGTTCAAACCCACCAGTGGCTCCCCTGGAGAAAAGACTTAGCAATCTGCTCCAGTAAAGATTACAGCCTAGGAAATCCTATGGGGCAGTTCTACTCTGTCCTATAGCGTTGCTATGAGTCAGAATTGACTCGACAGCATACAACAACAATGTCCTTTGCATTTCCTATAAATTTGAGAAACAGCTTTGCATTTTAATTGTGATTGCGTTGACTGTAATAATCAATTGCTAGAGAATTGACATCTTAACAATTTTGAGTCTTTTAATCCAGGAACATGGTATACCTTCACTTATTTAGTTCTTCTTTAATTTTTCCCAGCAACGTTTTATAGTTATCTAGTACAG
This sequence comes from Trichechus manatus latirostris, assembly GCF_000243295.1. NCBI lineage: Eukaryota > Metazoa > Chordata > Mammalia > Sirenia > Trichechidae > Trichechus > Trichechus manatus. Next base: position 10,215,884 of record NW_004444006.1, on the reverse strand, counting down.
CTCTTAGAGGTCCCTGGGTGGTGCAAACAGTTTTCAGTTGGCTACTAGCCGAAAGGTTGGCTGTTCGAACCCACCCAGGCGCGCCGTGAAAGACAGGCCTGGAGATCTGCTTCCATAAAGATTATAGCCAAGAAAACATTATGGAGCTTGGACCTACTCTGTAACACATGGGGTCGCCATGAGTCAGCATGAAATCAACCGCAACCGGTTAGGTTTTTCAGTACAGATTCTTGCACATGTCATGTTAAATTTCTCAATAGATATTTCATTTATTTTACTCCTATTGGAAATGACATTTAAAAACATTTATATCTACAATTATTGGTTGTCAATATATGGAGATACAATGGATTTTTGTATATTGACTTTCAATTCTGTGGCCTTGTTAAATTTCTTAGTGGATCTAGTAGCTGATTTTTCTAAATTAGTTAGTATTTCCTATGTGGACAATCATGCCATGTGTGAGTAAATATAGTTTTACTTCTTCCTATTAATTCTGTATGCTTTTTTTTTCTTTTTCTTTCCTTATTGCACTGGCTAGGACCTCCAATATAATTTTGAATAGACATGGTGAGAGTGGATATTTCTGCCTTATTACTAATATTAGAGGAGAAGCATTGAGCCTTTCACCTTTAAATATGAAGTTAAAAAGAAAAAAATCCAGTTGCTGTTGTGTTGATTCTGACTCTTGGCAACCCCATGTGTGCCAGAGGAAAACTGTGCACCATAGGGTTTTCAATGGCTGATTTTTTGGAAGTAGATCACCAAGGCTTTCTTTTGAAGTGCCTCTGGGTGGACTTGAACCTCCACCTTTTCAGTCAGCAGCCCAGCACGTTAACTGTTTGCACCACCCAGGGACTCCGTGTATAATGTTAGCTGCAGGTTTTTCCTAGAAACCTTTCAGGATGTTCCCTTTATTCCTAATTTGTCAAGAGTTTCTATCATGAATTGGTGTTTGATATGATGAAATGCTTTTGCTGTCATTTCTTATGATTAATCATTGTTTTATTTCTTTTTTTCTATTAATATGGTTAAATACATTGACTGATATTTTATGTTAAGACAACCTTCTTGGTAATGAACTATTATACATTTTATATATTGTTTGATTCAAATTGTTAAAATTCTATTAGGGATTTTTGCATCTATGTTCATGAGTTATATTGGTCAGGATTTTTTTTAATGTTTTTTTCAAACAAGTAATGCTAGTCTCAACAAAATTAATTAGGAAGTGTCCTTTCCTCCTGTATCTTCTGAAAAAGTTCTTGTAGGATTGTTAATATTATTTTTTAAATGTTTGATACAGTTCACCAGTGAAGCCAGCTAAGACTGGAGTTTTTCTTATGGGAATTTTTTAAATTAAAATTCATTTTTTAGTGTTCACATATAGAAACTAAAATATATGTATATAGTAGAATATCTCTACAGTCTTACATATGTACTCATGTACTTTGGACATGTTATCAGGAGGGGTTAGTCCCTAGAGAAGGTAAAGTATGGGGTCATCGAAAAAGAGGAAGGCCTTCCATGAGATGGATTGACATGGTGACTCCAACAATGGGCACAAACATAACAGCAATTGTGGGGATGGTGCAGGACCAGGCAGTGTTTCGCTCTGCTGTACATGGGGTCACTATGAGTCGGAACTCACTCAGTGGCACCTAACAACAACAACAAGAGATATTCTACTTTTTAAATAAAGTTTTGTTCTTTTGTGCCTGTTAAGAAATCTGTCCATTTCATCAAGGTTGACAAATTTATTGGAATAAAGTTATTCAAAATATTCCCTTAATATCCTTTTAATGTCTATAAGATTTGTCTTGATAGATACACTTTCATATATGATATTGGTATTTTATGTCTTCCTCCTTTAGTTGTGATCAGTTTGGCTAGAGTTTTCTCAATTGTGTTGGTATTTCAGAGAACTCATTTTTTATTTCAACAATTATTTCTACAGTTGGTCTATTTTTTATTTTATTGCTTTCTGCTGTTTGTCGTTGCCTTCCTTGTAGTTACTTTGGATTTGACTTGCTCTTCTTTTTTTAGGTTTTTAAAGTGGAATCTTGTTGTTGTTGTTAGGTACTGTCGAATCAGTTCCAACTCATAGCGACCTGTATACAACAGAAGGGAACAATACCAGGTCCTGTGCCGTCCTCACAATCGTTGCTGTGTTTGAGCCCGTTGTTGCAGCCACTGTGTCAATCCATCTCCTTAAGAGTCTTCCTCTTTTTCATTGACCCTCTACAAAGTGGAATCTTAGATCATTGATAGGATACCTTTCTTCTTTTCTAATATAGGCATTTAAAGCAATAAATTCCCTTCTAAACACTGTTTCGGCAGCATCTCACAAATTTTGATATGTTGTGTTTTCATTTTCATTCAGTTCAAAGTGCTTCCTAATTTCTTTTATGATTTCTTCTTATTCAAAAATGTCTTGCTTTATTTCCGAATATTTGGAGACTTTCCAGATATGTTTCTGTTATTGGTTTGTCATTTAATTTTGTCATGGTCAAAGAACCTGCCTGATTGCAGGGTCTACATGAAATATCCAACTTTATCTCTGGTGATATTCTTTGTCATGCAGTGTCTGATATTCTTACACCCACTCAGGTTTCTGATGATTCATGTTTTCAGGGTACATGTTTTTCCATCTGTTATGGATGGATTGTGTCCTCCCAAACTGTGTGTCAGCTTGGCTAGGCCATGATTACCAGTATTGTGTGATTGTCTATATGGGATCAAATTGACAACAGCAGCTGGAAAGATGAGATAGAAACCGTAGGGAGCAGTGAGTTTATGTTAAGGGAGGATGAACAACTCAGAAAAGGAGGATGAAAATGGTTGTACAACTCGAAGAATGTAATCAATGTCACTGAATTGTACATGTAGAAACTGTTCAATCGGTGTATGTTCTGCTGTGTATATTCTTAACAGCAACAGCATAAATAAGTAAAATTAAAAACAAACAAGAAATAAAATAAAAAAAGCAAGATTGTTTGGTCAAATGAATCCCTGCTTTCTGAGTCTTCATATGAGAGGTCTCTGCATCCCTTCATCTATGTTCTTACTCACTTGAGGCTCTTAACTTTCTGAAGAGGTTAGGGATGAAGTTAGTTGTGACCAGAGGTATTAGCCAGGCTACTGCCAAATTTTTGGGTGAAAATTTTGTTATATTTAAAAAATGATGGCCAGAAATAACCCCTATCCATCATCTTCTCCCCTGCCCCAACTTAAGATACAATTAACGATCTGATGCTGACTGCGGGATCATTGTGTTTTAAATGTTTTAGTTAAATTAAATCCACTAGACAGTGAAATTTTGAGATCAAAGTTAGTATCTTATGTGTATTTGATTCCAGAGCTCCTGTTACATTCCCTCTCATATGGAGGGTCCCCAATAAAGTTATTAAGTAATAAAGACATAAGTAAAAACAACAAGCATCTTGTTGGATTCACACAATGAAAAGTTGTACCTGACATCAGCAAAAATGGCAGAGTAAAGACTTCTGAAAATTCTCTCCTCCATAAAAGCAATGAGAAAAATGGAGAAATTGTCACAATAAATGTTTTCAGAACCCTGGAAATTATCCAAAAGTTTGTAGCAACCTGGGGATTGTTCATTCAAGACAAACAGCTGAATGTCAGTAAGAAGAGTGAGCTTTATGGAGTTTTAACTATTCCTATTCCCATCCCCCTCTCTCTACCTCTGTGGTAACCTTGAAAACCAACAGCCTGAGATCACTGTGAAAACCAGCAGCCCACCAGCCACCATAGGGAGCAGTAGAGAGTTGGAGGTCCTAAAATGCCTCATTTCACAGAGAATTGCCATTATTTGATCTGTCCCTGGAAGACCCCACTTGCAAAGCTCTCTTTATTTGACCAAACTAGGCTCTTGCCAAGTGTAAAAAGGCTATTCCCTGAGGGGCTTTTATCCAAGACATTTAGAGGTAATTGTTTAATGTAACAGTTATCTCAGGCAGAGGATTACACTTGAGGCAAACACTAGGCTAACCAAAAAGCATAAAAGGAAAAGTTGGATAATAAGATCTTCATAGGGGATTTGAAGAGCTCAAACATATTTCTGAGAATCTAGAAGACCAGACGAATGACCAGCGCTGTGGGCATGGTCAGGAAAGACCTGAGAAGGTAGTAAGCTCTCAACTTTTTGCAGCTCGGTGCAAGTAAAAATGAAAGTTAAAGTCAAGCTGTAAAGTGCCTGACTGAAGGTTGAAAGCATACCTACAGGGCACACAGAGCCCCTTGGCAAAGACTGGGAGACTTATCAGTTCCAGCCTTTTAAGGACATCTCTGTCCAGTCATTAGCTAACCACTAAACTAAACAAGCAGAGACTTCAGTGACCACATATGACAAAGGATACAGACCAACCAAACAACAGTAAGAACAACAACAAGAAGTAACTGTAGAATCTGGAGAGGGGGGCAATGAAAGCGAAGACACAATATACCAAAACTTATGACATACAGTGAAGGCAGTGTTTAGAGGGAAATTCATAGCTGTAAATGTATATATATGGAGCCCTGGTGGCGCAGTGGTTAAGAGCTCAGCTGCTAACCAAAAAGTTGGCAGTTCAAATCCACCAGCTGTTCCTTGGAAACTCTACAGGGCAGTTCTACTTTGTCCTGTAGGGTCGTTGAAATCGACTTGACAACAACAAGTTTGGTTTTTGGATTGGTTTTATATATATATATATATATGTATGTATGTATGAAAATTTCAAGTCTTTATAGCAAAAGGCCAGCTAATAAAAGTAGAAAGGAATGATATAATTAGTAAACTACCGTTTTTGAACCACCAAAGTAATAATTACTTCAGGCAAGAACCCTGAAATAAGAACTATGGCCAAGGGGTGAAATTTTGTTGCAGAACAGGACACTCACATGGTATTAAAACATCATCCCACAGAGTACTTATTAATCACAGAGGGGAAAAGGCACCTTTACAATGGAATAACCTGTGGGACAACACCTTAAATAAGTGATCAAACTGAGTATCACCAATAGCATCACAGATACCTATACAAATTGACGTTATGAGCCTCCAGATGTGATATAACGTGAACTACTCATCACCTAGTTAATATTCTTGCCCAAAAAAATGTTAAGCATAAAGCTAAGCAAGAAGAAAAAATCGGGGGAAAATCCATAATGTGGGACATGTTACAGGGCAACTGGCTTAGGCTCATGAAAAATATCAATGTCATGAAAGATTTTCAAAATTGGTTGGGGGACTGTTCTTGATTAGAAGACATGACAACAAAATGGCATGTATGCTACTTCATGAAATTCTGAATCCAAAAATTCACTCAAAAAAAATTATTAGGACAATTGGGGAAATTTGAATGTGGACTGCTGTATGTAGGCTTAGAGAATATTATCACATCAGTGTTAAATTACTTCAATGCAATCATAGTAGTGTGATAATACAGAAGAATATTCTCCTTCATAGGAGATATATGCTGAAGTAATTGGGTGACGTGTCGTGGTGTTTGGAAATAACTGTTAAACAGTTAAACTCGTTGCCATTGAGTGAATTCCGACTCATGGTGATCATATAGGACAGAGCAGAACTGCCCCATAGGGTTTCCAAGGCTGTAAATCTTTAGGGAAGCAGACTGCCACATCTTTCTATGACACTGGTGGTTTCGAACTGCCCACCTTTCAGTTATTAGCCAAGCACTTACCACTCACTGGGCCATCAGAGCTCCCTATTAAATAGTTAAGCAAAGAGAGAGTGAGAGAAAGAGAGAGGGAGATAAAATAATATGTTCGTGAATCTAAGTAAAAGAATATTCTTGGGTATTACCCCTTCAACTTTATGCATTTTCAAAGTTATAAAGCTGAGGAAAATAGATTCTTCATATACTAAAGATACACACCGAAATACTTACAAATAAAAGAAGATAATTTGTGATGTTTCCTTGAGAACACCCTGGGTATGCAGGGAGAATATATATGAAATAAGATTGGCCATGAGTTGTTAATGGTTGCAGGTGGGTGATGGATAATTGGAGGCTCCTTATACTATCCTCTCCTGCACAGTGGCTCTCAACATGTGGTGCTCCACTAGCAGCATCCGCATCACGTGGGAACTTGTTATAAAAGCAAACTCTGGGTCTTACTTCTGACCTTTTAATCAGAAACTGTGGGTGTGGGTCCCCACAATTTGTGTTTTAACAAACTTTCTAGGTGATGCTGATGCAAGCTAATGTTCCAGGACCACTGTCCAATTGTAATGAACCTGGATATCATTTGTAAGGTTTGTACACAAACTCTGTTTCTGTATCTTTGAAATTACCCACGGTACAACTTTTTAAAAAATAAAGAAAACACCTAGACCAGATGTTTTACTGGTCAAATTCTAACAAAGTTTCGACCAGATAATCCCAATTTTATACAAACACTGCCAGAGAATGTAAAAGAGTGACTATTCCCCAACTCAGTTTATGAGACTAGAAAACCTTGACCCTTGAGCCAGACAAAGAAATTTTAAAAAGGGAAACATCAAGCCAATCTCACTCATGAGCAGAAGATGCAAAAATCCTAAACAAAACTTTAGCAAAGTGAATCCAGCAGTATATACAAAAGATAATATGCAGTAACAAAGTCGCATTTATTCTAGGATAGCGAAGTTGGTTTAACATTATAAATATAAATAGAAGGGGGCATGATAGGGATGTGTATGTTCCTAAAACATTCTATTTCTTGCTCTAGATGCTGATTGCATGCACATGTTTAATTTTTGAAAATTCATTAAGATGTACACTTAGATTTTTATACTTTCCTGATTCTAAGATAAACTGGACTAAAGGTTTTGAAAAAATTATAAAGGAAACTCAGTACATTAATAGATTAATTGAATAGAGTCTTGATTGTGTCTATAGGGGTAAAAAATAAAATTCAACAGGTATTCATTATTTTAAAGTTAAACTTATTAAACTAAGAATAGAAGGGTACTTCCTTAATCTGATAAAGGAAAAGAAAGAAGAGGAAGGAGGGAGGGAGAAAGAGAGAGAGGAAGAGAGGGAGGAGAAATAAAATAAAAAAACAATGAAACACAGAAAACTAACTTTAGTAGAGAAATTTGGCAGCATTCTATTTAAAATCTGGAACAACCCAAAGAAGCTCAATTTTGCCATCTCTATTCCACCTTATACTGGATGCCCTAGCCAGCACAGTATGCCACCTGTAAGGTTATGATTATACCTCCAATATTCACAGCTTCACATATAGACAAATTATTAGATATAGAGTTTAGCAAGGAGCCTGGTGACGCAGTGGTTAAAGTGCTCAGCTACTAACCTAAAGGTCGACAGTCCTAACCCATCAGCAGCAAGAGAAAGATGTGGTAGTCTGCTTCTGTAAGGGTTTACAGCCTTGGAAATCCTATGGGATAGTTCTACTCTGTCCTACAAGGTCACTATGAGTCAGAATCAGCTCCGTGACAGTGGGATTTTTAGAGTTTAGCATGGAGGCTGACTTTAACGTAAATTTCATTTTGTAAATACCAAATGCATTTCTATGTTATAAACAAATAGAAAATGTCATTTAAAAAAAGATATCAATTAAAAGAGCAAAAAGATTCTAGAGTATCTTGGAATAAATATAATGAAAGATGTACAAGATCTGAATGTACAAAGTATAAAACTCTAAACCAAACTGAAACATTACAAGATTGAAGAATACTCACACAAATGGAGAGACTTCCCATGTTCATGGATAAGAAGGCTCGCTATCATACAGATAGCCAGTTCTCCCCTAGTTGATCTGTAGAGTCAATGAAAATGCAATTCAAATCTCAACTGGGTTTTCAGGGAACTTGACATGCTGATCCTAATATTTATAGGGAAGGGCAAAAGGCAGACATCAAGCCATATTATAAACATATAAAACTTAAGACAGTGTAGTATTGCCACTGGAACAGACAAATTGATTTATGGAACAGCACGTGGAGCTCAGAAACAGACCAACACAAATATGGGCCAAAATGTCTCCAGACATTGACAAATGTTCCCTGGTGGGTGCAAAATCCCCCCTGACTGAGAATCTCTCCACAGGAATTTGGATTGACCTTAAAAAACTATGCTAAAATTTTTGAAAGTAGATTACAGAATACCAACTACGTGAATTTAAAAAACGCATGCACACAAAATATTTCCCATCCAAAGGGGGAATAGCCTGGGAAACAAGCCTCAGGGAGCCCAAGGCTCAACTTCACTTCAGGCGCTACTTGGCTAGCCTAGTACATCCCGCCTGAGGAGAAGTGGGCACCAAGCGAGAGGGCGGGACTGCAGCGGGTGAGCTTCAGTGTATCCCGAAGCTCATTGGTCGCTGGCGACAGCTGTGGGAGGTGGGAAGGCAGCGCTGGAAGCTCATTGGCCCTTGGGGAAGGGCAGCAAAGGGGGCGGGACCTCAGGCCTCTGGCTCTCCCCTTTTCCTCCTCCTCTTCATCCCTCCCTGCTGATTGATTCCGAACTTCTGGAGGCTGGGGTAAAGGCAGGCTGGCATCAAGAATATGACCCTGGTCTCCACGCTTCTTCTTTCCTCCCCCCCCCCTTGCTCTGGATCCCCAATCCCTTCCCCTCTGCTCTTCCTCAGTGGGGCATCGCCACTCGCTCCTGAGGCCCCACTCAGATCCCCCCAACCCCACTCCCGTGGGACCCTTTGGGGAGAATCTCTTACCCCGTCCCCTCTGCCCAACCTCCTGGCCCCTGAGGCAAGGCTCCTGCCCCTCCTTTTGTTTCTGAGGTGGGAGCGGCTGCGAATCACTGAGCTGCCTGAGGAGGTGGTGCACTCCCTCCTAGGGTGGGAGGGTGTGCTCAAACATAATGGATGAAGCGTGAAGAGGAGCATAGAAGGTTGTTGGGAGACTCTAGGGGAAATGCTTGGGTTTGCAGTAAAGCAGAGAGGGCATGTTGATGCAAGAGAACAATTAGTGCAGTGTGGACACCTCTGTTGGCTAGAGCAGTGCCTGGCACACGCAGGGGTATCAACAGACATTTGTTGAATGAATAATCGAGGGAATGAATGAAAGGGTGAACGAAAATGAAAATAATTATTGAAAGAGAGCCTGGGGATCCAAGAGAATAACATGATTTCATGGAGTGCAAGAGAGTATTCGGCTTAAAAGGGTAGCAAGAGAATAATCAAGATTCAGGTGGGGTGCAAGAAAAAAATCAGAAAAGAATGTGAAGAGAAAATGGAATGTAGGGCATACATGAGACTTATAATAGAACTGAGTGCCAGCCGAAAACCAAACCCGTTGCCACGGAGTGGATTCCGACTCATAGTGACCCTAAAGAACAGAGTAGAACTGTCCCATAGGGTTTCCAAGGAGCGCCTGGTGGATTCGAACTGGGAGCCTTTTGGTTAGCAGCCCTAGCTCTTAACCACTGCGCCACCCGAACTGAGTGCAGGGGGCATGAAATCCTGTGTAAGGAGTGAATGAATGCAGCAGGTTCATAAGACAATTGCTGAAGAGGATGCCAGGAATAGTAGGTGGGTTTAGCAGAGTGCAGGATGATACAAGAGAACGGAAGTGTACTAATTGTTGAAGGGGGCAAGAGAGTGTATGTGTATTCCTGAAAATGGGATCTATGTGGACCGAAGGTAAGCAAAGGGAATACTTCCGAATTGAAAGGGTACAGGACCCATGCCAACAGTTTCTTGGCAGGAGACTATGCATGGGTGGGGCTTCCTGGGAAGGAGGCTACATGAGGAAGGTGGGGGTGAAGGTTGGAGAAAGCAACTAGGGAAGAAGGGAGGGTGAAATGTGAGTCCAGTGGTGAGCAGGATGGAGAAGAATCCAGCCACCTCAGATGGGGTGTTGTGGGAGTGTTGGGGAAGGGGGGTGGCTCACATGGCCATTCTGACCTCTGTTCCTGGTCCTAGAACCATGGAACCCAATGAAATACCTGCTGTGCCCTGCTGCTCGTCTGACTCCACCACTGTGAGTGAGATCGGAGCCCCATGGGGGATTGAGCTTGTCCCCAGAAGAGCTGTAGGTCACCATGCCCACTGCAACAAACACCACATCACTGCCCAATTCAGGAGCCACAAATGCTTCTGCCTCTTCCAGGCCTGCGAGTGTTACAAGTGTACCCTCCGCTTGTGAGTATGGGTTCTGACAAGGGGAAGGATAAGGGCCTCCTCTAAGTCTGACTGACCTTAGACCTGAAATCCCCGTTTAGGGATCGACGAAAACTCTTGCCTGCTGCAAGTGCCTTGAAGAGGGAGCAGGGGCCACAGCTAAAGAGGCAAATGGCTCAGGAACTGATAATGAGTGGGACCACCCCTCCCAAAGTTCACAGCCATGTCAAGAAGTTGGCTATTCAAGCAGGAGTCCTCAGTAAGTGTCTCTGGCCAGGGAGGGAGACTGGTTTTGGGTGTAGGAATCATGACTAGGCGTTCCACCATTCCTACCACAGAATTGCAGTGTGGTCTTGGGCAAGTTACTTCTGTTCCCTGGGCCTTAGCTTCCCCAACTATAAAATGCCACCAAGATGGTCTACCAAGTGTTTACAGGAGAGAGAAATCTAGGAGTAGGAAAGGTCCTTGGGGAGATGAGACCTCAGATCCAGTGTGGGGGGAGTGACGTGGGGTCAGGGGAAAAGGCTCACCAAGCTGTCCCTGATCTCTCACAGCTAGGAAGGAGAACCAGCCCCAGCCTGAGGCCCACCCCCAGGCAGCCTCCAGGGAGGTAAGGAGAGTCTGGACCCAGGCAGGGATGCTCCCTCCCCAGCCACTTCCTTTGTGCCATGAAGACCTGGGTTCCATCTCCAACCCTACCCCTGACTTGCTATGTGACCTTGGGAAAACCACTTCTCCCTGGGTGTCAGTTTCTCCAGTTGCAAAATGAAGGGTGGGACTGGCTGGTCTTTAAGGTATTCCCAGCTCCGATAGTTTAGGCTCCTATCCCCATCCCTCAACGTGCCCACTACTCTTCTTCATGTCCACCCTTGTACCTGACTCCAACCTGTGTTCTCTGCCCCTGCAGGAGAGTTCCCATGGGGCTCTGGTGTTCAACCAGCCTCCAGAACCTTTGTCTCTCCCCTGGACTCTACCACCCTTGGAGCAGCAACTCACAGTTTCTCTTTCCAGGGAGCCCCATGGGCCCCCTGACCCACCCAGCACGTGAGTAGAGAGAGAAGGAGCATGGAGCTAGTTGTATATTATGTTATTGTGTGCCCACCTTTGCTGGATGCCATGGGAGATAAGAGAGGAAGAAGGCAGGTGAAAAGAAGAGTAAGAAAGTAGTAGAAGTCTTCCCAGACTAACAGGAAAGGCAGGGCTCTCTCAGCTTTGCCATTTCCTATTTATGACACTTTCGACAAGTGACTTTCTGTCTTGGAGCCTCCATTTCCCTATCAGTATGGTGGGGAAAATATACTACACCTGTAGCATTGACAAGAGGACTATACAAGGCCTGCCACACAGTAGGCCTTCAACAAATGGAGGCTGTTATTCCACATGAAACATATTGGTGGGATAGAAAAACCTGCTAAAATGAGGATCCACGATGGTGAGGGCCACAGAGACTCGGTGGAGAGGCCAGTTAGAAAAAGCTTCCTAGAGATAATCCAAGCTGGTCCTTTAAGTCCCATGGGGATTGGTGAATATGGGTGCAAGAAACCAGGCCTTTGATAGGGACAATAATCTCATTCCTCCAGGTGCTTTGCAGATTGAAACACAGACATCTATGATTTCCCATAATCATCACTGCTGCCCTGGGAGGAAAAAGCTGGCAGGACTTAGTGTCTCAGAAAATATATATAGAAAGATACAGAAAACAGGTCAAGCAGTAGAAAGGACTTGCCAAAGCCACAGCGACTAACTGCCTAGCAGACAGTCAGACTCCCACATCTGGATATTGTGAAATCCTGCACCTCTCTCTGTCTACTGTTGGTATGTATTTGCCAGAGGGTTTAATTCTTTGGCCTTTCCTCTCCTTGTTTCTAGATCCTCAACCTTCCAGCCCTGTGCCATCCTTGAACCTCTTCTACTGCAGTCACAGGTTTTGGGAAAGAAGTGGGATCCAGAACTCTGGGAGGGGCCAAGCTTAGAGCAAGGGATGAGCAGAAGACCTGGGTTGGGGAAACACGAGGGAACTGGGGGCTGAAGGGGCACTTGGAGTGTGGGGAGGGATGGAAGTTCCCAGACCCCTTATCTCACACCCTTTTCTTTGCAGGCCCTGGAAGCCTCTGATCAGGCCTTGATGTCTGCCCCCTTAGAGTGGCAGCGGAAACTGGAGGCAGCAGAGGCCCTGCTAACTCTGAGAAACTCTTCCCGGGCCCCTTCTGGCTCTATCTCCCTGCCTCAGTCCTGTGGCGCACCAGGTAACTTGCTCCTTAAAAGGAGAACACAGGTTGGGGATGCTTGGGAAATGGTGGAGAGGGTAGGGGAAGCATTGTGGTAAGAAGTGACTATCTGTGAGAGCAGAGTCAGTGGGTTAAAACCCCTTGGGCCCAGGCATCCAAGCTCCTCAGTCTGGTCCCTGACATGGCAGTTGAGGGTTGTTCAGTGAGTCATTAGTTTATAGAGCTTGACAGCAAATGTGAAATGCCCTGATGTCAAGAAACAAGGAAACTCTGTGAGAAAGTTTTAGAGAGTGGCAGGGACTTGCCCTAGGACATGAAGCATATTAGTGGAAGAACCAGGTCTCTTGATTCTCAGCCCAGGTTTCTCTACCCAGACTCCTGCTGTAGGCTGAGGTCTGGAAAGGGCATACCTAAGTGATGAGGGCCTAGTTGGAAGGGGTTCTGGACCCTGCCTTCAGGGAACTTTCAGTCTAGATGGGGAGTCTGGATGTTTTCACAAGCTATATTTTGCAGCTAAGTCTCAACAATGAACCCAGAGAGAAAGGGCTATAAAAGTGCTGACAAGAAATAAACACCAGAGGAAGCCAAGAGGGAAGACTGGGCATTCTTAGACCAAAATGGTGGATGAAGCATGGTGTATGAGTGAGGAAACAACCCTGGAGGAACTGCTAGAACAGAGGGGCATGAAGCTGAAGAGGTCTGGAATGCCAGGCTTAGGAGTCTAGACCAGCACCTCTGGATGGTAGGGAGCCAGGGAATGTTTCTGAGCTAAGGAGGTGCATATTCAGAGACCCTGGACTTGACAAAGAGAAATGCAGTGGCTGTGACGGAGGGATTGGGGGAGGCAAGACCGGAAATGGGGAAATCAGTGAGGAAGAGGTCTGTACAATAGTCCAGGTGATAATAATGAGGCCTTGACTGAGTGGCACAGTAAAGAGGGGAGACCCTGGAGAGGAAATGGATGTGACTTGGCCCTGACCCCTTCCTTTCTGTCTACAGCTCCTGCTGAAAATAGCGGACTACAGCCTCCCAGCCACTCTTTTTGACCCAGGCCAGCCAGCTCCTTTTCTCTGCCTGTTGGGCATCTGGGGTGCATCTCCTTCCTGAACTAAAAGCTTAGAGGAGGAGGCTTCACTAGAGCACTGTCTATTTGGTATTTTATTTATGAATTTGTAAAATGTTTAATGTCTGTTTTTTAAGCCCTCAGGTGCTTTTATAAGCTTTCAAACCCTTTTATCATATGGGGTAATTCTTTGGCTGAGAATGGATATTCTTGTACCTCCACCCTTTACTCTTTTAGTTCTTGGGGACTTTTTATACCTCTTGTAAAATAAGGTTGTGCAATCTAAGCTGATCAGTCTCTAATTAGGGTTCTGTGTGCATTCACACGCCAGAGTATTTATTTGACTTGTGATTTCAGATATACCTGTGCATTCATGTACGTGTCCATGCATGTGAAGACATGAGTAGTTTCCATTTTGTGTCTCTGTTTGTATGTGTGGACAAATAATAAAGTGCTTGTTGTTGTAAGCCACTGAGATATAGGGGTCATTTTTTTACCACAGTATAACCTGGACTCTCCTGACTCTAACAGACTTGGTAAATTCACTTTGCAAAGTGAGACTAGCCTTATTCAATAACTGGCCAGATAAGAAAATGGTAGTAGAAAAAGTGTAGGAGATTTATTCATTCAGTAATTAGGCACCTACTCTCTGCCTGGCATAGACTGTTTTCCAGTTGTCTAAAAATCCAAGCCTGCTGCCATTGATTTGATTCTGACTCATGGTGAGCCTATATGTTACAGAGTAGAACTGCTCCATAGGGTTTTCTTGGCTGTAATCTTTATGGAAGCAGATTGCCAGGCCTTCCTTCCACAGCATCATTGGGTGGGTTTGAACCGCCAACCTTTAGGTTAGTAGTCAAGTGCAAACTGTTTGTGCCATCCAGTGACAGGGCCATAAATTGAAATGCTTACAATGTCAAGAAAATCATATAAATGAGTAGAGCAGGCCAAATGGGCTCAGGCCAACTGACTTGCATACTCTACCTAACGGGGGCAACAGCCACTTGGCTCTAGCTACTAGTTGCCATGCAGGAATGATGCCCCCGTCTCCTGATTTTTCAAGAGAACATGGAATTTTAGATTTGTCTGTAAAATATCTCAGTTTTTCAGTGCTAGCTCAGGTTTCTTCATTAAGCCCAATACGTGGGTCAAACAAAACATCAATGCAGGCCAACTTTGGCTAATGGAATACCAGTTCTATTCTGTTCTAATGTGTATGTTACGGTGGGGAAAACTGAGGCCAATCAAGACAAGAAGAATCAAAGCGGGAAAGTGAATTAGACCCATATTCCACCTTTGAAGGACCCATGAATGACCCAAATCATTATCGTTTGCTTATTCTGTGCCTGCTGTATGCTAGGCACGTATAGCCTCACAGCAACTCTGTAAGCTAAGGACTGTTATTCCTATTTTACCTATAAGGAAAGAGACTCAAAGAGTAAAAGTGGCTAGCACAAGTGTTTTAGAGGACATTTTTAGCCAAAGATTGGGGGAGACTCCCTTCTCTTTGCCAGGCCCTAAATTAGCCAATAACTTATTTTTATAGAGCACTGAATGAAGGATTAAGAACATGAAGTGGCATCAGACAGAAGAGTTTTTCAAAAGTAGTCCCTTTATTTCTCCTCCAGGTGACAATAGAAACCAATACAGATCTTACCTGCACTCGTTTCTCAGTTCTCTGCTGATGTTCTAAACATATGAAGAACTGGAGACCACCACCAGACAGTCCAGTTGGACATGTCTGGTCACTAACTCTTTCCTGTGACGTTCTGTCCCTCCACCCATCCCTCTTTTTTACTCAAAATGACTGACAGTGATGACACCCAATTATAACTTGTCTTTTCCTGTTTGAGACCTTGAGGAGGCAGGCTTCTTATACTCCCTATCTGATGCCAGAGAAACAAACACTCAAAATCACTCAGGACTTAAAGACCAAAGTCCATCTCAGTCCTTCCTTCCATCCCCGATTTGTTACTCAAATAAATGCTCACTAAAGCCACATGGCCACCGTGCCCTCCCAGTGATAGATAACCAAATCCACATATTCACAGAGGAAGGAAACAGTGTTACCTGGGAAAGGACTAAGACCCTGCTATGCAATTTTGTCCTAGGCACACGGAGGTCCCACAGCTGCATAGCTGAGTTGGGTAAAAGAGAAAGTATACTTTGGGCTAAAGGGTGTGGTAAGAGATGATGGAGGAAAAAATAAATAAAGTGATGGACGTTGGGAGAAGGAGTTACCCCCTTTTTCCTGGGCCCTTCTATTTTTCTCTGGTCCACCTTCCAGTCCATGCCATAACTTCTGTCTCCTGACTCAGAACTCTTCCCATAGCACCTCTGTGTCTCTCCATAGAGATAAAGAAGTGATTCTGCACCCAAGAGAAGCAGGCCCAATAAAAGAATGGGAAAATGGGGATTAAATGTATGTTGGAGATTTCCAGTGGAATTCATTTTTCTAGGCTTCTCCTGTCAACAACCCCAGAGTTCCTTGAGGGATGGCTATGGGTAAAAACAACCATATTTATCCAACCCTAGCACTGCTTTGCAATATAGACTTTCTCCCAAGTCTTGCCAGTGTGCTTGATCCGGTAGGACTTGAACCCTCCATGCTGACCAGTCTCAGCAGCAACTGAATCCTGCTCCTTGTGGAGCAGACAACGCAGAACCTGGGGACTACCTTCCTCTGACTTACAGCTTTGCTGCTACCTGCAGCTGCCTGCTTCCTGAACACCACCCACCAGCACACTGAGTCCTTGGGGCATCAACAACCTTACTGGAGCTAAAGATTGACTGGACATCTTTGAACACTAGTATGGACTTCTGGTCCTATTCCCCTTCACTACGAATCAGTATCTTCTGGATTCAGGTCTGCCTGGACTGCCTTCTTCCTCCTCCCCATTGCACTGGGGAAGTAGGCTCAATAAAAGACTGTACCTGTGGGATGTGACCACCGCTGCCAAGGGATATGCTTCCCAATGACAGACTTCCCCAGGATCAGCTCCAGGCCAAAGAAGATTTAGGCAGGGCTGACAGCCAGGACTTCATGTTCCAGCCTCTCCTGGAGAAGCAGAGATGTGGTGCTGAACCCTCCCACCGAAACAGGGCCCACCTCCAGGGCATATACGGGAGAGGAAGGGTTCTTGGGGTGTCAAAAAGAGGGGATGGCATTGGGAGAGCATTTCAAAGGGGAACCTGGAGCAACCAAGTAGAACAGGGAACTTCTCTGAAGTTGTGTGGTCTGCAATCCAGGATGTCAGCCAGTCAGGAGGCAGGAACTGGATAATCTGAATACCATGAAGAATTATAAATTTTGGGAACTTGGACAGTAACACGGCAGATGGGTTCTAGTGTAAAGTCTTTCCTGACCTACTTGTGTTCCAGAACTTTTGAAGATATGCACTTTATTTTACTTCAGTACTGTGGCAAGAAACTACTAGGAGGTCATCAATCCATGTTGACTTTTTCTCCTGGTTGCACAGTGAAATGACATTTTTCAGGTTCCCCTGCAGCTAGGTGGGGCTTTGTGACGCCAATTCAAGGTCTTCCCTGAAACCTCTCGCTCAATTCTCTACACCAGCTTTCTTTCCTTGCCTGCCATCAGGAAGCAAAAGATCCACTGGAAGACCCAGGGGTCCTAGTAGACAAAGGTGCCACTAGATGGATGCTGCAGCCGGCCTGGTTGTCTGAATGAGTGGACAGAGCAGTGCCCTCCACTCATCACTGTCTCAAAATTGACTGGGACTAAGTAAGTAACAAATTTATGCTAAGCCACGGAGGTTTGGGGTGGTTATTGTTATAGCTGTGAGCCTGTCCTTAGTAATAAGAGTTCAAATGAGTCAACATGGTTCTGGTTAGTGATCATATTTACAATTAATGATCCTATTTTCAAGTTGGGATTATTGCAAATAATGTTGCTGTGAACATTTTTGTACATTTTTTTTAATTGCGCACTTGCATACATTTCTGTTGGGCATATACCCAGGAGTGGAATTGCTGGTTCACATGATATGTATTTCTTTAGGTTTAGATGGAAATGCCAAATAATTTTCCTGATTTTAATTTTCCTTTCTCTTCTTGATTACTAATGAAAAGAAGTACCTTGGTTTATGTTCATTGGCTCTTTGGATAGTCTCTTTTGCCAGTTTTACTACCAAGTCATTAGTGTTTCTCGTTTTTTTTTTTTTTATAAGAGTACTCTGTAGATTCTAATAGGATTCCTTTCCCTAAAATACATGTTGCTAATGTTTTCACCCATTCTCTCACTTTTCTTTTTTAAAAAATGGTGGGTTCTTTAATTTGGATGTATGTTCTTGCTGTTTTATTTAATTCTCGCAAGAGTTTTGTGAGCTTGGTAATACTAAACCAACTATACAGCTTAGAAAACAGAGGCTCAGAGAGGTGATTTGCCCCAGAATTCTAACATGGAATCCTAGGCTAGATACACAGGACTCTAAGGCCAGTGGTCATTCCCCTATGTCTCGCTGCAAGCAGGAGGACACTGCTCTGCTCCCTGGGGATGAGACAGAGGGACACTTCTAGCACTGCCTTGGGGAGACAGTGGACTGTGACATCTCGGAGAGCAGGGACAGGTCTGTTCTTGTTCAGCATGGTATATCCTCAGCACCTAGAGCAGAGCCTGGCACAGAGTAAGTATGTGTTCAGCAAAGCCTTGCTGAAGAGTTCATGAAGTTCTCTTCAAGTCCCTAAGAGGAGCTCCTTATTTCCAAGTAGCTTCAGGAAAAAGGAAGGGAAGCCCTGGAGAGTGATCCTCACACTGGTGTCACAGGGAAGCTCAGTCCCCAAGAAAATCGGAGTAGAGAGGATGGGTCAGTCTCTTGTGGGAGTGGTCCTCAAGAGTTTGCTCGCTCCTAGGCAGGCTGACAGACTAGAAACACCTGCAAAGCTGAGGGCCCCACTTGGGACTCAAGGATATGCAACAACTCCCCAAATGCTGTAAAAATATAGTCATACTGTGATTTGTTGGTGGTCCTCATGAGGTCACCTCAGCCATCATTCTGGGTCTGAATGCTTACTGTTGGGCCTGCTCCTTTGGGTTAGACCAATGATATGTTTTCCTCTTCATAGCCTCTACTATCATTTAGCAGACATGAAAAACCTACCAAACCTTCAAAGTGCCTCTACATTCCCAATGAGAAATGCCCAAGTTTGCTGCATATCTCTAATCAAACATCACGTTTCTCTTCTGTGCTTTAGTCCAAGAACAGCCACATGGTGTAAAGCCCAGGATTAGGACATTTTGCCTCACAAAGACCTCGAGTCTTTTTGCTTCAGGTCAACATATTCAGGGACCAGCCTCATCCCTGGGGTCCTGTCCTGTTGACAGCCAAAGTGTGTGTCATGGCCTGATTTAGGTTCCTGAAAGTCCATATTGAAACTTAAGAGAGTATCATGAGAGCTGGATTTCCCTCCCCTCCTCCACCTGCCAGGTGCCTGGGCTGGGAGAATCCAACTATTTGGAGCCCACTCCTTCATTTTACATAAAGGGAAACTAAGGCCCAGAGAAGGAGCCCTAGTGGTGCAGTGGTTAAGCATAGGACTGCTAACTGAAAGGTTGGCAGTTGGAACCCACCAGCTGCTCCGTAAGAGAAAGATGTGGCAGTCTGCTTCAGTAAAGCTCACAGCCTAGGAAACTCTGTGGGGCAGTTCCACTCTGTCTTATAGGGTCGCTATGAGTTGGAATCGACTCAATGGCAACAGGGTTTAAGGCCCAGAGAAGGGAAGGAACTCGGTCAAGACTCTCCCTTAGACTGGGAGAACAGAGAGATCAATGATGAAATAATCACAACTTCCTACTCAAGGTCCTGCCCTCTAGGATACCCCAGGATATGCCCAGGCTTGGTTCAGGGTTTCAGACATATGTGATGGAGCTTAAAAAGTTATTGACATCTCCCCCTTCCCACCCACCAGAGCTCTACTTTGGAAAACTCCAACAATTTTGAGCCAAACCACTTCAATTTACCTAAGGGGAAACCAAGGCCTGGAAAAGAAAAGGGACTTGGCTAAGGACACACAAAGACATAGTATCTGGCCTAAGCTGAGAGAGAAGGGATATTTGTGGTGAGAACATCAGTGAGGACTGGGGCTGGCAGCAAGAAGTGTCCTAAAATAAAGGGTTTGTGCACTCGGTGGTGGGTGGGTACAAATGGGGGCTCAAAACAAGCAGGGCCTTAAGTGGACAGCTGTCAGCATCCAAATCAACAGTAGAGGTGTTCATCTCAGGATATTGTGTGACATTGTGTGTGTATCTGTGTGTCAGTCAGTGTCTGGTGGGTGGTGGACAGGTGGTTCTGGGCCTGGAGGGCTTGGAGAATGCGACAGGAAAAGGTGAAAGCTTTGGCCAGGCCTGGGCTGTGTCCAGCAATGAGGAGGAGAGGTGAGGTCTCCTTGTTGGCAAACCCTGCTATGTTAATGCAGCACAATTACTAAGTATTTACTGTGTACCAGTCCCTGTGCTTAACCTACTTATTGATGATCGGTGAGATCCCTAATTGTCCCAAGTTTGGACTCCTAGAGCACCCCCCTCAGCACTGGGACACTCTGTCTGAGGCCAGACAGTTCTTGGAGCATCACGGAAAAAGTACTGAGCACTCACCAGATGGCTTGGAGCACCTTTTCTACCCACCTTCACAAAGTAACTCCAAAAAGAGCTCAATAGCCCTATGGCCTTGCTATGCCTGGAGTGCTCCCCCCTCCCAGGGACTCCCTAGACAAGAAGGCAACTGAATTGGTACATCTTCTTCTCTTGTTTTAGGACCAAATGAAGGTGCCCATCAAAAGGGCAGACATGGTACTCAAACCCTCAAAGACTAGTTCCCGGAGATCCTCAGAGGAACCTCTGAGAACCTGGAGAATGTTTTGGAATGCCATGAGAGGGGATGTGACCCTGTGCAGCACTCTTCTACCCTGAACAACTCACCAGATGCCTCACTCAATGGGGAAATGAGACCAGGGTAAGACCTAGACAGTACTTATGATAACTATCTTGAGTGTGACTTTCATGAAGACCACACATGCCCCTGCGGAGGATGTCTGGGAGGTGCTTCAGACGTTACAGGACCATCCTGGGAAGCGGCACTTCATCTCTGGGGGTCTGGGGACAGTCAACAACAAAGGTTTTATGCAGCAGAAGTACTTAGAGTGCTAGAGTGTTATTGAGATATTGTTCAGAGTTTATCCTAGAGTAAAATTAGTGGAACTATATGCAAGGGGAGAAATTTAAGTGTCTGTGAAACAAATGAAAACAGGGTCAGTTTTGGGGCATCTGTGCGGCTAATGCTGGTGCCAGAGACATGTCCAGTGTAAATACAAGTGCCAGCAAAAGCGTCAAGAGCAATACCATGGCCAATACCTCTTCCAGAAGGCACTAGAGCTGTATTAGGAAGACACGTCAGTTTATTCTGTAGGGGCTATTAAAAGGGACTGAAAGAAATGGGCACCGGAGCACTGATTTATAAGAGGTGGAGGGGTGGGGGGGACATGCTGCCTGCTGTATTTTTTTATCCTGTTATACACCTATTACATGTTGATTTAGCTTTTCCCTCAACTACCTTAGAAGAAAGTTTTGTACCATTTCTGTAAGTTTGCAATGTAGGTTAATGAATGGAATCAGCCCAACAAGTTTTAATTGCTGCCTCTGTAAGATTAAGGATTAGGGGATTTGCTGGATTTAAAAGCTACTGAGAAACAATCTACTTATTGATGATTGGTAATTCTTTGCCTAGTGTTGGAATTGACAGTTCTTTGAAAGCTTCCTGAAAACAAAAGGAAAAGCAAAGAAAAAAAACTTGTGGGCTTAGTTTTGTATGTAAGGCTATCTGCCGTTTGTTTCATTTACTTGGATTAGTTTGGATACCTGAGAATGTAGCGAAACATAAAAGCCTGTGGAATAACACCATGCTTGTTAACTTGTTTATTCCACATACATTAATAGTGTTAATCGTACTGGTGCTTCGGGTAGGAGGATGAACAGGACACATAGACTCTGGCCTAGAGGTGAGAGTGCGCAGGAGGGATTGGGGAAAGTCATGGAAGTTAACCAATTAGCGGTAACAGTTCTGTGTGTTAACTGCTAGCGTGATAATAAGATCTGGGTGTTGTGAGAGCACAGAGAAGGGATACCCCACAAACATGGGGTGAGGGTGATTGGGGGAAGAAAGAGGGATTCCTTGTGGTGAGATTTCATCACAAGTGTAAAGGAGAGTGGGGCCATAGTGGATCCAAAGGATAGAATAAGTGCAAAGGCCTTGAGGCCTTGGGTATGCCCGGAACTGCACTTTCCTCAGTGAGACTGAAAATTAAAATGAAGGGGGTATGTGGTGAAATATGAAGTTGTGGGAAGGGTGAACAAGGGTTGGATATTCAGACAATAGGTCTTAGGGCTGAGACACTAAAACTTGGAATGGAAAAAGGATCTAAGGGACTCAGCTTATTCCCAGAAGTTATTTCTAGGGACAAGACCAGGGGAAGAGGTTGTGAGTGAGGTTAACCAGCCCCCACACACTCTAAGGATACCAACCCAAAAACCAAACCCATTGCCATTGAATCAATTCCAACTCACAGTGACCCTATAAGACAGAATAGAACTGTCCCCATAAGGTTTCTAAGGCTGTAATCTTTACAGAAGCAGACTGCCACATCTTTCCCCGTGGAGCAGCTGGTGGGTTCGAAGCGCTGACCTTTTGGTTACCAGCATAGCACTTAACCACTTCACTACCAGGGCTCCCTGAGGATAGAATAAATAGAAAGAAACCCTTACCATCAGTCACGCTAGCCCACAGCTTTATGAGGTAGTGAGTTAGCCCCACTAGAGGGATGTATGCAAGCAGAGGAATGCTGCAGTGGAGAGGGTACAACCTAGCTCTCCTATCTATGAGATTCACAGGGCCTTTGTGCAAGTTGGAAGTCATTGTGTACATAAAAGCCATTGGCACAAAGTAAGCTCCCAAAAGTGTTTGGTGAATGCAAGGAAGGACAAGCTTTGCCAAATTATTAGAAGCTCCTCCAAGGAGGGATGTTGGGGAAGAGGAGAGGTGTCATTTTTTGAGCACTTATAATGTAACCAGCCCCTATTTTTGTTTGTTTGTTTGTTTCATATGTTTCAATGCTGTCTTGTTTATACAAATGTTCCTGCATGCATTCTCAATGAAAACAATGCAAACAATATAGATCATATAATAGACTCTCCATTGACTATCTTCTCTATCACCAGCCCTCTAGCCAAGGGTAAGCACAATTGCCAGTTTGGTGTGTTTCCTTTAAGAATTTTGTCAAGGTGGGAGTCAAGGCCAAGATCGTGGAGTAGTCAGATGCTTCCAGTGGACCCTCTTACAACAAAGACCCGAAAAAACAAGTGAATTGATTCTATATGGCAATCTGGGAGCCCAGAATATCAAAGGCAGAGTTGAGGAACCTGACTGAGGGGAAGGGGGAAGGAGAGATATTTTGGAAGCAGGGAGGAGTTGCCAGACCTGACCCAGCAAGAGCCTGAGCCCTTCAGGCCTGATCAGCTCCAGGGTAAGCGGTGAGGCAGGCAAGCAGCAGTGCTAGGGAGGTGCATTTTCCACACCAGGAGAGACTCAGTGCCAGAGAGTCTACACAGATGCTCAGAACCAGTGAGAAGCATCCCTGGATCAGTGAAAGATAAGTAATTGCATACAGCCTACTGTGTGGATCAAAAGCACCCCCCTTAGGGAAAAACCTCTCTCCCATTTACCTCCCAGCTCCCTGCTCTGCACTGGGTCCCAGACCAGCTTCAGAAATTGCCGAGTCCCTTGGGCCAGAAGTAGGATCTGTCACACGCCTGGAGCCATTCTCCCTGTCTTGAAGAGTGAACAAATTAACAAACAGAGGAAAAAATAAACTGCCAGCTCCCCTAAGCCAGGACCCAGGGCAGGCACAGCTCCTTTGCTTAGGCACAGGCATAAGGGATCCATGGATTTTGAGTGCCTTTCCCCCTGCATAGACTCATGTGGGCTCATCTCGACAGCATACGCCCTCATTACCACAGTACAACAGGGTATATACCGGAAGTTTAATTTCAACAGTTTAAGCTGTGAAGTGGCAGGTTCTTGACATTTGACACTGCTCTGCATATTAAGCAGGGTCTCCACTTACCCTGAGGACTGCTGGCTTCACCCATGCTACCTAGCTACCTGCGGTAGGGGCCCATGAATAAGAGGTGCCCCCCAGTCGTTACAGCCAACAGCATTAGGTGCCCATAGTCCAGCTGCAAACCCACCCACCTAAGCCCTCTAGAGAAGAGGGACATGCCTTCTTCCTGGACATGCAGGGGTGGCGGTCAGCCCCCTGTCTTGCTCAGAGTGTGTCCCCCTGCTGCAGCCAGATGCTTGTGCCTACATCAATCACCCATGCCTGTCTAGGACTGTAAGTGAGAGTGTCCACCACACACTTGGTGGCTATCTACCTGGGCATCAGAGCTGAATCCATACAGGAGGAGTGGGTGGACTCCTGAGCTCACATACCTAGTAACAGATCTAACCACCTGGTGAAAGGACATTAAAGCTTCAAAGATGAAAATAATCAAACTAGCTCATACGAGCAGCCTATTTGGGCATATCAAAACAAAACAAGAAGCTAGGACACAGTAAGCAAACATAAAATAAATAAATATACTAACTTATTGATGGCTCAGAGACAACAGTCAGTATCAAATCACATTAAGAGGCAATCCACGATGGCTTCAGCAAGCTTCCAAAATAAAGAATCTAGAAATTTTCCAGAGGAGGAAAATTTCTTGGAATTACTGGAAGCAGAATACAAATGATTAATATACAGAACTCTTCAAGAAATTAGGAAGGAAATTATGCAAAATGCAGAACATGCAATAGAGGAAATTAAAAAGATTAAAGAAGAGTGTAATGACAAATTTAACAGGCTGCAAGAATCCATAGACAGACAGCAATCAGAAATCTAGATTAATAATAAAATTTCAGAATTACAACTCAGTAGAAAGTCATAGGAGCAGAATTGAGGCAATGGAAGCCAGAATTAGTGAGATTGAAGATAAAGCACTTGACACCAATTTATCTGAGGAAACATCAGATAAAAGGATTTAAAAAATGAAGAAACCCTAGGAATTATGTGGGACTCTATCAAGAGGAATAACCTACGAGTGACTGGAGTACCAGAACGGGGGTGGGGGGGTGGATAACAGAAAATACAGAGAGAATTGTTGAAGATCTGTTGGCAGAAAACTTCCCTGATATCCTGAAAAATGACAAGATTACTATCCAAGATGCTCATCGAACCCCACATAAGGTAGATCCCAAAAGAAAGTCACCAAGACATATTATAATCAAATTTGCCAAAACCAAAGATAAAAAGAGAATTTTAAGAGAAGCTAGGGATAAACGAAAAGTCATCTACAAAGGAGAGTCAATAACAATAGGCTCGGACTACTCAGCAGAAACCATGCGGGCAAGAAGGCAATGGGATGACATATGTAAACACTGAAGGAAAAAAACATGACAGCCAAGAATTATATATCCAGTAAAACTGTCTCTCAAATATGATGGCAAAATTAGGGCATTTCCAGATAAACGGAAGCTTAGGGAATTTGCAAAAACCAAACCAAAATGATAAGAAATACTAAAGGGAGTTCTCTGGTTAGAAAATCCGTAACATCAGATAACAACTCAAGACTAAAACACAGGACAGAGCAACCAGATATCAAACCATGTAGGGAAGTCACAAAAGTAAATCAATGCTAAAACACTGAAAATAGGGAAACAGATGCCAATATGTAAAATATGACAACACTAAAACAAAAAAGAGGGACTTAAAAATGTAGACATACATTTTTCATATGGAGAGGAAGTCAAGGCAATATAAAGAACTAAAAGACTGGTGTAAACTTAGAAAAATAGGGGTAAATATTAAGGTAACCCAAAGGAAACTAACAATACTACAAGTCAAAATAAAAAGCTACAAAAATATAAAGATTTAGTAAGATTACGGTGGCAAAATGGCATCTAGGCAGAAGCACCACACTGTCCCTCCACAGCGAAGATCCGAAAAACTAAGCCAAACAGAGAAAACATCAATCCTGAAACCGTAAAACATCAAATGAAGAGATAAAGAACAAAGCCAAGCATCAAATGGAGTGAGAAAACTGGCAGAGGAAGGAGAGCAAGGAGAGATTCATGCAGAGGTCCCCTATCAGCTAACGCAGCGTGGATCTGCCATCTTGAACTCCTATCAGAGACCAGCAAATAGGGGGTACGAGAAAGCAGCTTCACGGAGCTTCCAGCAGGAGACAGAACAACCGGTAAACAGCGATATATGCTTTCCCACCCCCCACCCTTCTTCAACCCCACTCAGCCTCCTCTGCTTCCCGCAGCCACAGTCTCTTGGCCAGGAAGCACCAGCTGCTTGGATTCCACCGGCCCACACTGGCCGCCTCCCTGACTGCCATTTGTTGGCTGCTGGTGTTGCTTTTTACTGCTTCTTTTGATTTCCTCCTTACCTTTCACCACCTCCCCCTCCTTTTGCTCAAATACCTGGCTCCATACACCGTCTTTGCTTCTTCCTGAGGGGCTGTGGACCTCTGTTCGAATGTAAAATGGCTTCCTGGTCTGTGCTGCCACGCTGATGGTATCCTGGGGCTTTTGTTTGTTTGTTTTAAACTGTTTGTTTTCTTTTTCTTTTCTGGAGTTGGGAGCCCGTTCTGGCCGGGTGGTGCTGCGCAGCTTGGAACCTACCCCCTCAGCTTGCACAGACACGCACAGGGATCCCTGAGCACATTTCTTTTTTCATGTTTTTTGTTTTTTCTGTTTTTTTGGAAGGGTTTCTTGTTCTTTTTTTTTTAATTTGTTTTGTTTTCTTTTCCTTCTTTTTCCCTTTTTGTCTTTCTTCATTACTCAGTTTCTCATCTCTCTATACTTTCCTTCTCTTCCTGTCCCCTGAATACCTGGCACTGAATACCTCTACACCTCCTAGCCAGGCTGTACTTCAACACCTGGGAACAACTTCCCCAGACCTCATAGCCACACCGGTGGGATCCCTGGGAGTTTTGCTATTCTTTTTTTTTCCGAATTTTTATTTATTCATTCTTCTCTTTTCTTTTTTTTCTTCTTCCCCAATCTGTTTTTCTCCATTTCATAGTCTCTCATCTCTCCACTCCAACGGCAAGCTCCCCTAGCATTCTTTTTTGTTTGTTTGACTGTTTTTGGCTCCTGTTCCTCTCTCCTCTCTTCCATACACATCTTAGCTCCACACATCACAATCTCCCACCTCCATCTTGCCTACCTGCACTGTACGCTTAACATCACCCCACCAAGTAACACAGGCACAGCCTACTGGAACCAGCCCTGCACTGATTAACAACCCGCCCTGGTGGCTGCAATAAGTGCCACAAACAACCCATCCCAGCAACTCCTCTTCAGCTAGACCGGCCCTGCTGTACCATATCTGAGCTACTTACCCTGCCAATTGGAAAAGGAGGTGAAAAGTATCATGTCCACAGACGAGCAAACAACAAAGAACACACAGCCCGCCTGCTCAGACATAGCCAAATTAAAAAAAAAAAAAAGGACGAAACAAACAAATCTACAATCAATAAACGAAAAAAATAACTACTGAATGTCTGGAAGACAGCAGACAATATCAAAATATTTACAAAAACAGGTCAGGATGTTTCCAGTA
>NW_004444006.1:10156681-10171235 GCF_000243295.1 Trichechus manatus latirostris | reverse complement strand
CCATTGTCATAGGGCAACATGTGTAGTAACTGTTAAATGAGAAACTATTTTGTTCTGTAAGCCTTCATCTTAAGTAAGAATAACAGCAAAATTGGGAGAGTCAATGTCACTGAACTGTGCATGTAGAAATTTTTGAAACGGTGTATCTTTGGCTATGCGTATTTTCACCAAAAAAGAAAAAAAAAGAGGTTGAGAAGTTAGAGGGTTCATATTTTGTGGGGTTGTTAACCAATGTCATAAAATAACATGTGTACTTCTGTTTCATGAGAAGCTATTTGTTCTGTAAGACTTCACCTGAAGTACAATAAAAAAAAAAGCTTGCAAGCGGCCATCTAAGATGCATCAATTGGTACCAACCACCTGAAGTTAAAGAGAATGAAGAACACCAAAGGCACAAGGAAAGTATCAGCCCAAGTGTCAGAAAGGGCCACATAAACCAGAGACTTGATCAGCCTGAGACCAGAAGAACTAGATGGTGCCCAGCTACCACCAAAGACAGCCCTGGCAGGGAACACAAGAGAGAGTCCAGGATGGGATGCAGAACTCAAATTCTAGTTAGAAGAGCAGACTAAATCATCTGACTGAGACTGCAGGAAACCCGGAAAACATGGCCCCTGGATTCTCTATCAGCTCAGAACTAAAACAATTTCCGAGGCCAGCTCTTCAGACAAGGATTGGACTGGACTGTGCGACATAACGTGGTACTTGTGAGGAGTGTGCCTCTTAGCTCAAGTACATACAAGAGACTAAACGGGCAGCTTCTGTCCGGAGGTGAGATGGGAAGGTAGAGAGGGTTAGGAGCTGGTTGAATGGACATGGGGAATCAGAGGTGAAAAGGAGGAATGTGCTGTCACAGTATGGGGAGAGCAATTAGGGTCACATAACAATATATGTATAAATTTTTGTAGTTTGTATAAGCCATAATTTGTCAAAGTCTTACCCTACTGATGGATACTTTCATTGTTTGTAACTATTTTTAATTTTACAAATAGTGATGTAATCACCGTCCATGGGCATGCCGCCGTCTGCTCCGTCATTTCATTCAGTCGTCAGTGTTACCACCTCAGTGTTATCAGCTCAGTGTTACATCCCTTTCACTTGGGTCTAGGAGGCTGTCAGAGCAGGGACTCCAGGTCCAAAGGACGTGCTCCTCTCCAGACTCTTGTAGATCAGGAGGTCCCTAACAACCTCTGCTGCATCAGCTGTTGATATACAAAACTCCTTGTCAGTTTTAAAGCGGGACTTTCCAATCCTTTAGGTGGGTTGCAAAACAACCAATCCTCTTAGATAGATTCCAAGCTGCTTAGGCTGATTGAAGCCTGACCAATCACTGGGCGGATCTTAAACCAACCAATCCTCTCAGTTGGATTGCAAGCCACTTAGGCTGACCGCAAACCAATCAATCCTTTCAGGTGGATTGCAGTCCAACCAGTCTCTTGGCAGATTGTGGCCCCACCAATCATTTTGGAAGAATTGCGAACTCTGTGCCGAAAATGCCACATAAGAGAAACCCACTGTATCTCAATAAAGAAACGCGAGGAAGTGATTACTAAAAAAAGGTCAGAATAGTAGCTAACATTGGGATGAGGGTAGGTGTAGGGGTGCAGATGTTACTGTGAAACAGACACTTGGATACAGAATTTGGAATAGCAGCATATATAACATTTTAATTCACTGACGAACTGCTGTCTATAATGGTTGCATCAATTCACACTCCCACACACAGGCTATGAGACATTCCATTTACCCTACCTCACCATCATTTGGAAACCCTGGTGGCGTAGTGATTAAGAGCTATGGCTGCTAACCAAAAGCTTGGCAGTTTAAATCCACCAGGTGCTCCTTGGAAACCCTATGGGGCAGTTCTACTTTATCCTATAGGGTCGCTATGAGTCGGAACTGACTCAACGGCAGCAGGTTTGGTTTTGGTTTTGGTTTTTCACCATCATTTATTACTATTGCCCTTGTCAAGATTACTCGAGGTTGAACAAGTTTTCATTTCATGTTCCCTACTCGTAATCTTTGCTGATTTTTCTTTTTAACCTTTTGTATTGTACATCAGAACAAAAATGCATATCTCAAACTATCACAAATCATGTACTTGTTTAACCTCCATCTGTATTTAAGACTACCAATCCAAGCAGACCAGAAGACCCTTGTCAATCCATCTGCACCCCTACACCTACCTTCATCCCAATGTTAGCTACTATTCTGACCTTTTTTTGGTAATCACTTCCTCGTGTTTCTTTATTGAGATACAATGGGTTTCTCTTATGTGGCTTTTCTGGCACAGAGTTTGCAATTCTTCCAGAATGATTGGTGGGGCCACAATCTGCCAAGAGATTGGTTGGACTGCAATCCACCTGAAAGGATTGATTGATTTGCGGTCAGCCTTTAATTTTAGCTATTCTGACATTTGTGCAATAGTATCTCGTAGTGAATTTTAAATTACCCTCCCTTCCTTGATTACTAATGAGGCTGAGCAGTTTTTAATGCGTCCTTTGACTCTTTTGGTATTCCCTTTATGGAGTACTTGTTCATGTCTTTTCCTAAATATTAAAAGTGGATGGTTCGTTTCCTATGCATTAATATACAATGAGTTCCTATGATGGGAAATGAGAGGCCCCTCTTACCTCTAAGATGAACTTGTGTCTTAGAGGATTTTCTGAATTCAGATACGGCTTTTCCTGCAAGTACATCAAAGCCCTTCCTGACTCCCAATCCTTAGTTTCATGTGTGCCAGAATCTACACTCTCGAAGAACCCCCTCAATAATTTTTCATTCAACAAACTGTTCTTGAGCATTTATGATAAAGCTTGTAATGCAAAGCCTGATATGAAATTATCTCTGTACTCCAGGGCCTTCCTGGTTTAAGCGAAAGGACAAGAGACTAAAGAATGTCACGGTACTGAGTGATCCAGGGAAACAGATGAAGAAACTGGGTTTAGATAGTTTGGGCTCCTTATCTAAATTAGCCTTGGGCTGGTGTGGGGTTCAGAAGAGTTCATGTGTCCTTGACTGATAATTTAGGCTCTGTGTGTGTGATCTTTGTGTTTACCATCTCACTCTTACAGGCACTCATAAACTCAAATGCAACATACAGGCCCCCTGTAGTGCTCAGGCTTCTCATTTTGAAAATTCTTTGACTAGTCTCTGTCTAAATATAAACCGTGACTCATTTTCTTGTAGGCAAATAGTTTTAATTTTATGTATGTCTGTACTTTTATGTTGTGTTTATGTCCCTGTGCCTATGTGTGTCTGACTGTGCATGCAGGTATGTGTATGTTGCATTTGAGTTCATGAGTGCCTGTAAGAGTGAGATGGTAAAGACAAAAATCTCTCTCGCACACACACAATGGGAATCAGGCACCTAACAGCAGTATTTTCTTTTACAAAGATCGACCTAACAGGATGTTATGAAATCTGTTTCAGACATTAGAATATGGGTAACATAGCGGTCTGTTTTACAAAGTTAACAAAATACTTATTCCATAAAGCATCAGAGGCAGCACACAAAATATGAGTAACCAGCGTCATTCATGAAGCTCCATTCTGAAGCTCAGTCAAAATATGCTGAAAAGGAACAAAACACTTGCAAGAAAGACAACTTGACCTAAAATATCAGGTACCATGTGGGGAAAATTTTCTGGACAGCGTGTTGTTCCATGCCTTTCCCCCACAACCTGTAACTCAAGAACCCAGTGCCCATAACTTGTGGGGTTCCTCTGACTGCCCACTCCCAAAAGCAAGGAGAAGGCCCTGCCTCAGATTGCCACAGTGCCTACAGGAGAAGCCACTAGCACCTGTCTTGGCATGGACTCTCTCTCTAACCTCCTAATCCATCCTTTTCTCATCATACTGAAGTGGGAATGCTGTGGGATCTTTCCTATGAATTTTGGCCACAAACAAGGACTTTAATCTTGTAAGTTGCTGGGAAGACTTGGGACCCCCACAGGAAGTCATACTCCTTGGGGTTGCTGAGGGCCACTTGCTTATACTCTAGGTACTGCTGCACCACAAAATCTCTGGTAATAGAGGTGGAGCCAACAGGGTGCCCTAGATGGACACATCATGCTGACCTGCAGCAAAGACCTGAAAAACTAAGGAAAACAGATACAAACAACAATGCTGGAATCTTAAGCATCAAATGAAGGGATAAAGAACTAGATCAAACACCGAATGGGAGAAGAAACTGAAGGAAAACAGAGAAGGAAGACAGGTATGGAATGGATGTCCCCTGCCAGCTAACATGGCAGAGCATCGCCATCTTGAAGCACAGCCAGCAATGATGCTGGACCAGGAGTACAGGAAGGCAGGCAACTTCACGGAGCTCACAACAGGAGACAGAGCACCCGGTGACAAGAAAAACACACTTTCCCACACCTTACCCTTCTGCCCAGTATGCCACCTCCACCCCTTCCTGATGGGCCACACTGCACCACATTGGCTAGAGAGCTACCAGCCTGCCACCAGCCCAGGTCCACTCTGCCCCCACCCACCAACTCCTGTCATGCCATTTTTCCCTTCTTTCTTCCTTCTCTTTCTCCCTCCCACCTAGCCAGGTACACAACCTATACACCTTCCCACCAGGCCATGCCACATCACTGTGGGTAGGGAGACATCAATCTGCCACCAGCCTGTGTCCAACCTGACCTGACCCACTTGTTCCTGCCATGAATTTTTTTCCCCTTTCTTCCTTTTCTTTCTCCCTCCTATCCCTGTACCCAACCTCTACCCCTACACTCCGGGCCATGCAGCATTGCCTTGGCTAGAGAGACACTGGCCCAACACCAGCCTGGATCTGCCCCGCCCCCACCTGCTGGCTCCTGCCACACCACTTTTTTTCCCTTCCCTCCCTTTCTTTCACCCTCCCACCTAGCCTCGTATGCCACCTCTACCCCTTCCTGCTTGGCCACTCCACACAACCGCAGCAACAGATCCATCAACCCACTACCACCCCACATCTGCCCCACACCCACCCACTGACTTCTGCCACGCAATTTTTCCCTTTATTCCTTTTTATCTACCTCCCATCCAGCCCTGTATGCCATCTATACCTCTTCCTGTTGGGCCACACTGCACAGCCACAGCTAGAGATTCACTGACCCACTGCCACCTCAGGTCTGCCCTACCCCCACCTGCTGGATCCTGTAATGCAATTTTTTCTCTTTCTTCCTTTTCTTTCTCCCTCCCACCTAGCCTGATATGCCACCTCTCCTACCTTCCCACCAGCCCCCAGGTCCACCCCACACCCAGTCTCTGGCTACCCCTTTTTTTCTTTATCTCTCTTCTCTTTTCTTTGTTCCTCCCACTTAGCCCCATATGCCACCGCCCCCTTCCCACTGGCCCTTGCCATACCATCTTGGCTAGAGCCTGCCTGGCTCAGGCCCACCACTGCACTGGGCCAGCACTGCCACTCCCCTCCCACCACTCGACCAGCTGCTGAAAGGAGGGAAGCAAGCCCCTACCACTCCCAGTCCGAAACCCCCACATATATGATGATGGGCTGTGAACACTCCCACACTGTTGGACCAACAGCAGGAGGCAGACAGTGCCATCCCAGACTGCCCTCAGGCACCTTGCCAAATGAGCAAACAGCAAAGTGGGCTCATCCTGCCTGCTGCTGCCCTACTCACCTGTACAAGGTAGTGACAGCTATCATGCCCACAGACGAGCTAGTACCAAAGCATGCCTGGCCCTCCCACCCTGACATATCAAAACAAAATAAAGAAGCAGGATGAAATAAATAAACATACAATCAATAAATAAGGAAAATAATACCTTATTGTCTTGGAGAGAGCAAACAATATCAAAACATATAAAAAGCAGGACAAGATGGCTCCAGAAAGTGACCAAAATAAAGAATAAGATGACCTTCAGGTAGAATAAAGAACAGTGGAACTACCTGATATGGAATTCAAAAGACTAATATTTAGGACTCTCCAAGACACAGGGTCACTATGAGTTGGAACAGACTCAATGGTACCTAACAACAACAACAAGACATTAGGAATGAGATCAAGGAAAACACAAACAAAACCAAGGAAAAATACACAAAATCATGTAAAACACAGACAAAACCAACAAAAAACATAGTTGAAATCAAGGAAAACACAAAGCAATAGATGAATTCAGGAAAATAATACAAGAACAAAATGTCAAAATAAATAAACAATTAGAAATCATGTAAAAACAGCAATTAGAAATCGAAAAGATAAAAAACAGAATTTCAGAAATGGACAACTCAATAGAAGGTCTTAGGAGCAAATCTGAAACAATGGAAGACAGAATCCTCAAGACTGAAGACAAATCCATGGACACTACTTTGAG
Organism: Trichechus manatus latirostris; assembly: GCF_000243295.1. Classification (NCBI taxonomy): domain Eukaryota; kingdom Metazoa; phylum Chordata; class Mammalia; order Sirenia; family Trichechidae; genus Trichechus; species Trichechus manatus. Next base: position 10,164,905 of record NW_004444006.1, on the reverse strand, counting down.
GAAAAATCAGAGAAAAGAATGAAGAAAACCTAAGAATTATGTGGGGCACAATCAAGAGCAAAAATTTGCACATTTGGAGTTCCACAGCAGGGGGAGAAAATGGAAACCCCAGAGAAGATTTTTGAAAATTTGCTGACAGAAAACTTCTGAAATATCATGAAAGACGAAAAGCAGACTATCCAAGAAGCTCAGCGAACCCCATATAGATAGGCTCCAAAAGAAAATCACCAAGATATATCAAAACCACACTTGCAAAAACCGAAGACAAAGAAATAATCCTGATAGCAGCTCAAGAAAAATGAAAAGTCACCTACAAAGGGAAAAAATAAGATTAAGCTCTGATTACTCAGCAGAAACTATGCAGGCAAGAAGGCAACAGGATGCCATATACAAAACCTTGAAGAAAGAAGAAAAACTGCCAACACAGAATAATATACCCTGCAAAACTCTCTCTCCATAGGATGGTGAACCGAGGACATTTCCAGATAAACAGAAACTAAGTGAATTCATAAAAACCAAACCAAACTTACAAGAAATATTAAAGGGAGTCCTTTGTTTAGAGAACCAACAATATCAGAAAATAAATGGAGTCTAGGACACAGAACAATATCAGCCAGATACAAACCTAGGTAAAGAACTTTCAATAATAAAACAAAGCTAAAAGACTTAAAACAGGGAAACAGAGCCATCAATCTGTAAATGATGACAATGTCAAAACAATAAAATGGGGAATAATCTGAGTAGGTATAGAACTTTCAAATGGAGAGTAAGTCAAGGTGATATTAAGTAATAAAATATTAGCTCAATTTTAGAAGGAAAAGGGTAAATTTCAAGTTCCATATAAAGAAAGTTAACAAAACCACTCATCAGGAAAAAAAGAAAAACATAAATTCTCAGTAAACACAAAATCAATAATAAGGAAAGAAAATCCACAAATACAGGAAAATAAGAAGGACAAAGAAAACGTCAGCACCACACAAAAAGCATGACAGCAATAAACTCATAACTATCGATAATCGCACTGAATGTAAATGTCTTATATGCACCTGTTAAAAAGACTGAGAGTGACAGAAAGGATAAAAAAGCACTATGCATCAATATGTTGTCTACAAGGGACACACGTTAAACTCAAAGACATAAATATACTAAAAATCAAATATATATATATATACAAAGCAAACACTAACCAAAAAATGGCAAGAGTGGCAATACTAATCTCAGATAAAATGGATTTTTTGGCAAAACCAACCATAAAAGACAAGGAAGGACATTATATAATGATTAAAGGGACAATCCACCAAGAAAACATAACCTTAATAAATATCTACACACAGAACTACAGGGCTCCAAAATGCCTAAAATAAACTCCAACAGCACTGAAAAGAAAACAGACTGTTACACAGTAACAGTAGGTGACTTCAACACACGACTCTAGATAAAAGACAGAACATCTAGAAAGAAATTTAACAGAGATACAGAAGATCTAAAGGCCCCAATCAAACTACTTGACCTCATAAACGTATACAGAACACCCCACCTAATAGCAGCAAAGTATATATTCTTTTCCAACACACATAGAACATTCTCCAGAATAGACCACATTTTAGGCCACAAAGCAACCCTCAAAAAATCCAAAATATCAAAATAATACCGAGCATTCTTTCTGATTACAATGCTATGAAGGTAGAAATCAATAACAGGAAGAGCAAGGGAAAAAAATCAAATATGTGGAAACTGAATAACATCTTGCTTAAAAACAACTGGGTAATAGAAGAAATTAAAGATGGAATAAAAAAAAATTCCTAGAATCAAATGAGAATGAAAGTACATCATATCAAAACCTTTGGGAAACAGCAAAGACAGTGATCATAGGTCAATTTATAACAATAAGAACTCTCATCAAAAAAGAAGAATGAGCCAAATCAAAACACTAACCCTACAACTTCAGCAAATGAAAAAGAGAACAGCAAAAGAAGCCCACAGCCACCAGAAGAAAGGAAATAATAAAGATTAGAGCAGAAATAAAGGAAATAGACAACAGAAAAACAATAGAAAGAATCAACAAGACCAAAAGTTTGTTCTTTCAAAAGATCAGCAAAATCGACAAACCACTAGCAAAAACTGACAAAAGACAGAACAGACAGCAAATAACCCAAATAAGAAATGATATGGAGGACGTTACAACACACTCAACTGAAATAAAAAGGATCATAACAGAATACTATGAAAACTGCACTCCAACAAATTTGAGAACTTAGAGGAAATGGACAAATTTCTAGAAACATTACCTAAACTAACAAAAGCTGAGATAGAAAATCTGAACCGACCCAAAACAAGAGAAGAGATTGAAGAGGTAATTAAAAAAAAAAAAAAAACTCCCAACAAAAAAAAAAGCCCAAGCCCAGACGGTGTCACTTGAGAGTTTTACCAAACATTCAGAGAAGAGTTCACAAAAGTACTACTCAAACAATTTCAGAGCACAGAAAAGGAAGGAATACTTCCAAATTCATTCTATGACTTCAGCATAACCTGATACCAAAGCCAAAGACACCAAAAAAAAAAAAAAGAAAATTACACACTAATATCTCTCATGAATATAGATGCAAAAATTCTCAACAAAATTTTAGCGAATAGAATTCAGGATCTTATCAGAAAAAATACACTGTGACCAAGTGGGATTCATATCAGGTATGAAAGGATGGTTCAACATTAGAAAATCAATCAACATTATTCACCACATAAATAGAACAAAAGAAAAGAATCACATGATCTTCAACTTCAACACCTTAACAATAAAAAGACAAATAACCCAATTAAAAAATGAACAAAGGATATGAACAAACACTTCACTAAAGAATACATTCAGGCGACTAACAGACACATGAGGAAATACTCTCAATCATTAACAATTAGAGAATACAAATTAAAACTCAGCCAGATACCATCTCATCCCACCATTACTGGCACTAATTTAAAAAAAAAAGCAGAAAATAGCAAATGTTGAGGAGGTTGCAGGGAGATTGGAACTCTTATGCACTGCTGGTGGGAATGTAAATTGTACAACCACTATGGAAAACAATAAGGCACCGCCTTAAAAAGCTAGAAATAGAAATACCATACGATCCAGCAATCTCACTCCTAGGAATACATCACAGAGAAATAAGAACCATCACGCGAATAAACATATGCACACCCATGTTCATTGCAGCATTATTCACAATAGCAAAGTGATGGAAACAACCTAAGCGCCCATCAACAGATGAATGGATAAACAAATTATGGTACACACACACAATGGAATACTAAGCAATGATAAAGAACAATGGTGAATCCTTGAAACATCTCCCAACATGGATGAATCTGGAGGGCATCATGCCGAGTGAAATAAGTCAATTACAAAAGGGCAAATATTGTACGAGAACACTATTATAAAATCCTAAGATAAGGTTTACAAACAGAAAAAAAAATCTTTGATGGTTATGAGGGAAGGGAAGGATTGGGATGGGAAATCACTAACTAGACACTAGACAAGTGTTAACTTTGGTGAAGGAAAAGAACATGCAATATATGGGAAGTCAGCACAACTTGACTAAGGCAAAGTCATAGAACCTTCCTAGACACACCCAAACACCTTGAGGGACCAATTCGCTGGGGCTGAGGACTAGGGACCATGGTCTCAGGGGACATCTAGGTCAATTGTCATAACATAGTTCATAAAGAAAATGTTCTACCTCCTACTTTGGTGAGTAGCATCTGGGATCTTAAAAGTTTGCGAGCAGCCATCTAAGACACATATATTGGTTCCACCATGTTCAGAGCAAAGAAGAATGACTAAAACCAAAGGCACAAAGAATATATTAGTCCAAAGGAATAATGGGTCATATAAACCACAGCCAGCACCATCCTGAGCCCAGAAGAACTAAATGGTGCCCTGCTACCACCACCAACTACTCTGACAAGGATCACAATAGACCGTCCACGACAGAGCGGGTGAAAAATGCAGGACAAAATTCAAATTCACAAAAAAAGACCAGACATACTGGTCTGACAGAGACTGGAGGAACCTCAGAGACTATGGCCCCCGGACACCCTGCTAACTCAGAAATGAAGCCACTTCCGAAGTCCAACTTTCAGCCAAAGATTAGATAGGTGTCTTAGTCATCTAGTGCTGCTCCAACAGAACTACCACAAGTGGATAGTTTTAACAAAGAGGAATTTATTTTCTCACAGCCTAGTAGTCTAGAAGTCCAAATTCAGGGTGTCAGCTCCAGGGGAAGGCTTTCTCTCTCTGTTGGCTCCGGAGGAAGTTCCTCTTCATCATCAGTCTTCCCCCGGGCTAGAAGCTTCTCTGCGCAGGAACCTCATGTCCAAAGGACGCGCTCTGCTCCAGGTGCTTCTCTCTTGGTGGTATGAGGTCCCCAACTCTCTGCTTGCTTCCCTTTCCTTTTATCTCTTGAGATATAAAAGGTGGTGCAGGCCATATCCCAGGGAAAGTCCCTTTACATTGGATCAGGGATGTGACCTGGGTAAGGGTGGCATTACAATCCCAACCTAATCCTCTTTAACGTAACGTTACAATCACAAGATAGAGGGCAACCACACAACACTGGGAATCATGGCCTAGCCAAATTGATACACGTATTTTTTGGAGGACACAACTTAATCCATGACAATAGGCCTATAAAACAAACTGCTATTCATAAAGTTTTCAATGACTAACTTTTTCACAAGTAGCTACCAGGTCCTTCTTCATAGTCTGCCTTAGTCTGGAATCTCCCCTAAACCTGTACACCAAGGGTGATCCTGCAGGTATTTGAAATACCAGTGGCAAACCTTCCAGTATCACAGCAACACAGAAGACACCACAGTACGACAAACTGACCACAGTATGACAAACCTTATGAATAACAGTGGAACATTGTCTAATATCATGCCGGAGGATGAGCCCCTCAGGTTGGAACGTACTCAAAATAAGACTGGAGAAGAGCTGCCTCCTCAAAGTGGAGTCAACTTTAATGACGTGAATGGAGTCAAGCTTTCGGGACCTTCATTTGCTGAAGTGGCAAGACTCACAATGAGAAGAAACAGCTACAAACATCCTTTAGTAATCAGAACGTGGAGTGTACAAAGTATGAATCTAGGAAAACTGGAAGCTGTCAAAAATGAAATTCAATGCATAAAGACTGATATCCTAGGCATTAGTGAGCCGAAGTGGACTGGCCTTGGCCATTTTGAAGTAGACAATCATATGGTCTACTATGCCAGGAATGACAAATTGAAGAGAAATGGCGTCGTGTTCATAGTCAAAAAGAACATTTTAAGATCTATACTGAAGTACAACCCTGTCAGTGATAGGATAATATCTATATGCCTATAAGGAAGACCAGTTAATATGAGTATTATTGAAATTTACACACCAAACGCTAAAGTCAAAGATGAAGAAATTGAAGATTTTTACCAACTTCGGCAGTCGGAAATTGATCAAATAAACAATCAAGATGCACTGATAATTACCGGGGATTGGAATGTGAAAGTTGGAAACCAAGAAGAAGGATCAGTAGTTGGAAAATATAGCCTTGGTGGAAGAAACAACGCCAGAGATCGCATGATAGAATTTTGCAAAATGAACAACTTCATCATTGCAAATGCCATTTTTCAATAACATAAACAGTGACTATTTATTTTCTATAAGGCTGTCTAATCTTTGGCAGAAGTGTGAACCTCAGGAGTGACTTCATTACTGAGCTAAAAGGATGTCCGAGGGCAATACTCTCGAGGTTTCTCCTGTCTCTGTCAGGCCAGTAAGTCTGGTGTTTTTTGGCGAGTTAGAATTTTGTTCTACATGTTTCTCCAGGTCTGTCCAGGAACCCCTGTTGTGATCCCAGTCAGAGTAGTCAGGGGTGGTAACCAGGCATCATCTAATTGTACTGGACTCAGTCTGGTGGAGACCGTGGTAGTCATGGTCCATTAGTCCTTTGGACTAATATTTCCCTTGTATCTTGTTTTCTTCATTCTCCCTTGCTCCCGAAGGGGTGAGACCAGAGGAGTATCTTAGATGGCCGCTCACAGGCTTTTATGACCCCAGACGCTACTCACCAAGGTAGAATGTAGAGCATTGTCTTTATAAACTGTGTTATGCCAGTTGAGCTAGATGTTCCCCGAGACCATGGTCCCCACAGCCCTTTGCCCAGCAATTCACTCCCTCGGGAAGTTTGGATGTATCTATGGAACTTCCATGACCTTTCCTTGTACAAGTTGTGCTGGCTTCCCCAGTATTGTGTACTGTCTTACTCTTCACCAATGTTACCACTTATGTATTGTCTATTTAGTATTCCCCCCTACCCCTCTCATCACTCATAAACAACAAAGATTGTTTCTTTTTGTGTGTAAACTTTTTCATGAGTTTTTACAGCAGAGGTCTCATACAGTATTTGTTCTTTTGTGATTGACTTATTTCACTCAGCATAATGTCCTCCAGTTTCATCCATGTTATGAGATGCTTCACAGATTCATCATTGTTCTTTATCATTCCATAATACTCCACTGTGTGTGTGTACCATAGTTTGTTTATCCATTCATCTGTTGATGGGCAGCCAGGTTGTTTCCATCTTTTTGCTATTGTGAACAGGTGCTGCAATGAACATGGGTGTGCATATGTCTATTCGTGTGACGGCTCTTATTTCTCTAGGATCTATTCCTAGGAGTGGGATTGCTGGATGGTATGGTATTTCTATTTCTAGCTTTCTAAGGAAGCGCCATATCATTTTCCAAAATGGTTGTATCATTTTGCATTCCCACCAGCAGTGCATAAGAGTTCTGATCTCCCTGCAGCCTCTCCAACATTTGTTATTTCCAGTGTTTTTGATTCGTGCCAGTAATGCCGGGGTGAGATGGTATCTCATTGTGGTTTTAATTTGCATTTCTCTAATGGCTAGTGATCGCGAGCATTTCCTCATGTGTCTGTTGGCCATTGGAATGTCTTCTTTGGTGAAGTGTCTGTTCATTTCCATTGCCCATTTTTTAATAGGATTATTTGTCTTTTTGTTATAGAGGTGTTGGATTTTCTTGTAGATTTTAGAGATTAGAACTTTGTCTGACTTGTACTGTCCAAAAAATTTTTCCCAGTTTGTAGGTTCTCTTTTTACTCTTTCGGTGAAGTCTTTTGATGAGCATAAGGGTTTAATTTTTAGAAGATCCTGGTTATCTAGCTTACCTTCTGGAGTTTGTGTGTTGTTGGTTATGGTTTGTATCCTGTTAATGCCATGTATTAGGGCCTCTAGCGTTGATCTTATTTATTCTTCTATGAACTTTATAGTTTTCGGCTTTATATTTAGGTCTTTGATCCATTTTCAATTAGTTTTTGTATATAGTGTGAGGTATGACATCCAGTTTTGTCAGCACCATTTGTTAAAAAAGACTGTCTTTTCCACATTTGATGGACTTTGGGCCCTTTTCGGAGATCAGGTGACTATAGGTGGATGGATTTACATCTGGGTTCTTGATTCTGTTCCATTGGTCAATGTATCTGTCATTGTAGCAGTACCAGGCTGTTTTGACTACTGTAGCTGTATAGTAGGGTCTGAGGTCAGGTAATGTACGTCCTCCTACTTTATTCTTATTCTTCAATAGTGCTTTACTTATCCGGGGCTTCTTCTCTTTCCATATAAAGTTAATGATTAGTTTTTCCATCTCTTTAAAGAACGTTGTTGGTATTTGGATCGGGATTGCATTGTATTCGTAAATTGCTTTAAGTAGAATTGCAATTTTCATGATGTTGAGTCTGCCTATCCATGTGCATGGTATGTTTTTCCATTTACGTAGATCCCTTTGGGTTTCTTGCAGTAGTGTTTTGTAATTTTCTTTGTATAGGTCTTTTACATTCCTGGTTAGATTTATTCCTAAGTATTTTAATTTTTTAGGGACTATTATAAATGCTATTGTTTTCCTGATTTCTTTTCATCATTCTCTCTATTGGTGTATGTTTATCTTGTATCCTGCTACTCTGATGAATCTTTCTATTAGTTCCAGTAGTTTTCTCAAGGGGTCTTTAGGGTTTTCTATGTATAGTATCATATCATCCACAAACAGGGACAGTTTAACTTCTTCATTACCAATTTGGATGCACTTTATTTCTTTTTCTTGCCTTATTGCTCTAGCTAGAACTTCCAGCACAATGTTAAATAGGAGTGGTGATAAAGGGCATCCTTGTCTTGTTCCTGTTTTC
>NW_004444006.1:10132305-10156117 GCF_000243295.1 Trichechus manatus latirostris | reverse complement strand
TTGTTAATTTCTACCTTGATGGCATTGTGGTCAGAGAAGATACTTTGAATTATCTCAACGTTTTGGATCGTGTTGAGGATTGCTCTGTGGCCTAAGATATGGTCTATTCTGGAGAACATTCAATGTGCATTGGAAAAGAATGTGTACTTTGCAGCTGTTGGATGGTTTTATATATGTCTGTGAGGTCAAGTTGGCTCACTGTGCCCTTTAGGTCTTCTGTATCTTTGTTGAGTTTTTTTTTCTAGATGTTCTGTCCTTTACCAAGAGTGGTATATTGAAGTCTCCTACTATTATTGCTGAACTGTCAATTTCTCTTTTCTGTGCTGTTAGAGTTTGTTTTATGACCCTGTCGTTGGGTGTTGTAGAAGTTTATTATGGTTATGTTTTCATGATGGGTGGTCTCTTTAATCATTATATGGTGTCCTTCTTTGTTTCTTATGGTGGATTTTGTTTTAATGTATATTTTATCTCAGATTAGTATTGCCACTCCTGATCTTTTTTGGTAGCTGTTTGCTTGATATATTTTATTTCATCCTTTGTTTTTTAATAAATGTATATCTTTGTTTCTAAGGTGTGTCTCCTGTAGACAGCATATTGATCGATCCTGTTTTTTATCCATTCTGTCACTCTCCGTCTCTTTATGGGTGCATTTAGGCCATTTACATTCAGTGTAATTATTGATTGGTGTGAGTTTATTGCTGTCATTTTGTGGTGCTTTTTTTGTGATGCTGCCATTTTCTTTGTTCCTCTTACTCTCCTGTGCTGAATTTCTTTTGTTTGAGAATTTTTTCATTTCTTTTGTTTTTGTAGGTTTTGTTTATACTGAGACTTTATATTTTTCTTCTTTATTTTGATGAGTAGGTTTGTTAACTTTCTTTGTGTTTACCTTGAAATTGACCCTTGTCTTCCTAGGTTTGAACCAGTCTATTATTGCTTGGTACCACCTTGCCTTTCTCTCCATTAGAAGGTTCTGTACTTCCACCGTTTGTTCCCTCTTTTATTGTTCTGATGTTGTTGCCATTTACAGATTGACCTCTCTAGTTCCCTGTTGTAATTCTTTTGGTTTTGGATAGTCCTTGAGAGTTCATTTCCTAGGTTAGTATCTGGCTGGTATGACCCTGCATCCTAGATTCAGCCTGTGGTCTGATGTTGTTTGTTCTCAGATACAAGGACTTCCTTTAATAATTCTTGTAAGTTTGGTTTGGTGTTTACATACTCCCTTAATTTCTATTTATCTAGAAATGTCTTAATTTCACCATCAGATTTGAATGATATTTTTGCAGTATATAACATTCTTGGCTGAAAGTTTTTTTTCTTTCAAGGTTTTATATATGTCATCCCATTGCCTTCTTGCCTGCATGGTTTCTGCCAAATAATCCAATTTTGTCTTATTCTTTCTCCTCTGTATGTGACTATTTGTTTTTCTGGAGCTGCCCTCAGGATTCTTTGTCTTTGGTTTTGGCAAGTGTGATTATGATATGCCTTGGTGATTTTCTTTTAGGGTCTATCCTATATGGGGTTCATTGAAGTTCTTCGATGGTCAGCTTCTCATCTTTCATGATATTGGGGAAGTTTCTCTCAGCAGTTCTTCAATGATCCTATCTGTGCTTTCTGTTTTCTCCCTCTGTTCTGGAACTCCGATCACTCCAGGTTTTTTGCTTTTGATTGTATCCCACATAATTCTCAGGGTCTCTTCATTTTTCTTCATTCTTTTTTCTGATTTTTTGTCAAACAGTGCTGTATCCAAGTGTTTGTCTTCAGTTTCACTGATCTTGTCTTCTATCACTTCAAACCTGCTTCTCGGCCCTTCTATAACACTGTTTGGAAGCAGTTTCACATTCCAGTGGTGTTTTGCAGCCTTTCTGGACAAAGCAAAGATGGCACACGAAGCCAGGTATTTGAGAGAAAGGAGGGGGAGGTGGTGAGATGTATGGAAGAAATCAAAAGGAGCATAAAAAAGCAATACCAGCAGCCAAAAAATGGCAATCAGGGAGCCGGCCAGTGTGGGCGGGTGGAATCTAAGCAGCCAGTGCTTCCCAGCCAAGAGACTGTAGCTGCAAGAAGCAGAGGAGGCTGAGTGGGGGTGAAGAAGCTTGGGGGCTGTGAAAGCGTATATCACTAGTTACCAGTTGTTCTGTCTCCTGCTGGGAGCTCCATGAAGCTGCTTTCTCATACCCCCTGTTCGCCAGTCTCCAACAGGAGTCCAAGATTGTGGATCTGTGCTGTGTTAGCTGATAGGCAACCTATTCATGTATCTCTCCTCTCTCTCTGTTCTCTGTCAGTTTCTTGTTCCATTCAGTGCTTGGCTGAGCTCTTTATCTCTTCATTCAATGTTTAAGGCTTCAGGATTGACATTTGTCTCTGTTTGACTTAGTTTTTTGGATCTTTGCTGTGGAGGGATGGTCTGGTTCTTCTGTCTATAGTGCCATTGTGGCCCAGAACTCTGAAAAGAAACAATCTTTGATGGTTATGATGGAGGAGAGGGGAGGGGATGGGAAAACTCTAAATAGACAATAGATAACTGGTAACTTTGGTGAAGGGTAAGACAGTACACAATACTTGGGAAGCCAGTACCACTTGTACAAGGCAAGGTCATGTAAGCTCCATTGACAATCCAAACTCCCTGATGGACTGAATTATTTGGTTGAAGGCTGTGGGGACCATGGTGTTGGGGAACATCTAGCTCAGTTGGCATAACATACTTTATAAAGAAAATGTTCTACATTCTACTTTAGTGAGTAGGGTCTGAGGTCATAAAATCTTGTGAGCAGCCGTCTAAGATACTCCACAGGTCTCACCCCATCTAGAGCAAGGGAGAATGAAGAAAACCAAACACACAAGGGAAAGATTTGTCCAAAGGACTAATGAACCAGAACTACCACAGCCTCCACCAGACTGAGTCCAGTACAACTAGATGGTGCCTGGCTACCACCAACAACTGCTCTCAAAGGGATCAGAATAGAGGGCCCCAGACAGAGTTGGAGAAAAATGTAGAACAAAATTCTAACTCACAAAAATAGACCAGACTTACTGGACTGACAGAGACTAGAGAAACCCTGAGAGTATGGCCCCCAGACACCTTTTTATCTCAGTAATGAAGTCACACCTGAGGTTCACCCTTCAGCCGGGGATTGGAGAGGCCCATAAAGCAAAACAAGACTAAGGGGGCATATCACCCCAGGGGCAAGGACTAGAGGGCAGGAGGGGATAGGAAAGCTGATAATAAGGAACCCAAGATTTAGAAGGAAGAGTGTTGACATGTTGTGGGGTTGGTAACAAATGTCACAAAACAATATGTGCACTAGCTGTTTAATGAGAAGCTAGTTTGTTCAGTAAACCTTCATCTAAAGTACAAAAAAGTTTCCTGTGTTTTCTCCAAGCATTTGTGTGTGGGTGTGGGTGTGTGTATTTATATATGGAAACACATGTTTTCGTTTTATGGGACCATTTTAAAACTTACTGGCATCATGCTGTGCATATTCTATGATACTTCCTAAAATAAACTTGCCTGATGAGTTCATAGACATCTATCTCATCAATAGCTTTAAATGCTGTATTATATTCCTTGTTGTGGATATAACATAGTTTTTTTATAACCATTCCCCTACAGACGAAATTTTAGGATATTTCTAGCTTTCGATTTTGGAAATTTTGTTGCAAACTTTGTGCAGCCTTTTTCTTCACAGAGCATGCATTTCTCTAGGAAAGATACACAGAAATCGAATTGGTAGATAAAAAGACACATATATACAATTCAAACAACAAAAAGACAGCTCAATTAAAAAATAAGCAAAGATCTGAATAGACATTTTTCCAGAGATGATATTCCAATGGCCAATAATCTCGTGAAAAGAGGCTCAACCCCATTAGTCATTAGGTAAATGCAAATCAAAACCATCATGAGATGCCATGTTATATCTTTCAAGATGATTATAGTCAAAAACAAGGACAATAACAAGAGCTGGCAAGAATGAGGAGACATTGGAAGTCTCATGCATTGCTGGTGAGTATGTAAAATGGTGCAGCCACTGTGGGAAACAGCTTGGCAGTTCCTTAAACTGTTAAACATGTAATTATTGCCGTATGACCCAGCAATTCCACTCCTCCATATATACCCAAGAGAATTGAAAACATATGTCCATGCAAAAAACTTGTATATGAATGCTTATGGCAGCTTTATTTATAATAGCCAAAAGGTGGAAACAACCCAAATGTCCATCAACTAATGAATGGATAAACAAATGTAGTGTATCCACAAAATGGAATATTATTCGGCCGTAACAAAGGAATAAAGTACGGATGCATGCTACACCATGGATGAACCTTGTAAATGTTAAGTGAAAGAAGCAAGTTACAAAGACCACATGTGGAATGATTCAACTTATATGAACTGTCCAGAATAGGCAAATCTGTAAGACAGAAAGTAGATTAGTGGTTGCCTAGGGCTGGAGGTGGGAGCAACGGGGAGTGAATGTTAATGGGCCCGGGGTTTCTTTTGGGATGATGAAATTCTAAAATTGAGATAATGAAGTTCTAAAATTGATTGTGGTGATGGTTGCATAATTCCATGAATATACTAATAAACCGCTGAACTGTACACCATAAAAGGATGGTTTTTCATTCATGTGAATTATATCTCAAAAGAAAAAGAAACGTATGTTTAGACATTGAGTAAGCAATGATAAATCGCCCTCCAAAGAGCAGGTATTAACTCACACTCCTAGGAATAATACAGGATAACGTCCATTTCCCTTCACCCTCCATATTTCATGTAACTAATGTTTTAAAATTCTGCAAATGTGATGGTTGGCATGTGGGGGAGTGTTAGGGAAAACCTCCCTTACATAAACACTGAGGGTACAGGGGTGGTCTTGCCTAGGAGTCTTTCACAGGTCAGGCCCTCTGGGGATACAGAGATGAATGATATACAGCTGTGTGTGAGGTGAGGGTGGGAAAAGGAACGGGACACATACAACAGAGGACAGAGAGAAGCTTCAGGACTCTGGGAAAGCTCAGTCAGGGCACTCACTTAGTCTTAGGTGATGGAATGAGGATCAGTGAAGGTTTCTCAGAGGAGGGAAAACCTTAAATGAGTGAGGAAAGAAGTTAGCCAGGAACAGCATCCCAAGGAGAAGCCCAACAACTCACAACAGTGTGAGTTTGTGCAACTGCAAGAAACCAGACCTTGCTTTCTCTTTAGGAGTTAGTAGAAGTGAAGTTCAGCCCCAAAGTGACAGGACAGGATTAGAAAATTGTGCCTCAGCAATACCCAGAGCACTTTAACTTGGTTCTCTAGAATCCTGATTCAGTGTCAAGGGCCAGACTGAGTCGTCAGGAACCCTCCTATGCTCTGGCCCTCTGGGAAGCCCAAGGATATGTCATTGGCCTTATCTAGAGCTTCTGAACTTATCAGAGGGGCTTCGGCAGTGACAACTTCCCCACCTCCAGAGACCTGGGCTACAAGAGGCCATTCATAGCTCTGAGCTGTCGAAGTGGGAAACTTTAGGCAGGATGAGGAGTCTGTGGTGTCAGGTAGTGACTTAGGGGATGTAGCCATCAGAGATCAATGGGGAAAACAGCTTCCCAGTGCAGCACTGCCCTCAGGGCTCCTGCACCCAGTCTTGCTGGCTGGCACAGAATGCAGCTGCAAGTATGCCAATCCACTAAATGTTCAACCATCACAGGATGTAAGAGATGAACTGCTCAAGGGCTTCATTTTAAGATTCTGAAACTGAGGCTTGGAGAGATGAAGGAAGGGACTTGTCTAAGCTAGCACAGAGTTGGTGGCTCCCCCCAGGTTGACAAAATGGGAACAAAGATATTTGTGGTCAGATGGTCTGTGAGAACACTGTGTGACTGGGACTGACAGATGAAAACTTGTATTCCCTTAGAGCCGAGAGGATCAAGGAACCAAAGGCCTGTGCAAAGAGGGAGGTGGGTAGGTCCAAATGGGTCATCAAGGCAAGGAGGCCCTGAGCTGGTACTCCTCTGAGGGTATAATGTGTAATGCTGTGCCTGTATGTGAGTCAGGCTGTAGTGTGTGGTAAAGAGGAGCTTCTGGGCCTGGGCTGTGTGTGTGGAAAGCAGGAGGGAGGGTGGTGGTGGTGAGGAATAGAGGTGAGGGCTCCTTGTCGCCAATTCCTGCTCCACATCCACTTATGTTTCTGCTGCCACGTTATGCCCCCTGCTAACACCCCAGATCAGCTGGAAGATGGCACCATCACATCCAAGGAGGTGCTCCCTCCAAGCACAGCTGTGGAGGGAAAGAGGGAGCGAGGTAGCCTCAGAGCTTTGTTCCTTGCGCCTGGGGCCCCTTCAGCAGTGGCAGGGGTTTTGTGCATCATGGTTTCCCATGCAATCCCACACCCCTGGCCCTACCAACTCTCGCCCAGACCGGATTTGTTCCTGGATTACAGAAGAGCCCTCAGCACCTGCAGGAAGACTGCACCCAACCCATCAGCTCTTGCTGGATGGGAAGCTTTGGGCTCCATGCTGGAGGGAAAGAAAAAGGGATAATACTCACTCATCCTTGTCCCAGATTGGAGAGTGTGGGCACAATAAAGGCTTAATGAAAACCTGCTCATTGACTCATTTATTTAATAGACATTTATTGGAGCCCTGCTGTATCTGAAGCCCTATGTCAGGTGCTAGTGGTTCCAGGACAAACAAGGCACGGCTCCTGCCCTAGACATGAAAGTCTATGTGGGAGCACTTATGCAAGTTACCCCACCAGAGGTGAGAGTTCAGGGTGTAAAATGCCATGATGGGGAACTAAGCTGGGTATGTTTGTATGCACAGCAGAGGGACATGTGGCCAACAGCTGGGGTGATGTGGGAACAGGGAAGAGTTACTTATGCAGGGAGCAACACCAGAGACCAAAAGTACAAATGGAAGGCCCAGTAGGGATATAGTGGCTCTAGAAGAGAACCCTAAGTGCAAAGACCCTGATGCAGGGCAGAATTGAAAGTCTTTTTTTGGAACTGGAAGTAAATTCTAGTCATGCTGTACAGAGAGATGACGCTGTAGGAGAGGAACGGAATCCACATGTTCAGATGGATGGTCTGAGGGATGAGAGGCAATTCCTGGATGGAAAGGGAACTCTTACAGAATCATCTCGTTTTGGATCTGGGTGATCCAGAGAGAAGTCTCCATTCCAGGTCTGCCACGTGTTCTGGGCTCCTGTTCCTGTGCAGTTTTCTACAGTGTGCACACTAGTCCTTCTAAATGCACCACCTCTAGGGGCTTAAGGGGGGGAAGCTAGTGTAATGCCCACCTACACTGTCCCCCAGAAGCCAATGACCAGGGACTTATCCCTGTGGCCTGGAAGAGTAAAGGACCAGTGCATATCAGGAACACTGATACTAATTTATCTAGAGAAAAATTAGGATAACATACAGAAGTGCTGGGTTTCTAGCGGGAGTCCGTTAGTGAAAAGAGGGAGTTGTGGGGACAGGACCTCGAAAGCCAGCAACTGAGAGAAAGGGTGACAGGGAGGAAGGCAGAAATGAGAGTGTTTGGTCCTTGACATGAAGGATATGGCCTCTGTACTGCATCCAGCTGGGGTTGCATCCCCTACAACCAGAATTTTCTTAGAGAACTCCTTTGATATGCCTCTCCTCCTGGAGAACAAGTGCTTTGCCTGAATTGGTTTTTTGAATACTGGAACCCATGTGGGTCACTGAGAACTCCCGATAGGAGGAGGCAGGGTCCCAGATCAACTATATTAAAAGTCATGGCTGCCATTTACTGGAGGCCTACTATGTCTCTGATACCCTGTCATGTAAGTTACATAAATTGGCACTTATCTTTCCAACAGTCTTGCAAGTGAGTGTCAGTCAAGACTTACAGAACAGCAAACTGAGACTAGACTTCAAATGACTTGCCCAAGGTCACAGAGCTGATTAGAGACAAACCTAGCACTGGACCTGAGGTCTGACTAAGATGTGGGTACACCCTGTACCATCTTAGCACCTGAGACCCCCTCCCAGCCCAAGTTCAACCTTCTGTCTCCTGCTCCCATCCCCCAGAGATTCCTATTGTCTTAGTTTTATTTGGATTACTGCATAACAAATTACCCTGAAACTTAGAGGCTTAAAATAATACACGTTTAGTATCTCAGAGTTTCTGTGGGTCAGGGACCTGGGCATGGCTTAGCTGGAAAGTCTTCTACTTCCCAGTCTCTCACATGGTTGCAATCAAGTGTCAGCCCAGGGCCTGTGGTAATCTGAAGATTCGTCGGAGAAATATCCACTTCTAAGCTCACTCATGTGGCTGTTGGTGCAGGATTCATTTCCTCATGAGTTGTTGGACTGAGGGTCTCAGTTACTCGCTGACTGTTGACCAGAGACTGCCATCAGCAACTTGGCAGGTGGCTCCCTCCATCAGGGCATGTACACAACAGGAGCCAGGGAGGGAGAGTGCATGCCAGCAAGATGGAAGTCAAAGGCTTTTGCAGTTTCCTATGCTGTCAAAATCTGCTGGTCAGAAGCAAGTCACCAGGGGGAGGAGACTACACAAGGGTGTGAGTGTCAGGAGGTGGGGATCTTTGACAGCCATTTTAGAAGGTGGTCTACCACACATGCTCTCTGCCCCCACCTCACTATAGTGAGCCCCTTTGGGTATCAACAGCCTTGATGGAGTTAATGGTTGATGGGTCACCTTGGACAGTGTTATGGGATCTGTTGATTCTCTTTCAGTAAGCCCATTGGATGGGTCTCCCTAGGGCTCAGATCTACCTGGTCCTGCCTTCCTCCCCATCCTCATCAGCCACACCTGGTCACTGGTCCCATGGGATATGACAGCAGCTGACAAGGGGCCAGGCCATTGGCAAGTGGAACCCTCTCCTCACTTGGGGAGGGTTGGGACCCAGGATGGTGCTTCTGGCCTCCCCTGGTAAAACAGAGACCAAGTGCTCAGATCCCCCACTGAGACAGGGCTCAACCTCAGGAGAACAAGGTTATAGGTGGGAGAAGGCTGGGTCCTGGGTTATCAGTCAAAGTTGATGAGATGTTCTATCTTTTGCCCTCTGGGTTGGGATTCTGGGTCGTAGAATCCCCCATGTTCAGCGGGGGGCATCGGGGAACATCTCTAAAGCCACGTGGAAGCACCCATGCATTAGAGGGAGTTGTTGTTAAGCCATGCGGAGACCCAGGATTATTCAGACACCCAGGGAGGAGTCCTACTCTAGGGAGGAGTTGAGTGAGTGTGGGTTGGGGGTGTTTTATATGTATCCATAACATTTAACTCAAAAGAAGAGAGAGCTCTTGTCATGGTTTGAATTATGTCCCCCAAAAAATGTGTGTGTCAGTTTGGCTGGGCCAGGATTCCTGGTACTGTGTGATTTTCCTTTGTGTTGTAAATCCTGCCTCTATGATGTTAATGAGGGAGAATGGGTGGCAGTTGTGTTAGTAAGGCAAGACTGGATCTACAAGACTGGATTGTGTCCTGAGGCAATCTCTTGAGATATAAAAGACAGAAGTGAGCAGAGAGTTAGGGGACCTCACACCATCAAGAAAGCCTTGCCGGGAGCAGAGCGCGTCCTTTGGACCGGGGTCCCTGTGCCGAGAAGCTCCTAGTCTGGGGGAACACGGATGAGAAGGCCAAGAGAGAGAAAGCCTTCCCCTGAAGCTGACGCCCTGAATTTGGACTTTTAGCCTACTTTACTGTAATGAAATAAATTTCTCTTTGTTAAAGCCATCCTCTTGTGGTATTTCTGTTGTAGCAGCACTAGATGACTAAAACAGCTCTGGAACACTCATGCAAACTGTTGTTAAACAGGGGTCATGGCTGCCGTATTATTCTCTATTTTTCTGTAGGTTTGAAGTATTACTTTAGAAGAATACTCTAAATGTGGGAAACAGGAAAGAAGGTGGGGTTCTCAGGGCCCCTGCACCTCGTATTTCCCCAGTGAGGTTCAGAACCAAATGCAGGCAAATGCAGGAGCCTGGTGGGCTCAGGAGGTTCCCAGTAACCAAATAGTTTCATTAGGCCCTGGGGGTAGGGACTGCAGGAGTGTTGGACTCCTCTAGCAGAGCCTTAGCCAGGAGCTGAACAGTACCTGAAAAGCCCATTCTTTTCCCAGTTCCTGGAAGCAGCTACCAGACTCAGCTCTTCCCCTGCTGCTATTTTGTTGCAACGCATAACAAGAGCAGCTTGCAAAGGGACCTGACATCATAATACGGGGTAAAAAACCTAAGGTAATGGACGAGGCCATGTGTGGGAGGGGTTCTCTTCAAGGGTGGAGTGGGAGTGTTTGTGGTCAGATTATTAATGAACCTAAAGACTTACCTTTAAATCTTGGGACATCATCTCTCCCTCTGACTTCACGCCCCTACCCCTCTGCCAGCTTGCCCCCTCCCCCACCTCCAGTGTTATCACCCATTCACTGCACATCAACCACCCTATAGGAAATGTTTGAAGAGTGCTAGGCTTGGCAAAGGACATGATGCCTTCCTAGTGTGTGCATGGAATTGCCCCCAAAGGTAAGAGCTGAAACCAATAGAACAATTACTGCCCATCAAAGAGTCCTATCCAAACAGGGACTAGGAGAAAGCAATACTTCCCCAAGGCACCGGGGATAACACTCATATGGCTAAGAAATGTGGTAACTCCTTCTCTCCACAAGCTCATGACCACCCAAACTGACAACCCTCAATTCACCTGAGGTTGATATCAGTGTTGAAATTACTTCCAATGTCACGAATCAGAAAGAATCAGGCCCATCAACAGAGAAACAGCAGAGAGCAGGGACATGTGGCAACAGGGGGCTTAAACACCATTCATGGACCTGTGCCAGTGGCTCCCGGGGTCTCAGTGCATGGAGTTTCTGAGTACCTGATGTCCTCCCCTGCAAAGGCAAAAAAGAGGGACAACTGGACCCTTGGGATCCCTGGGAAATTCAGGAGGCCTGGGGGTCCTCTTGTTCTGACAGGAAGAAGAGGCAGGTAGGCTGTGAGCAGTCAGAGAGGCAGAGGCTGACTCCGAGTTCTCACCTGAAGGACTTGGTGAAACATGCCAGGGCTTTCTGGAACTGGGTGCTCCAAGACCCTTCGGGACCATCAGGCTTCCTGGTCAAGACTGTGCCATTAGGTGGATTCTCTGCGGTTTTGGCAAAATAAATGAACATCACACTGTCTTCAGCTGAGCCATTCCTACTCTGCAAAAGAGAGAAAAATCATTCACAACAGGACTGACATTCATTTCTTCATTCATCATGTGTGTGTTGAGGGCCTACTATGTGCACACCAGCCTCAGTTCCAGGCACTGGGGACACAGCAGTGAACTCTAGAGACCTACATTCCAGTCCTCTTGAGCTGATGTTCTGTGATTCTGGAGGGAAATCAGACTTACCAGGTCAGGAGTCAGAAGCAGCAGCAGCAGCAGGATATGAATGAAGTTCATGCTTTCTGTAAAGTGTGATGTGCAGGTAGTTTCTGAAGGGACTTATTGTCAGAAGCCAGCAGAGCTCTTCCTTCTGCTGGGTGTAAAGAGGTTCATAGATAAAAGTCCACATAAATGCAATCCCCAAAATGTGAAGATTAATCAAATCCCCACTTTCCTACTTCTCAATAATCTCTTATACCATCCACCCACATGGCAATTTCTCTATCTGACCCTAGCCATGTGGAGCTAGGTGAGATACCACAAGTTAAAAAGGCATCATCCTGCAGCCCAAGGCCTTAGATGTTAACTTCCCATGCAACACTTCTTCCTCTGACCCTAGCCACCTGGAGGAGCTAGGTCCGATCTCACAAGTTAAAAGGACACCATCCCTCAGACTGCTAAATAGGCAGACACCAGCCACAAGCTCAGGAGTCCACATGACTACCTTACTTCTGACTTGCTGGCCACAAATAAAGACTTTTCTCACTACTCCTTCAGGAATGTTAGTTGTCACAAGCTCGAGGGCCACCTATGGGTTCCCTCACTTTCACCTGCAGGCTCCCATTACTCCTTTGGGTTCGTTAATTCTCTGGAATGACCTACAGTACTCACAGAAAATACTATATTTACCATTACAAATTTATATATAGCAAAGGGATACAAATCAGGATTAGCATAAAGAAGAGATGCATGGGTCGAGGTCTGGGAGGGTTCCCAACACAGATTTTCTGTGTCCCAAAATGGGCACTCTACTCTCCCACAAGTATTAACACCTTTCACCAACTAGGAAGCTCTTGGAGCTTCCGTGTCCAAAGCCTTTATTATTATTATCTTCATTGCATAGTCATGATTGGGGCTTCATTGCAAATGCATGATAAGGGCCTCATTGCATAAGCATAATTGAATCATCTCCCCTCCTCCCCTGAAGTCAGCTGATACAGGTCATGAGATGGACCTTCTGGTTTGGCCAGCCCCCCACTCATTAACACAAATCCTCCAGTATAGTCTTTAGGCCTAGATAACAAAAGAAGTGAAGAACCATTGCTGTTGAGTCAATTATGACTCATAGCGACCCTATAGGCCAGAGTAGAACTGCCCTATAGGGTTTCCAAGGAGCAGCTCGTGGATTTGGACTGCCAACCTTTTGGGTTAGTAGCCAAACACTTAACCGCTGCACCACCAGGGCTCCAGATAACAAAAGGGACCTCAAAAACTCAGGAAATTCCAAAGATTCCAAACTCAGCAACCAAGGACAAAGGTCAAATTGCTTTTTGTAAGACAATTCATTATCTCACAAGAGAATAAGGACCTGCCCCATCCATGGCACTCAAACCCCACCTGCCTGGCCTGGATTGTCACCATCCAGCTCTATGAGTACACTGTGTTCAAGCAGTTAATACATTCTCAAAAACTCCTTCAAGTATCGAGACGTCTCATTGACTAATATCTTTGTTTTTCTTTCCTCTTCCACTCTCTCCCTTGAGCTCGCTGTAATCAAGCTTCCACCCCTAGGACTCCACTGTAACACAGATGAGCAAAGAAGTAATTGAAAGTGATGGTTCCTAATTTTTACATTACTATATTTGTGAGTATTTAAGCCTAAAGGCTTGAAGAAAGACCAATTTGCACATTGTTAACTTTAAGCTTTACTGAAATTCAAGCCGAGGTAATTGTCAATTGTCCTCTCACCTTACCAGCCCCATCCTCATACCGATAAATTCAATTAGGAGACAAGAAGGCTCTGCCAAATCTCTGAAACTGGTCCTAAATTCCCAGTGAGCTGAACATCAGCTTTGCTGAGTATCCATAATCAAACTACTGGTTTCTCTTTGGTGTATTAGTGGAAGCTCAAGTAGGGCAACAGACGGAAGCACACACTTAGAAAATTGTGTCTTACAGAGCCCTAAGGTCTTTGGCTGGAATTCTTGATAGTCGAACTGCTCAGTGAAGGGTCAGGCTCAGCCCACGGGAAGACTCCCAAGATCCTGACCTTGAGGATGCCAAAGGCTATGTCCAGGGCTTAGAACGGGCTTTCTAAAACACTATGATGAATAAATTTAACCAGGGATGTGAAGGACTTATACAATGAAAATTATAAAAACACTGCTTAAAGAGATTAAAGACTTAAATAAATGGAAAGATGTTCCATGTTCATGGATTGGAAGACTTAATATTGTTAAGATGTCAATGCTACCCAAAGCAATCTATAGATTCATTGCAATCCTGATCAAAATTCCAATAGCCTTCCTTACAGAAATGGAAAAAACCAATCCTCAACTTTCTATGTAATAGCAAAAGGCCTCAAATAGCTAAAGAAATGTTGAAAGAAATGAACAAAGTAGGACTCACATTTCCTGATTTGAAAACATATTATACAGCTACAGTAATCAAACAGCCTGGTACTGGTATAACAATAGACACATAGACCAATGGAATAGAATTGACAATACAGAATTAAACCCACACATCTATGGTCAACTAATTTTTGACAAGAGTGCTAAGTCCATTTGATGGTGAAAGAAGAGTCTCTTCAATAAATGGTACTGGGAAAATTGGATTTCCACATGCAGAAAAATGAAACAGGATCCATGCCTCAAACCATACACAAAATGTGAAAACTACCTAAATGTAAAAACTAAAACCATAAAATTCTTAGAAGAAAACACAGGGGCAATGCTGTTGGGCTTAGTTTTTAACAATGGATTATTTAATATACTAACAAAAGCACAAATAACAAGAGACAAAATAAGTAAATGGGACCTCATAAAAATTAAAAACTTTTTTATTGTGCTTTAAGTGAAAGTTTAAAATTCAAGTTAGTTTCTCATAAACAAATTTATACACACATTGTTATGTGACCCTAGTTGCTCTCCCTATACTGTGACAGCACACTCCTCCTTTCCACCCCAGATTTCCCATGTCCATTCAACTAGCTCTTGACCCCCAGACAGGAGTTGCCCATTTAGTCTCATGTAGCTACTTGAGCTAAGAAACACAATTTTCATGAGTATCATTTTATGTCCCATAGTCCAGTTTAATCTTTGTCTGAAGAGTTGGCCTCAGGAATGGTTTTAGTTTTAGGCTAACGGAGAGTCTGGGAGCCATGTCTTCCAGGGTCCCTCCAGTCTCAGTCAAACCATTAAGTCTGATCCTTTTACTAGAATTTGAGTTCTGCACCCCACTTTTCTCCAGCTCTGTCAGGGACTATCTGTTGTGTCCGCTGTCAAAGCAGTGATTGGTGGTAGCCAGGCACCATCTAGTTCTTCTGGTCTCAGGCTGATGAAGTCTCTGGTTTATGTGGTCCTTTCTGTCTCTTAGACTAATTTTTTTTCTGTCTTTGGTGTTCTTCATTCTCCTTTGCTCCAGGTGGGTTGGGACCAATTGTTGCATCTTAGATGGCTGCTCGCTAGCTTTTAAAACCACAGATGCCACTCACCAAAGTGGAATGCAGAACATTTTCTTAATAAACTTTGTTATGCCAATTGACCTAGATTTCCCTGAAACCATGGTCCCCAGACCCCCGACCCTGCTACTGTGTCCCTCGAAGTGTTTGGTTGTATTCAAGAAACTTCTTAGCTTTGGTTTAGTCCAGTTTTGCTGACTTCCCCTGTAGTGTATGTTGTCCTTCCCTTCCCCTGAGATAATTCTTGTCTACTATCTAGTTAGTGAATACCCCCTCCCCTCCTCGTAACCATCAAAGAATGTTTTCTTCTCTGTTTAAACCTTTTCTTGAGTTCTTATAATAGTGGTCTTATACTATATTTGTCCTTTTGCGACTGATTAAATTCACTCAGCATAATGCCTTCCAGATTTCTCCATGTTATAAGATGTTTCACTGATTCATCGTTGTTCCTTATCATTGTATAGTATTCCATTGTGTGAATATACCATAATTTGTTTAACCATTCGTTCTTGACTGGCACCTAGATTGTTTCCATCTTTTTGCTATTCTGAACAGTGCTGTAATGAACATGGGTGTGCATATATCTATTCGTGTGATGGCTCTTATTTATCTAGGATATATTCCAAGGAGCAGGATAGCTGGATCATATGGTACTTCTATTTCTAGCTTTTTAAGGAAGCATCAAATCTCTTTCCAAAGTGGTTGTACCATTTTACAGTCCCAATAACAATGTATAAATGTTCCAGTCCCTCCACAAACTCTCCAACATTTATTTATTTTTATTTTTTTTAAATAAATGCTATCCTTGTCTGGGTGAGATGGTGTCTCATTGTAGTTTTGATCTGCATTTCTCTAATGGCTAATGATCGTGAGCATTTCTTCACGTGTCTGTGAGCCGCCTGAATGTCTTCTTTGGTGAAATGCCTGTTTATATCTTTTGCCAATTTTTTAACTGGGTTGTTTGTCTTTTTGTTGTTGAGGTTTTGCAGTATCTTGTAGATTTTAGAGATTAGACGCTGATTGGATTTATCGTAGCCAAAAATTTTTTCCCAGTCTGTAGGTTGTCTTTTGACTCTTTTGGGGAAGTCTTTTGATGAGCATAAGTGTTTGATTTTTAGGAGCTCCCAGTTATCTAGTTTCTCTTCTGGTGTTTGTACGTTGTTACTTATGGTCTGTATTCTGATTATGCCATGTATTAGGGCTCCTAGCATTGTCCCTATTTTTTCTTCCATGATCTTTATGGTTTTTAATTTTATATTTAAGTCTTTGATCCATTTTGAGTTAGTTTTTGTGCATGGTATGAGGTATGGGTTTTGTTTCAGTTTTTTGCAGATGGATATCCAGTTATGCCAGCACCATGTGTTAAAGAGACTGTCTTTTCCTCAATTAATGGACTTTGGGCCTTTGTCAAATATCAGATGCTCATAGATGGATGAATTTATGTCTGGATTCTGAATACTGTTCCATTGGTCTATGTGTCTGTTGTTGTACAAGTACCAGGCTGTTTTGACTATCTTGGCAGTATAATAGGTTCTAAAATCAGGTAGTGTGAGGCCTCCCACTTTATTCTTCTTCTTGGGTAATGCTTATCCAGGGCCCCTTCCCTTTCCATATGAAGTTAGTGATTTGTTTCTCCATCTCAATAAAAAAAGCCTTTGGAATTTGGATCAGGATTGCATTATATCTGTAGATCGCTTTGGGTAGAATTGACATTTTCACAATGGGTCTTCCTATCCATGAGCAATTTATGTTTTTCCACTTATGCAGTTCTCTTTTGGTTTCTTGCAGTAGTGTCTTGTAGTTTTCATTGTATAGGTCTTTTACATCTCTGGTTAGATTTATTCCTTACATCTCTGGTTAGATTTATTCCTAAGTATTTTATCTTCTTGGAAGCTATTGTAAATGATATTGATTTGGTGATATCCTCTTCGAAGCTTTCTTTGTTGGTGTAGAGAATTCCAACTGATTTTTGTATGTTTCTCTTGTATCCTAATACTTTGCTGAAATCTTCTATTAGCTCCAGTAGTTTTCTTGTGGATTCTTTGGGGTTTTTTGTGTATAAGATCATATCATCTGCAAATAGAGATACTTTGACTCCTTCCTTACCAATTTCGATGCCCTTTATTTCTTTTTTTAACCTAATGGCTCTGATAGAAAAATTAAAAAATTTTGTTCATCAAAAGACCTTACCAAAAACGTGAAAAGACAAGCTACCAACTAGGAGAAAATCTTTGGAAACCACATACCTGATAAAAATCTGATAACCAAAATGTATATAAAACTTGAACAACTTAACAACAAAAAGTCAAATAACCCAGTCACAAAATGGGCAAAGGACTTGAGTAGACATTTCACCAAAGAGGACATTTAAGTGGCCACCAAACACATGAAAAGATGCTCAACATCTTTAGCCATCAGAGAGATGCGAAGCAAAACCACAATGAGATACCATTTCACTCCCACTAGAATGGCTAAGATTTAAAAAAAAAAAAAAACAGAAAATAACAAATGTTAGCGAGGATGTAGGGAAATTGGAACCGTTATCCTTTGCTGGTGGTAATGCAAAATGGTACAAGCATTGTGGAAAACTCTGTAGCGATTCCTTAAAAAACTAAAAATAGAAGTACCATAGGACCCAACAATTCCACTCCTAGGTAAATACCCAAGAGACTTGAATGAGAGATGCAAACAGAGACTTGTACACCAATGATCATTGCAGCTGTATTCACAATAGCCAATAGTTCCTTGTGTAGTTTCTGGGGCCTTAAAAGTTTGCAAGCAGCCATCTGAGGCATCATAATTTGTCTCTTTTCTCCTGGAGCAACAAAGAAAGAAGGAGAGTCAGGAATAGGAGCAGGAAATGGAATGTGTGGCTAATTGCCTTCAAGAACATTCTCCTTTGGCATGAGACCAGAATAACTGGATGGTTCCTGACTACCATTACTGAACATTTAGATCAAAGATTCTACAGAGATTCCTCATCAAAAGGGGGAAAATGTCTAATAGAATTTCAAAATCTCAAAGATTCCAGACTCTCTGGAGCCATGGAGGTTGGATGACCCCTGAAACTATTGCCCTAAGATAATCTTTAAACCTTAAACCAAAAATATCCCCTGAAGACTTCTTAAAACCAACAATAGTTTAGCTTAACTAGTAAAAAAAGAAATCTTCCTGTAGCATTATGCTCTTTTAAGAACTATCTATATGGGATCAAATTGACAACAGCAATTAGAAAGATAGGAACCTTATGGGTTAGTGAGTTTAAGTTAATGGTAGAGGAACGACTCAAAAAAAGAGGATGAGAATGGTTGCACGACTGGAAGAATATAATCAATGTCACTGAATTATACATGTAGAAACTGTAGAATTGGTATATGTTTTGCTGTGTATATTCTCAACAGCAACAACAACAAAATAAATAAAATTTTAAAAAAGACTGTGTTGTGACTTAAAAGCCATGACAGATGAGCCCCCAGCTTTTTGGCGGAGGAATCATCAGTTATCCACCCTGCTTGTAGTTCTGGTCTGTGGCAGGAGGAGGAAAGAGAATTTGGAAATGAACGGTAGGGTAAATATATTAAAGTTGAGTAATCCCAGCTAAATGGCTCTCTACAGAATCTGCACCAACTCCCACTTCCAACAGCAGTGTATGTAAGCACCCCCATTTCTCCTTACCGAACCCATTGGTATCATTAACATTTTAAATGTTTGCCAATTTGCAGTTTGAAAAATGTATTCTCACTATTATTTTATTTCTATTATTACTTGTGCTGCTGAGCTCCTATTCCTTTAGTAGTGGCCCGCTCAAGTTATTTAGTAACTTTTCTATTATTCTCTTTGTGTGTGTGTGTGTGTGTTTCTTGAGTTATTTTGACAGAGTTCTCTGTATATGCTAAATATAATTCTTTTGTCTGTTATAATTGAAGAACACATCTGCTCTCAGTCTCTCACTTTTCATTTTGTTTCCTGTGTCTTCTCACAGAGACACTTTTAGTTTGGACTGTACATACTAGCTGCTTTGTTCAGTCCTTGTCACAACCATGTGAGGTTGGTAATACTTACCCCAATTTTGAATGCAGAAACCAAGGATCAGAGAAGGTGCAGTGATTTTCCCACAGATTCTAACCTGAGCTCCTAACCTATGTCTGCAGGAAGCAAAAGCAATTAAATGAGTTGGGCCCATGGTAGGCTATCAGCCAACATTAAGGCCACTTTGCACCTGCCTCGTACCAGGTATAGAGGGAATAAAGTACTGTATATAGCAAAACTAGCGACCTCTTACCCGCAGAGGAGCATGTCTACTTTAAACGCCACAAGACAAGGTACTGCAGAAGAATGCCACATGGTAATAGGGCACTGGAATAAGGGTCAAAAGATGTCGGGGCCAAGACCAAACCCATCACTAACTGTGAATTTGGCTAAATAACTGACTCTGTCCCCTGGCTTTGATCCCAGCAGGGATGAAAGGGAAGGAGGTGTGATACAACTCCAGCAATCATTGCAGCAGCCAACAGCCTTCCTTACTACAGGCTCTCAGCTATTGATAGTGTCATCATGATTTCATGGAAATGGCTGCTGGCGCATGGCAGGACACATGGGATCCAAAGCCTATCCCAAAGGGCCTGCTCTCAAGGAAACTGCTGAGTGTCGGCTCTGGGCCTGGTGCAACAACAGCTGCTCTGTGGAGGGGCATCTCATTTAATCCTCACAGCATTTCTGTGGGGCAAGGGCTATTACCACTATGGGTCACTGCATTCCTCCCCTCAAAAGGGTAGCAACACCCATCCTTCTCAACTGCTCGGGAATGCTGTGGAGGTCAATGAGATCTATCCCAATAGCACTGGGAGATATTAGAAAGCAAGGAGCCTGCTGCAAGTCCAACCAAATACTCATTCAGTCAATTGTAGAAAAAACAAACACAAACAAACACCAAAACAACAACAACAAAAATAACAGAGCTTGCTGCTATTCCATAGGGGATAGATGGCAATTGTTGTTACTGTGAATTATTACATGCTCACTGGTGATAATACACCTGGTGGGATACAAATGCCACACACAAATTTGTGGTCCCTCACCTCTGAGCAAATATGGGAAGTCACTGTTACTGGGCTCTAGCTTTTTGCCTGGCATGCCTCTGCCTGTGTTATCTATTTAATTTTCACAGCAAGTAGAGGGCATAAGGATTGTGATGTCTAAGTCTAGCTAGGGATGCTGCCTCGTCCAAGAGGAGACAGTTCACATTCCCTTCACCACCCCTAGAGGACATCGATGAGTTAGTAACCCAAGGACAAAGCTTCCCAATACATAGGAATGGCTTGCAAGTGACCCTGAAATATTGGTCTTGTCAGCTGTTGAATGGCGAATCACGGCCTGACGCAGCCTCCTCTGTTCACATCACTGTTTCATACAAATATTACCCCAAATAGTTAAGAATCACGAATGTCATGCCCTACCTTCACACCATACACCAAAGCATAAAACACTGTATTGTGTGTTGTTATACATTAATAAAACAACTAGAACGGAATATGTGATCAACTCCCTGAATGTTGTAGAATTTTGTTTCTTTCCTGTGTTATTCCTGAGAATGTTCAAGGTAGCTTCTCACCTATGAATTTTTGCAGTGTCCAAACCTGATTTCTTTAGTCTCTCACAGAATCTTGCTCCTTCTCCTGTCTTCCCTGCCTCAGTGAATGATACCCCAGGCCAGAGGTCACTCAAGCCAGAAACCTGAGTGTCATCCTTGGCCCTGCTTTGCCCATCTCCCTAGGCCCACTTCCAACCTAAGACAGCTCCATCCTATCTCTCCTATGTGCAACATCTCTTAAATCATGTCCCTTCTCTCCACCACCTCTTCCACTACTTTGTAGCACAAATATTTTTACAGCTGAAGCTAATTTCTCATACAAAAATTTATACACATATTGTTATGTAACATTAGTTGCAATTCCTAT
This sequence comes from Trichechus manatus latirostris, assembly GCF_000243295.1. Classification (NCBI taxonomy): domain Eukaryota; kingdom Metazoa; phylum Chordata; class Mammalia; order Sirenia; family Trichechidae; genus Trichechus; species Trichechus manatus. Next base: position 10,135,375 of record NW_004444006.1, on the reverse strand, counting down.
AATGTGACAGCACACTCCCCCTTTTCACCCTGGGTTTCTTGTGTCCATTCAAGAAGTTCCTGTCCTTTCTTGCCTTCTCATCATGCCTCTGGTCAGGAGCCATGGACCATTTGGTCTCGTGTATCTGCTTGAAGTAAGAAGCACACTCTTCACAAGTATTATTTTATGTTTTATGGTCCAGTCTAATCTTTGTCTAAAGAGTGGGCTTTGGGAATGGTTTTAGTTCTTGGTTAACAGAGCGTCCGGGGGCCATGACTTCGGGGGTTCTTTCAGTCTCAGTCAGACCATTAAGTCTGGTCTTTTTACATGAATTTGAGTTCTGCTCCACACTTTCCTCTCACTCCATCAAGGACTCTTTGTTGTGCTCCCTGTCAGGGTGGTCATTAGTGGTAGCTGGGTACCATCTAGTTCTTCTGGTCTCAGGCTGATAGAGTCTCTGGTTTATGTGGCTCTTTTGTCTCTTGGGCTAATGTTTTCCTTGTGTCTTTGGTTGTAGCACAAATTTTAAAAACCATGGGTAAGTGGGTGTTCAGTGGGTGCAATTTTTATGTCTGTCTCTTTTGTCTGTGACTGAGACTAGGAGTGTCTGAATATGACCAGTGATGAACAAATTCACTAGCAGGGTCACAGAAACAGACTGGTCCAGATTACCCAGTTCCCTGAGAAGACTGCCTTAATTTTTTAGCTTCATTAAGTGTGGGACTAGAAATACAGAGTCCCCATACCTGAGAGGATGAGCTGTGACAGGACCCTGCACTTCCCTATGTAGGGACTGTGGCTTTTAGACTGCATTTCTGTAATGGAAGAGTGCTTGCCTTAGATCAAACAGGGACTGGATCCTGACTCTACTCTTTGCTGGTGATGGGACTTCAGATTGGAGATCACACTCCTTGCCTTGTTTTGGATGATGGGAGAATAGAATGGAGGCATGTGAAGCCCCTGGAACATAGCAGGATGTGAAATGTTTGGTGGAGCTGACAACAAATGTTTCCAACTTCCCAGTGTTGCCCAGGATTCATTGGAATATATCACCAGAGAGGATGAGCATGGGTGGGAGAAGAAACAAGCTTAATCTTGTTCTCCCTTTCACACACTTCAGTGGTCTCCTGTTCACCAGAAGAGCTGGAAGATCCCAAGGGGCTTTCCTGACCCTACACCCTTCCCTCTCCTTAGGCACTGGCCACTTTACTCACCTATCTGAGCCATCATCCCTCAGGCATAGGGACTGTGACATGGTGTAGCTGGGGTAGTGGTGGTGGTGGTGGTTGTGGTGGTGGTGGTGGTGCGAGTGAATGAATACAGCTCAAAGCTGGGGCTCAACTGTATTTCAGAAACAAAGATGGAAAACTAGTGACCCACAACTTTTTCCACAGCTGACCTGTCTGTCCCCTTCCTGCTCATGATTTCTCTGTGTGCTCTGACAGTTCACTGTGCAACGGGTAATGGGGCACCTCTTGAGAGTCACAAGTTCACTTGTTCCTAGTCATGAATGACAGTAAGGGAGGCATGTTTGGCAGAATCAGTTTTCGACTGCTTCTGAGCCTTCCACAGCCAAAGAAGGATCAGGTTTAAGGATGCGCAGAGCTAGGAGAACATGACATACTGAAAACCCAAGCAAACGCTGCCAGAAGTGCCCAGACCAAAGAGGACGAAGGACTTGCCCAAGATTAGACATATTATGGTTTCCCTTGGCTGGGAGAACAGAGATGTTAATGGCAAGATTTCCAGTGAATACCTTGTGAGTCTGAGGCTGGCAGAGGAAAGTGTCTTCAGCTGTGAGGTTGCAGAACCCAATGGCCTGTGCAAAGTGGGAGGCAGGTAAGTTCACATGGGCCATCAAAGCTAAGGGGGCCTGACGTGGGTGATGGTAGCCAGACAGAGTTCAAATCACCAGGAGAGGTGTTCCTTTCAGGAGATTATATGTAATGTGGTGTCTGGGTGTCAGTGACTCTCTGGTGGGTAGTGAGCAAATGGTTCTGGACCTAAAGGCAGGAACGGACTACCCAATAAGAAAGGTAAGCACGTGCTTAGGGCATCAACAAAACAGGGGCACCAGTTGTCCAAAGCAAAGACCTACAGCTGCCAAGCAGACAGGACACAAGGAACAGTGAGTGATTCAGTGGAAGGGAATTAGTAGGGCACTAAATGAAATTGACATCAAATCCAGTGCGTGAGAATGGGCTGGCAGGAAATAATGTTCAAGCAGGGTCATGAGGGTGCCCATATGCAAGACTGTTTAAGATATGAGGCCCCTCCCACTACAACATCATTGACATCTGTCTCTTATGATCCCCTCCCGCATAATTGAAACTCCTTATCTCAGCGGATCTCTTGGGAGTATACTATTTCTTTCTAATAAACAAGAGATAGTAGTGGGCTGTTGAGTCTAACTCTTGCTACATTCATCCAATATGTAACTGGATCCAGTGTGAGTGGTTACTGGGCAAGGATGCATTACATTAATAGATAACAGGTATCTGATCCATTTTGAGAGAACTGTCTTGTACATCCACATCTACTGATTCAGCAACTCCAGCCAGGAGGGCCAGCAATGCTCTTTGCCATGATACAAACACAAGAGTATGCTCTTCTGCATGTCCTGATAAACAACGAATGGGAACTCCAGTCCAAGATGATGTGCAAAAGTGAGAGTACTTGAATAAGTTGACCATTGCAATAAATTCAATGAAGTTATTTTTTAACTGTATAGCATTTACATACAGAATTACGTCCTAAGTTTTGTAAACAATAATATTTACAACTTTAAATTTAAAATAGGTTTGACATACACATGGACACAATCTAGTGTACATTTATTTTTATTTTTATTTTTTTATATTTTATTGTACTTCAGGTGAAGGCTTACAGAACAAATACTTTCTCATGAAACAGTAGAACACATGTTGTTTTATGACATTGGTTAACAACCCCACAACATATCAACACTCTAACTTCTCAACCTTCTTTTTTTTTTTTTTGGGGAAAATACACATAGCCAAAGATAACACCATTTCAAAAATTTCTGCATGCACAGTTCAGTGACATCGACTACGCTCTTCCAATTGTGCTG
>NW_004444006.1:10111979-10117293 GCF_000243295.1 Trichechus manatus latirostris | reverse complement strand
GAGAGTGGGAAAGCTTATATCACAAATTGCCGGCGCTCTGCAGCCCCTCAGGAAGAAGCAAAGATGGTGCACGGAGCCAGGTACTCGAGGGAAAGGAGGGGGAGGTGGTGAGAGGCAAGTGAGAAATCAATAGAAGCAGAAAAAAAAAAGCAACACTAGCAGCCAACAAATGGCACCCAGAGAGCCGCCCTCTTGGGTGTGTGGAATCCAAGCAGCCGGCGCTTCCCATTCAAGAGACCATGGCTGCGGGAAGCAGGGGAGGCCGAGCCAGGATGATAAGAAAACAAGTTCTGTAGCCAGAATATATTCCTAGGATGCAAAGCTAATGGTGAGAATTATAAAAGAGAGTGGCTACTGTATTCTCCATCAGTAGGCTCTGTATATTGTTTTGTTTGCAAACAATTCAGTCCTAAATCATTTAATTCTTGATTTGTTACGGATGGATTTAACAATTGGCACAACTTGAATATGATTGATAAACATGAAAACAGTTCAATTCACAGAGAGTGTATGTTGTCATATTTAAATCAAAAACATGATTTTGGCTTAACTTATGAACTGGAAACACAAATTAATGAAGAACGTCAATATTGGAAAGCCATTTTGTAATGCATTGTTGCTGTCATTATAACAATCACTGAATCTAGACTATCTTTTTGAGGAAGAAATGAAGTGTTTGGGTCTTCAAAAAATGGAAATTTTTTGTGTTTACTTGAACTTGTTGCTCAATTTGATTCATTTCTAGCAAGTAACATCTCAAAATATGGTAACATAGGAAAGGGCATCCCATTGTATATGTCTAAAACAACGTGTGAAGAATTAATAAACTTAATAAGTGATAAAGTTCGATCAACCATTTTCAGTGAAATAAGTATAGCTTGACATTTCACTTTGTCTGTAAATTCCACTCCTGATCTTTCTCACATAGATCAGCTAAGTGTTTCCACATATGGAAAACCTGTCCAGCTATTTACCACATTTACTGGCTTAAAAAATCACACCAGTGAAGAAATTGCAAATTAAGTACTTCACTATTTATGCGAAGTTTGCAAAATCAATTTTTCTAAGTGCAGAGGCCAGTGCTATGGCAATGCTGTCAATATGTCAAGGTGTTATAAAGGCAAGCAACAGAAAATTTTAGAACGTAATGAATAGGCCATTTTCATACCATGTGCTGTGCATTCACTTAATGTTGTAGGACGTAGTGCAGTAGATTTTTGTCTAGAAGTAGTTTTATTTTTTCTACTGTTCAGTTACTATAAACATTTTTTGCACCTCTACTTACCACTGGGAAATCCTTAAAACGTATTTAGGCAATGATTGAGCATTAAAATGTCTTTCTAATATATGTTGGGAATCGCATGCTGTAGCAACACGTGCAATCCTGGAATCTTGCACTCAGATTCTAGATGCTTTAGAAAATATTGCTGAAGACCAGACACAGAAAGGAGATAGCAAAAGAGAAGCTGAAAACATCACCAACAAAATGCAAACACTGGAATACATATTTACATTGGTTATGTGGAATAATATATTGTAGCATTTTCATCAGATCTCTCCAAGATCCAGAAGTAAATTTAAAGACATGCACAGATCTTTACCAGTCATTAACAGGGTTTACATAACTTAAGAGAAAATTTTGAAAACACAACGAAAACAAATACTGCCAAATACCATCACAGAAACATTAGAAAGAAACAAGTAGATGACAGAAGTGCTCCAGAAGTATTGAGTGCCAGGGATCAATTTCACATAAACATCATTGACACACTTGAATCTTGCATGAAAAGAAGGGTAAAAGTGTCTGATGTTCTTTCAAATAGATTTTCCTTTTTAAACAATGTGGCTAACTGATGAAGAATGCATGAAGCACCCAAGAAATTAGTGCAGGCTTATCCCCATGACTTAAATACAAACCTTTACAGAGAAGTGCAACAATTTTATCCTCACATGAGAACTAGATTTACAGACTCAGGAAAGACAAATTTTACTCCAGTAAGCAAGTATGATTCCATAATAGAAGATAAAATACAATGTGTATTTTCCAATGTTGAAATTGCTTTACACATATTCCTAACTTCAATAATCACAAATTGCACAACAGAACGCTCATTTTTGTCCCTAAAGAGACTCAAAAACCTTCAGCGTACAACAATGATTGAAGAAAGACTCGATCCATTATCCTTATTATGTATGGAAATAGATATTGTTCAGCAGCTTATTGTAATGAAATCCTGAAGAATTTGTAAGAGCAAAGAATGCAAAGAAATGTTTTTAATTATAATATGTTAGAGATGAAAGATCTATCTAAAAATAAAATATGGTAATTTGTTGTCATATTTGTTTTCTGATCATTAAATTTTTCTTTTATGACATATTTTCAGTTGTTCATTTATAATTATAGCATCTATTGGTGAAAGTCAATTTTTCATTTTGGGAGATCAACAGAATTTTACATTGATTATTGAAACCACTAAGTTCACTGACTCATTTTCTTTGTTGTAGAATATTCTTTTTGTAGAAAATGTGGTATATAGTAAAAATCTTAGTACCCCGCATCCACTAAAATTTTATAATCCAGTTCATCTCATTCTGCTAAAACGCTTGCGCCACTTTTGCATTAAGTCACTAATATTACAGTATCATTTAAAAAGAAGTTATATCGCACACATATATGCATGTATATATATAACTCACATATCCTGTTGGAATGCATGAGTAAGCAGAGGAGGGGGCACCACAGATTATCAGTTCTTAGAGCCCTCTCATGCCTTAATCCAGCCCTGCCTAGACGTCTTGGAAAATGGACAGTGTGGGGTTGTGCAGGGAGTGAGGAGCAGCAGTGAAGGCTCCTTGTCACCAGGTCCTGCTACAGTAAGTCCTATCTCTGTCACTTGTGTTTCAAGTGTGGCTGCCAAGCTATGTCCACCAGATTTCACAATATCATTTCTTGTTTTAAAAAGTAGCCGCATCCTAAATGCACGCACATACTCTGTCTCTGACACCCCCAGCTATGTCCAGTGACTGAGCCCATGGGATGTGACAGAAGCTACAAAGGGGACAAACATCCAACATGTTGCCCAGCCCCCATGAGTTGGAGCTCCTGTTCTCATTTGGAAAGGGTTGAGACCCAGGATGTGAGGTCCCAGCGTCTTTTGGAGAAGCAGAGACATGGGGCTGAGCTACCCCACTAAGTTAGCGGCCACATCAGGAGAACAGAGGCTTTATGGAGAGAGGAGTGGTTCCTGGGCTATCAAGAAAAGCTGCTGAGACACCAGATACAAAGCAACCCCATCATATGAAAATGAACAGCTTTGTCTGTTCTGTACCTATAGGTCCCACCTTGGCTGCCCTCCAGAGATAAAGGGCTACAGTGTTCCCACGTGCTCTTCCCTACCTGAACCCTACTCCATCTGGACTTCATTTGTGCTTAGAGCCACTGGACCTTTGAACACTTTAAGGCCAGTTAGTTCACACAGTAGGCCCTGTCCAAGGATTTTTTCCTCTCCAGGCTTTGTACAGGAGACAAGGGGAGATAGCAAGAAAGAATATTTGGGTGTTCCTGTATCCTAATTAGGTTCTCTGACATAAAACCACACATCCTCTATCTGTCCATTGGCCTTGGGGAGTCTTGGTGCTGCACTTTCTAACAGGGCCTCCTCCATGTTGTTAGGATAAAGGGACAAATATGTTCCAACTCTCTTACAGACTTCTCCTGTTGATACTATGTTGCAGTACATATCAATGTCACACTAGTTTCCTAGTGGAAAAGAGCCTCGAAATACGAAAATGAACAATCTGTACTTGGAGACGAGGTTGTCTATTGGAGGGGATCTGTCTTATGGTGGGCTATGGTTGTTTTGGGGCTTATTATGAGCATATAGGTCTAAGACCTTGTCTTAGGGTTCAGAGATTCCTGCTGCCCGTGTCCCCTCAACCCCCAAACACTGTCCAGCTGTTCTCAGATAAGAAGACTGAGAGTGTTGTTGGGGGAAGAGAGATGTTATTCCTTTCTCATGCCTGCATGGATTTGCCCCCATCATGGTCAGAGTTGTCACCATGGAAAATTCACTGTTCATTGGCCAAAGTTTCTGCAATAATATCTCAGGAACAAGAAGCACTACCCCACCATGGAGGGTATACAGCTTTACAGGGCTAAGTAAGATTCTAACTCTCTCTCTTCACAAGCCAACGACTGCCAAAACTGACAACCCCATTCACCTGAAGCTGATGTCAGTGTTGAGACAGTTACACCAAATATCATGAATCAAAAAGAATTGAGACTGCCAGCATTTATTTCAAGCCCATTGACAGAGAAACAGAGGAGAACAGGGGCATGTGGCAACATGGGGCTTGATCACCATTCATGGATGTGTGCCTGTGGCTACAGAGGTCTCAGGCCATAGAGGTTCTGAGTATCTGGTGTCCTCCCCTGCAAACACAAAGCAGACTGACAAATGGACTCTTGAGAGCCCTGGGAAATTCAGGAGGCTTGGGGCCCTTCTTGGTCTGGCAGGAAGAAGAGGCAGATGGGCAGTAAGCAGTCAGAGAGGCAGAGGCTGGCTCCAAGCTCTCACCTAAAGGACTTGGTGAAACATACCAGGGCTCACTGGAACCAGGTCCTCCAAGAAGTTCGGGGCCCCCAGAGTGTGGCCCCCAAACACCCTTTTTTTCTTTTTAAGTTATAATTTTTTAAATTGTACTTTAGGTGACTGTTTACAGAACAAATAGCTTCTCATTAAACAATCAGTACACATATTGTTTTATGACATTTGTTAACAACCCCATGACATGTCAACACTCTCCCTTCTCGACTTTTTTTTTTGATCAAAGTATACATAGCCAAAGATACACCGTTTCAAAAATTTCTACGTGCACAGTTCAGTGACATTGATTACGTTCTTCCAGTTGTGCTGCTATTCTCACTTTAGATGAGGTTTACAGAACAAAACAGTTTCTCATTAAACAGTTAGTACACATGTTGCCCTATGACAATTGTTAACAAACACACTACATGTCAACACTCTCCTTACTCAACCTTGGGTTCCCTATCACCAGCTTTTCTGTCCTCTCCCTACCTTCTAGTCCCTGTCCCTGGACTGCTGTGCCTCATTAGTCCCATTTTGTTATATGGGGCTGACCAATCCCCAGCTGAAAGGTAAACCTCAGAGATGACTTCACCACTGAGCTAAAAGTGTGTCGGGGGCCATACTCTTGGGGTTTCTCCAGTCTCTTTCAGGCCAATAAATCTGGTCTTTTTTTGTATGTGTTAGAATTTTGTTCTACATCCTTCTCCAGCTCTGTCCAGAACCCT
>NW_004444006.1:10110516-10111879 GCF_000243295.1 Trichechus manatus latirostris | reverse complement strand
CCAGCAGTTCAGTCCCTCAGGGAGTTTGGATGTGTCTAGGGAGCTTCCATGACCTTTCCTTGTACAAGTTGTGCTGCTTCCCAGTATTGTGTACTGTCTCACTTTTCACCAAAGATACCACTTCTCTATTGTCCATTTAGTATTTCCCCCACCCCTCCCATCCCTCATAACCAACAAAGATTGTTACTTTTTGTGTGTAAACTTTTTCATGAGTTTTTACAATAGAGGTCTCATACAATATTTGTCCTTTTGTGATTGACTTATTTCACCAGCATAATGTCCTCCAGTTTCATCCATGCTATGAGCTAACGTTTTCTTTGTTCCTCTTACTTTCCTGTGCTGAATTCCTTTTGTTTGTGGGTTGTTTTTTTTTTCATTTCTTTTGTCTTTGTATGTTTTGTTTTTACTGAGACTTTATGTTTTTCCTCTATTTTTATGAGTATGTTTGTTAACTTTCTTTGTGGTTACCATGAAATTTACCCTTATCTAAGTTTGAAGTAGTTTATTATTACTTGGTATCGCCTTGCCTTCTTCTCTATTAGAAGGTTCTACGCCTACACCATTTATTCCCACTTTTATTGTTCTGATGTTGTTGTCATTTACAGATTGATTGCTCTGATTCCCTGTTGTATTTCTTTTGGTTTTGGATAGTCCTTGAGAGTTCATTTCCTAGATTGGTATCTGGTTGCTACGATCCTGCATCCTAGATTCAGCCTGTGAGCTGAAGTTGTTTGTTCTCAGATCGAAGGACTCCCTTTAATAATTCTTGTAAGTTTGGTTTGGTTTTTACATATTCCGTTAATTTCTGTTTATCGGGAAATGTCCTAATTCCACCATCATATTTCAGAGAGAGTTTTGCAGGCTATATTATTCTTGGCTGGAAATTTTTTTCTTTCAAGTTTTATATACGTCATCAGATTGCCTTCTTGCCTGCATGGTTTCTGCTGAATTATCTGAGCTTAGTCTTACTGTTTCTCCTCTGTATGTGACTTCTTGTTTTTCATGAGCTGCTCTCAGGATTCTTTGTTTGTCTTTGGTTTTGGCAAGCGTGATTATGATATGCCTTGGTGATTTTCTTTTGGGGTCTATCCTATATGGGGTTCGTTGAGCTTCTTGGATGGCCAGCTTTTCGTCTTTCATGATATTAGGGAATTTTTCTGTCAGCAGTTCTTCAACGATCCTCTCTGTGTTTTCTGTTTTCTCCCCCTGTTCTGGAACTCCGATCACTCGAAAATTTTTACTTTTAATTGTATCCCACATAATTCTCAGGGTCTCTATTTTTCTTCATTCTTTTTTCTGAGTTTTCCTCATACAGAGTTGTATCTAAGTGTTTGTCTTCAATTCCGCTGATCCTGTCTTCCAC
>NW_004444006.1:10097917-10110416 GCF_000243295.1 Trichechus manatus latirostris | reverse complement strand
GCCTTTTCTTCTACTGGAAAGTCATCTGGTGTTTTATTTTGTACGCCTACTGGAACCATCCTGTCCTGTTTTTGTAAATGTTTTGATATTGTCTGCTGTCTTTGGGGAATGCAATAGTTATTTTTCTCATTTATTGATTGTAGATTTGTTTTGTCTATGTCTGAGCAGGTGGGCTGCGTATTCTTTGTTGTTTGCTCATCTGTGGGCACGATACCTTTCACCTCCTTCTCCAATTGGCAGTGTCAGTCACTCAGATATGGTACAGTAGGGCAGGTCTAACTGAAGAGGAGTTGCTTGGCTGGGTTGTTTGTTGCACTTACTACAGCTACCAGGGCAGGTTGGTAATCAGTGCAGGGCAGGTTCCTGTAGGCTGTGCCTTTATTGCTTGGTGGTGTGATGTTAAGTGCATGGTGCAGGTAGGCAGGATGGAGGTGGCAGATTGTGATGTATGGAGGTAAGATGGGTATGGGAGAGAGGGGAGAGGAACAGGAGCCAAAAACATACAAACAAACAAAAAAGAGTGCTGGGGAGCTTGCCGTTGGAGTGGAGAGATGAGAGACTATGAAATGGAGAAAAACAAAAAGAGGAAGAAGAAAAAAAAGAAAAGAATGAATAAATAAAAATTAGAAAGAAAAAAGAACGGCAAAGCTTCCAGGGATCCCACCAGTGAGGCTACGAGGTCTGGGGAAGTCATTCCCAGGTGTTGAAATACAGCCTGGCTAGAAGGAACAGAGGCGTTGCTCAGCACCACGCACTCAGGGGACAGGAAGAGAAGGAAGGTATAGAGAGATGAGAAACTGAGTAATGAAGAAAGACAAAAATGGAAAAAGAGGGAAAAGAAAACAAAACAAATTTTAAAAAAAGAACAAGAAACCCCCTCAAAAAAAGAAACAGAAAAAAACACCACGAAGAATGAAATGCTCTCAGGAATCCCTCTTACACGTCTGCACAAGCTGAGGCGGTAGGTCCCAAGCCACACAGCACTGCACAGTGAGAATGGGCCCCCAACTCAAGAAAAGAAAAAGAAAACAAACGAACAATTCAAAACAAGCAAAAAAGCCCCGGGATCCCACCAGCATGGCAACAGGGACCGGGAAGCAGTCCCACACTTGAGCAGAGCTCCACAGCCTCTCAGGAAAAAGCAAACATGGCACACGGAGCCAGGCACTTGAGCGAAAGGAGGAGGAGGTGGCAAGAAGCAAGGAAGAGATCAAAAGAAGTGGAAAAAAGCAACACCAGCAGCCAACAAACGGCACCCAGGGAATCAGCCAGTGTGGGTGGGTGGAATCCAAGCAGCCAGTGCTTCCTGGAGAAGAGACTATGGCCGCGGGAAGCAGAGGAGGCTGAGTGGGGGTGAAGAAGGGTGGGGGGTGGGAAAGCGTATGTCGTTGGTTACCAGTTATTCTGTCTCCTGCTGGAAACTCCATGAGGCTGCTCTCTCGTACCTCCTTGTATGCTGGTCTCTGATAGAAGTCCAAGATGGCGGAGCCGAGCTGCGTTAGCTGATGGGGACCTCTGCATGTATGTCTCTTCACTCTCTGTTCTCTATCAGTTTCTCACTCCATTTGGTGCTTGGCTGAGTTCTTTATCTCTTCATTTGATGCTTAGGGTTTCAGGATTGCTGTTTTCTCTGTTTGGCTTAGTTTTTCGGATCTTTGCTGTGGAGGGACGGCGTGGTGCTTCTGCCTAGAGCGCCATGTTGCCGGAAGTGGCTGAACACCATTTTAACTCAGTACTGAAGTCACTCTTGAGGCCCTCCCTTCAGTCAAATATTAGACAGGCCCATAAAACAAACAATAACACATGTAGTTCAACCACGTATATGAGACTAAATGGGCACACCAGCCCAGGGGCAAGGACAAGAAAGCAAGAGGGGACAGGAAACCTGGACAAATGGAAATGAGGAACCCAAGGTTGAGAAGGGGAGAGTGTTAACATGTTGCAGGGTTGTCAACCAATGTCATAAAACAATATGTGCATTAATTGTTTAATGAGAAACTAATTTGCTCTGTAAACCTTCATCTAAAGCACAATAAAATAAAGAAAGAAAGAAAGACACTCAGGGACCAGCAATCTCCCTGGCCAAGCCTGTGCCATTGAGTGAGTTCTCGTGGTGTCAGACAAGACAATAAATTCCTCAGTGTCTTTAAGCAGACCTTTCACATTCTGCACAAAAGAGTAAATAGCCTCAACCTAGAGGTCCCTGCCAGCCATGACATTCATTACCTCATTCAGTAACTAATATGTGCATCCCGCGCTCTGTTCTAGGCGTTGGGTATACAGCAGTGAACTGTACAGACAAAACCCACTGCCCTGGAGCTGACATTCCCCCACAACGATTGAGGGAAATCAGACTCATCAGTTCAGGAGGTGGAAGGAAGGGAGTGAAGATCGTGCCTCCAAGAGAGTATGATGTGCACGTAGTGACCAAGTGGACTTCCTTGAAGAGACCAGAGGAGCTCCTCACTCTGCTGGATGAAAAGAGGCTGAGGATCTGCCCCCTTCACCCCCTTCCATCCACTCTGCCCCCACCATGGCTTTCTTCCCTCCTGTAGCTGAGTACACTGTGTTCAAGCACTGGATACATTTGTGGTATGTGACATCCCCTCTGTCCCTGTGTCTCTTACTCCCACCCTTCAAATCTCTCTTTTTTCTTTGTTTCTTTTTTTTTTTCTTTCCACAGGTTTATGCTTGCTGAACAGAGAAGAGGTGTTCAGGAAGATGGTGAGTTGTCATTTGGAGTGGATGCCATGGACAGGGTGTTTATTGGGTCCCTCTCCACCTTTACATTCACAGGATTATGTACAGCAAAGCCCCAGGGAGACGTACGGGTCCAAACTGGTCTCCAAAGCCAGAAGGGCTTGAACTGGGTGATGGCATCCATAGTCCAACTCAGGTGGTCCTCTAGGGGTTATGTAAGATGCTGTGTTTGCATGTCAGTCAGCATCTAGTGGGTGGTGGACAAGTGGTTCTTGGCCTGGAGGGTTTGGAAAATGTGAGGGACAGAGGGGACGTTCCCTGTGCTGGGCTAAGTGAAAAGGAGAACAGCATAGGTTAGACCTCCTTGTTGACAAGTCCTAATATGTTAAATCTCATTTTTCACCCTTGAGTTTCAAGGGATGTTGACAAGTTGTGCCTCTGTTTACCAACCAGATCTGTGTGGAGACCAAGCCACCAGTTTCAAGGGAGCTCCCTGAAAACAGTACCCTGAATGGAAAGAGATGGCAAGTGGCTTCAGAGTCTTTACTTTGGTTTTTGAAATAAGAGTGGAAATCATCTCTTACTTAAACTGTGAGGATACAGGGCTAGTCTTCTCTTTGAACCTATCATGGGCCATGCTCTGGGGATGTGGAGGTGAGTGAGACTCAGTTTCTGAAACAAGTCATTCCGTGGGTCTGAGGCCAAGAAAGGGATGATTACAACAGAGAGTGATGGAAGAAAGTCTAGGGGTTATGGGAGGACTGAGGAGGAAAACATACCCAGCTCTGGGAGTTGGAATAGAGTCAGAGAAGCTTTCCCAGAGGAGGCATGCCTACAATGAGTGAGGAAGGAAGTTGGCCAGGCAAATAGACAGAAGGAATATTATTGCAAGCAGAAGCCCAATACAAGTGAGTTTGTGCATCTGAAAATAAATAGACCTAAGTTTCTGTTCTAGGGGTTAGTAAAAGTCAGGGTCATCCAGGAGGCTGCAATATAGGGTTAGAAAATTGTGCCTCACAGAGACACTGAGCTCTGACTTTTTGAGGAAAAATGTTTTAATTTTGATAACAGACCACTGATTTTATTTTTCCACTTTGTTATTCATGCTTTTTGTGTTAGGACAAAAAACTAAGGATACATTTGCCTAACCTCACAACCTAGGACAAAGATTTTCTCCTATACTTTCTTGTTGAAGTTTTACATTCTTACACCTTACATTTAGATCTATGCTTCATCTTTAATTAATTTTTGCATGTAGTGTGAGGGAAGTATTGAGGTTTATTTTTTTCCATATGGATATCCACTTTTTCCAGCACTATTAGTTAAAAAGATTTTCCTCTTTCAATTTAGTTATTTTAGCAGCTTTATAAAAAATCTGACCATACATGTGTGGGTCTATTTCTAGACTTTTATTTTATCCACTGATCCATACGTCTACTCTTATGGCAATGCCACACTGTGGTGATAACCATAGTTTTATATTTAATTGGGGAATTAGGTACTGTAAGTCCTCTATTTTGTTCTTTTCCAAATAGCTTTGACTATCTTATGTCTTTTGCCTAAGGAGCCCTGGTGGTTAAGGGCTCAGCTGCAAACAGAAAGGTCGGCAATGTGAACCCACCAGTGCCTCCGCTGGAGAAAAGACCTGGAGATCTGCTCCTGTAAAGATTACAGCCTAGGAAACCCTATGGTACAGTTCTACTCTGTCCTATGGGGTCGCTGTGAGTCGGAATTGACTCAAAGGCACACAACAACAACGTTCTTGGCATTTCCATATAAATTTGAGAAATAGTTTTTCATTTAAACGTGATTGTGTTGACTCTAATAATCAATTGCTAGAGAATTGACATCTTAACAATTTTGAGTCTTCTGATCCACAAACATGGTATAACTCCATTTATTTAGTTCTTCTTTAATTTTTACCAGAAATGTATGGTTATCTAGTACAGGTCTTAGAGGTCCCTGTGTGGTGCAAACCGTTTGCACTCGAGTACCAGCGAAAGTGGGGCCCTGGTGTCGAAGTGGTTAAGAGCTTGGCTGCTAACCAAAAGATTGGCAGTTAGAATCCACCAGCCACTCTTTGGAAATCCTACGGGGCAGTTCTACTCTGTCCAATGGGGTCGCTGTGAGTCGGAATCTACTCAATGGCAGCAAGTTTGGTTTTTAAAAGGTTTTACTAGCTGAAAAGGTTGGTAGTTCGAACCCATCCAGTGTCACTGTGAAAGACAGGTCTGGAGATCTGTTCCATAAAGATTATAGCCAAGAAACCCCTACTGAGCTTGGACTTACTCTGTAACACATGGGGTCGCCATGAGTCAGAACGGACTCAAAGGTAACCGGTTTGGTTTTTTAGTACAGATTCTTGCACATGTCATGTTAAATTTCTCAATACATATTTCGTTTGTTTTACTCCTATTGGAAATGACATTTAAAAACAGTTCCATCCACAATTGTTTATTGCCAATGTATGGAGATACAATGGATTTTTGTATATTGACTTTCAATCCTATAGTCTATAGTTTGTCCATTTTCTGTTTTATTGCTTTCTGCTCTTTATTATTTCCTTTCTTCTTACATTGGATTTGATTTGCTCTTCTTTTTTTAGGTTTTTAAAGTGAAATCTTAGATCATTGATATGATACCTTTCTTCTTTTCTAAGATAGGTATTTAAAGCAATAAATTCCAGTCTAAACACTGTTTCAGCTGTATCCCACAAATTTTGATATGTTGTGTTTTCATTTTCATTCAGTTTAAAATACTTCCGAATTGCTTTTATGATTTCTTCTTATTTAAAAATGTCTTGTTTGATTTCCAAATAGTTGGAGACTTTTCAGATATGTTTCTGTTACTGGCTTGTTATTAAATTCTGTCATGGTCAGAGAAACTGCATGATTGCAGGGTCTATCTTCATGAATATCCAACTTTAACTCTGGTGATATTCTTTGTCATGAAGTGTCTGATATTCATACACCCACTCAGGTTTCTGATGATTCATGTTCGCGTGGTATATCTTTTTCCATCTATTTATTTTTAACCTATTTTTATCTTTATATACAAAATAAGCTTGTTGTAAACAAGTTGGGTCTTGCTTTTTCTTCCAGTCTGGCAATATGTGTGTTTTATTTTGGAGAGTTTAGATTCTTTAAATTTAATGTAATTATCAATATATTGTGTTTAAATATATCATCTTGTCTCTGTTCTCTATTTGTCCCATATTTATTGTTTGGTCTTTATTTCTGTCTTGTTTTGGACTGAGTGTTTTTAGGATTCCATTTTATCTCCACTATTGTCTTATTAGCTATATCTATTTCATTTGTTATTTTAATGATTGCTCTAGGGTTACAGTATGCATTTTTAACTTATCACAGTCTCTCTTCAAGTAATATTATACCACATCACGTATAATGTATGAACCTTACTACAGTATACTTTCATTTCTCCCTCATTCTTTGGAGCATAGTTGTCATAAATTTTACTTCTACATGTTATAAACATCTTTATACATTGATATTGTTCTGCTGTGAACATTCAGTTATCTTTTACAAATTTTCAAAAAGTAGAAAAAGTTATCTTTTACACATATCCACATATTTCACATTTCAGTTGCTATTCATTCCTTTTAGTCAATCAGTGTTTCCATCTGGTAACATTTTGCTTATGCCTGCAGAATTTCATCTAACCTTCCTTATAGCAAAGGTCTCCCGGCGATGATTACCTCAATTTTTTTTCATCTGAAATGTCACCTTTTAAAAATCAGTTGATTAAGAGGCAATTCACTTACCATACACCTCCCCCATTTAAAGTGTAAAATTCAGAGGTTTTTAGTAGATTCATAGAATTGTGCAGCTATCACCATAAATCAACTTTAGAATATTTTCATCACCCTCACAAAGAAACCCATATGCACCGCCACTCACTCCCTATTTGCCCCCTACCACCCCAACTCATACCTAGGAAAACCTAGTTTAGTCAGACTCTATAGCATTGCCTATTCCAGACATTTCATATAAATGGAATCATACTGTACGGGGTCTTTTGTATTGGCTTTTTTCACTTAATATAATGTTTCCAAGCTTCATCCATGTTATATTATGCATCAGTAATTCATTTCTTTCTATGGCCAAATAACATTCCACTTTATGAATATACCACATTTTATTTATCCATTTATCAGTTGATGAACATTTGTGTTTTATCCGTTTTCTGGCTATTATGAATAATGCTAATATGAATATTCATGTACAAAATTTTGCATGAACATAGGTTTTCATTCTGTTGGGTATAAACCTAGGAGTGGAATTGTTGGGTAATACGGTAGGTAACTCTGTGTTTATCCTTTAAGGAACGCCATACAGCTTTCCAAAGTGGCTGCGCCATTTTACATGTCAACCATGAGGGTTCAAATTTTTTAACATCCTCACCAACACTTATTATCATCTGTCTCTTTTACTGCAGGCATCCTAGTGGGTGTGAGATGGCATCACATTGTGGTTTTTATTTGCATTTCCCTCAGGACTAATGAAGTTGAGCCTCCTTTCATGTGCTTATTGGCCATTAATATACCATTTTTGGAGAAAACACTATTCAAGTAATTTGTCCATTTTTCAATTGGGTTATGTATTTTATTAATCAGTGCTATGAGTAATGTATATGTTCCAGATAACATATATCTGTATATCAGATATATGATTTGAAAATACTCTTCCTTTCTGTGGTTTTCCTTTTTACTTTCTTGATGGTATTGGTTAAATTAAAAAACAAAATTTTACTTTGATGAAGTTTACCATAACTTTTTGTTGTTGCTGTTTGGGGTTTGGGTATTGTATATAAGAAACCATTGTGTAACCCAAGAGCATGAAGATTTATGCCTATGTTTTCTTCTCATAGTTTTATACTCTTACCTCTTGCACTTAGTTCTATGATCCATTTTGAGTTTGAGTTAATTTTTGTATATGGTGTGAGGTATGGGTCCATCTTTATTCTTTTGCATGTGGAGACCAGTTGTCCTAGCACTGTATGTTGAAAACACTATTCTTTCTCCTATTGAATAGTCCTGGCGTTCTGGTTGAAAATCACCTGAATGTAAATGTGATGGTTTACTCATGGATTCTCAATTCTGTTCCATTAATCTATATGACTATTCTTATGCCACAACCACAGAGTCTTGGTTACAGAAGCTTTGTGGTAAGCTTTGAAATTGACAAGTGTGGGTTCTCCAAATTTGTTCTTTTTTTTTTTTTTTTCTTTTCTGGGACTGTGTTGGCTATTTATGGTTCCTTGAATTTCCATATGGATTTTAGGATCAACTCATCAATTTTTACAAAAAATCAACTGTAATTCTGATAAAGATTGCACTGAACCTGTAGATTCATTAGGGGAATACTGGCATATAAACAATGTTAAGTCCTCATATCCTGAATAGCGTATGTCTTTCTATTTTTAACATCTTTGATATATTTTAACAATGTTTTATAGTTTTCTGAATATGAGTTTTGCACTTTTTTGTTAATCCAGTCATGTTTTATATTATTTTTGATGCTATTGTAAATGGAATTGTTCACTTAATTTCATTTTCACTGTACTTATCGCTACTGCATAGAAATACAATTGATTTTTGTAATTAATCTAGTATCCTGCAACCTTGCAGAACACATTTTTTAATTTTAATAACTTTTTTAGTAGATACCTTAAGATTTTCTAAACACAACACTATATCTACTTGCACATGTCATGTGCAAGTAGATATAGTGTTATGGATTGAATTGTGTCCCCCTAAAATGTGTGTCAACTTGGCTAGGCCATGACTCCCAGTATTGTGTGATTGTCCACCATTTTGTCATCTAATGTGATTTTCCTATGTGTTGTAAATCCTGCCTCTATGATGCTAATGAGGCAAGATTAGTGGCAGTTATGTTGATGAGGCAGAAAACAATCTACAAGATTAGGTTGTATCTTAAGTCAATCTCTTCTGTGATACAAAAGAGAGAAGTGAGCAGAGAGACGGGGGACCTCATACTACCAAGAAACAGGAACCAGGAGAATAGCACATCCTTGGGACTTGGGGTACCTGCACTGAGAAGCTCCTCGACTGGGGAAGATTGATGACAAGGACCTTCTCCCAAAGCTGACAAAGAGAGAAGGCCTTCCCCTGGAACTGGCACCCTGAGGCTAGGACTTCTAGCCTCCTAGACTGAGAGAATAAATTTCTCTTTGTTGAAGCCATCCACTTGAGGTATTTCTGTTAGAGTGGCACTAGATAACTAAGACAGAATTTGGTACCAGGAGTGGGGGTGCTGCTCTAATAGATACCTAAAATGTGAAAGCAGTTTTGAAACTATGAATGGGTAGAGGCTGGAAGAGTTTTAAGATTGTGTTGAAGAGACTGTTGGTAGAATTATGGCCATCAAAGACAATTTGGTGAGGATTCAGGAGTAGAATGGTGCGCCTAGCCAAGGGAGTAGAGTTGCTGTCCCAGTGGGCCTGGAAGATGCAACTGAAGCTCAAGGTCAAGGGGTCTCCACTCAAAATCCAGACAGTATGGCCAGTACCTAAAATCTGGAGGGCAGAGCCATTGCCTAAATGGTCTCAGAGAACAGAGGATTATTTTCAAGCCTTGAGAGCTAATGTACTGCTGACTTGCTTCGTGCCTGTTATGCTTTCTTTCCCTCCAATTTCTCCCATTTGTAATGGAAATGTCTGCCTTGTGCCTGTCTCACCATTGTACTTTGGAAGCAGATAACTTGTAATCTAGATTTCACAGATGAAGAAGAATTTTGGGATGTTGGACTTGGAGTTGATTTAAGTTGATATGATGGGGCAAATGTGCTTTACATGTGGCAAGGACATGAATTGGGGGAGCCAAGGGGAGGAATGTTATGGATTGAGTTGTGGCCCCAAAAAAGTGTGTCACCTTGGCTAGGCCATGATTCCCAGTATTGTGTGATTGTCTACCATTTTTTCATCTGATGTGATTTTCCTATGTGTTGTAATCCTGCCTCTGTGATGTTAATGAGGCAGGATTAGAAGTAGCTATGTTGATAAGGCAGAACTCAATCTACAAGATTAGGTTGTATCTTGAGTTAGTCTCTTTTGAGATATAAAAGAGGGATGTGAACAGAAAGACAAGGGGACTTCATACCACCAAGAAATAAGAGCCAGGAGAATAGAGCATCCTTTGGACCCAGGGTCCCTGCTCTAGGAACCTGTTTGACCGGGGAAGATTGATGACAAGGACCTTCCCCCAGAGCCAAAAGAACATGCAGCTGGCACCCTGAGTTAGAACTTCTAGCCTCCTAGCCTGTGAGAGAATAAATTTCTCTTTGTTAAAGCCATCCACTTGTGGTATTTCTGTTCTAGCAGCACCAGATAACTAAGACAGATAGTTTTACATCTTTAGTTCCAATCTGGATGCCTTTTACTTCTTTCTCATGCCCAATTACCCTAGTACGAACCTACAATACAGGTTCGAGTGGGAAAGAGTTCATTCTTTAACCCTTAAATATGATGTTGGTTGTGGGTTTTCCATGTTGCTGTTTATCGGCTTGAAGAAGTTCCCCTTTTTCCTAGTTTATAAGGACATTAGTAAAGTCACCTCTTTCTTTCCTGATTTTAGTAGTTTGAGTTCTCTCTCTATCTCTCTCTACGTATCTATCTCTATCTGTCTTTTTTTTCCTTGATCAATCTAACTTAAGTTCATCAGTTTTGCTGACCTTTCCAAAGAAACAACCTGTGGTTTCATTGACTTTCTCTATTGTTTTTCTATTCACTATTTCATCAATTTCTGCTCTAATCTTTATTATTCCATTCCTTCTGCTTGTTTTAGGTTTAATTTTCTCTTCATCCAATGTCTTATGGTGGAAGAGTAGGTTAATGATTTGAGACATATATATATATATATATATATATGAAAATATATATACTGTTCAGCTCTTTTACTTCATCGTTTCTTCCATTTCCTTTAGCTACTCAAGGTTCAAGAGCAAATTTCAGAGTCTCTTCTGACATCCATTTTAGTCTTTTCTTTCTTTCCTGTCTTTTCAATGACCTCTTGCTTTCTTCATGTATGATGTCCTTGATGTGATTCCACAACTGGTCTGGTCTACAAAAGTTAGTGTTCAATGGGTCAAATCTATTTTTGAGATAGTCTCTAAATTTAGGTGGGATATACTCAAGGTCATACTTTGGCTCTTGTGGACTTGTTCTAATTTTCTTCAGCTTCAACTTGAACTTTCATATGAGCAATTGATGGTCTGTTTTGCAGTAGGCCCCTGGCCTTGTTCTGACTGATGATATTTAGCTTTCCATCGTCTTTTCCACAGACGTAGTCGATTTCATTCCTATACACAGCAAGGTCCACCTGTATAGTCACCATTTATATTGTTGAAAAAAGGTATTTGCAATGAAGAAGTCGTTGGTCTTGCAAAATTCTTTCATGCAATCTCCCACGTCAATTCTGTCACCAAGGCCATATTTTCCAACTACCGATCATTCTTTGTTTCCAACTTTTGCATTCCAAGCACCAGTAATTATCAGTGCATCTTGAATGCATGTTTGATCAATTTCAGACTGCAGAAGTTGGTGAAAATCTTTAATTTCTTCATTTTTCTTCTTAGTGGTTGGTGGGTAAATTTAAATAATAGTGGTATTAACTGGTCATCCTTGTAGGCATATGGATAACTGGCAGCATTGTACTACAAGATTTTGAAATGTTCTTTTTGACAATGAATGTGATGCCATTCCTCTTCAAGTTGTCATTGCCGGCATAGTAGATCATACGGTTGTCTGATTGAAAATGGCCAATACCAGTCCACTTCAGCTCACTAATGCCTAGGATATCAATGTTTATGCATTCCATTTCATTTTTGACAACTTCCAATTTTCCTAGATTCATACTTCCTACATTCCACGCTTCTATTATTAATGGATGTTTGCAGCTGTTTCTTCTCATTTTGAGTCTTACCACAACAGCAAATGAAGGTCCCAAAAGCTTGACTGTATGTATTCACATCATTAAGGTCGACTCTAGTTTGAAGAGGCAGCTCTTCCCAGTCGTCTTTTGAGG
This sequence comes from Trichechus manatus latirostris, assembly GCF_000243295.1. Lineage (NCBI taxonomy): Eukaryota > Metazoa > Chordata > Mammalia > Sirenia > Trichechidae > Trichechus > Trichechus manatus. The sequence goes on along the minus strand of NW_004444006.1, from coordinate 10,098,655 downwards.
GCCGTCCAACCTGAGGGGCTCCTCTTCTGGCACTATATCCGACAACATTCTGCTGCTATTCATAAGGTTTCACTAGCTAATTTTTTTTTTCAGAAGTAGACCACCAGGTTCTTCTTCCTAGTCTGTCTTAGTCTGGAAGCTCAGCTGAAACCTGTCCACCATGGGTGACCCTGCCAGTATTTGAATACTGGTGGCATAGCTTCCAGCATCACAGCAATACATAAGCTACCACAGTACGACAAACTGTCAGACGTGTGGAAGATGTAAGGAATGCACAGAGTCAGTGTACCAAAAAGAACTGGTCAACGTTTAACCATTTCAGGAGGTAGCATATGATCAAGAACTGATGGTACTGAAGGAAGAAGTCCAAGCTGCACAAAAGGGAATGGCAAAAAACAAGGCTCCAGGAATTGATGGAACAGCAGTCGAGATGTTTCAATAAAAGGGTGCAGCGCTGGAGGTGCTCACTCGTCTATGTCAAGAATTTTGGAAGACAGTTTCCTGGCCAAACAACTGGAAGAGATTAATATTTGTGCCCATTCCAAAGAAAGGTGATCCAACAGAATGCAGAAATTAACACACATGGAACAGAATAGAGAACCCAGATGTAAATCCATCCACCTGCGGTCACCTGATCTTCGACAATGGCCCAAAGTCCATCAAATGGGGAAAAGACAGTCTTTTTAACAAATGGTGCTGGCAAAACTGGATATCCATCTGCAAAAAAATGAAACAGGA